>NC_137223.1:5260000-5860000 GCF_949987685.1 Ammodytes marinus | reverse complement strand
GCTCTATTGGGGAGATGTACAAACAACAGTCATATCACTGGCAACAAATGATAAGTTTAAAACAAAGGGCTTCAGTAACGTTTCACTCACATGTTGCCCTGAATCAGACGGCTTCTGTTCATGGTGTGTTAGCAGATCTGAGCCTTCACACCTCTGCCCTTGGAGTTGGTCCTGAAGAGCCAGTAGGGGAACTTGTGTCTCTGCAGCCTAAACACAAGTTAAAGTTGTTGTGAGGGAGGACAAGACTGTAAATTGTTCATAAACGCCATTAAAAAGGTAACGTGTGCATTATAGGTGTATTTTTGCATCATCTAGTGTCAAAAATCTAGTTTAGCTCCTGCCAACCCTATCAGTTTGGAGAATGTACAAGAGCTACAGAGGCTTTCAAGGACAAGAAGCTAGTTACTATAGTTGGCATCTTCCACCACTGCCTCAAGCCTTTCCACGATATCAAGTGATGAGGTGAAGATGTATTTAGTTATTTATTCTATAGTACTTTTTCTTGGTCTTCCAACTGATGCATTTCCCCAGGACGCCCACTATATATACAAAAATGTAAGGCCGTTTTTCCATTCTGTGTAGAAACATGGCGGTGCAACATGGCGGTCTCAGTGCTATAAATAAATATTTCAACCCTGTTCTGAAAAACGTCAATTCCCTTTACACGCCGCACCTTTACAAATGTAAGAAATATTAATAGATTAGTGTTATTTGAACATTTAGAAAAAGCAATTCTTTGGCTTACTATGTCCACATTCTCCTGCAGGTCCCTCCTGGGCTGGTCTCTCTCTGTAGCGAGCAGCTCTGAAGAAGCTCTCTGCTCACACACCACAGAGTCTCTCTCAGCACGCACACACTCAAGCTCTTCAGTCAGCTTAGTCAGCTAAGTAATCACAAAAAACATCTTGATTACCTTTATGGCATTTCTACTAAAGGTTCATTATGAAGTTTCAGGGGATGGGGATTAGACTAGAATATGTTAGTAAACCAAACTGTGGGCCCTGCTGCTGTACACAACAACAGTGAAACAGTAACTTTTCAGGAAGCTTTCTAACTTCAAACTGTGTTCCAAGGAGCTAAAGTTTGTTTATTCACTTATGGAAACACTGCAAATCTTAGAAAGTGATATAGTGCACAATGAACTGGTTTACAGTTTTTCCACTGGAGGACACTCATGTTAAGAGGAGAAAAGAGGACATCCAGTAAAAGGCCAAGAAATATCCTGTCTTGAAGGAATCCAGCAATCAAGCCAGGTCAAATTTCATTTCAAAAAGCAAACTGTGGTACTTGTTCTTGAAGTTCTTTGCTGATCCCCTCTGTAGCTCTGGAGACTTCACTGTCCATCTGCAGCTGCTGCAGCTCGTCCAGCTTTTGGCTTAGTGAGGCTCTGTGTCGTTCACTCTCCTCCAGCTAAAATCAAGACATGACAATGACTATGTGGACACTTTACATTTGGATATCTGCCTTTACAGTAGGGCTGCAACAACGAATCGATAAAAATCGATTACTAAAAGCGTTGGCAACGAATTTGGTCATCGATTCGTTGAGTCGCGCGATTAATACGTCCCTCGTAGTCGCGGCACTGTTCACATCCAGCCGCCGACAGGTTCATGCACGCCCACAGCGAGCCTTCCGCACGTGAAGCGGTGCGGGAAAGCTATAGTGTGAGCGGCCACCGCTTGTATTTTGGTCATATCTAACACTGGACTGTAGGCCTATATAAAAGTGTTGTACCTTTGCTGTCTTTGGGTTATAAAAAAAAACTCCTTCAACTCAGTATCCGTCTAGTCCAAAAACACTCTGTCAGCTGCTGCTGCTGCAGACGGTGTGCAGACGGGCTCGGAGAGTCGGCATCGGCGCATCAACAGTCATTCAAAGCAGCGGCAGTAATCACACAACCGAACGCTGTAGAAAGTCCCGTCAGTTAAAAATAGTAATCCAGATTTTAAATCCATGTTAAAATCGGAAGGATATAGAGCTAGTTAGCTTAAAAAAAAGTAGCAAACATGTGAAATGTGATGTGTTCAGGCCGGCTCAGTAATATGATTGATGTGTTCAAATGCAACACAAAAAAAAAAATTTTTTAGATTTTGGCGAACCCAGCAATATAAAATAGTAAAGATGGAATTATGACCCGTTTAATGTCCTATCTTGAACTATGATCATATCAGCAATTAAAGCAATAATACAAGTTCTATTTCAACAAAATAATAGAAAAGTATCAATAGTGATGAATAAAGACTTGGATCGTTAAGGAGTCTCGAAAATGGTATCAATAAAAATGAACGATCTCCTGTCATCTGAGAGAAATTAAGATGATTTAATTTTTTTAACCGTTAGTATTTACCGGTTAAAAATCTTATCGGTTGACTGGTTTACCATGGACATCCCTTATATACTGTATAAATGTATATCATACATTGTACGTTTTTTTTGTGTTATCCCAGTTAAGTTTATTTTTTATAATTTAATATTACTTTTAATAGTTCCGGGACGTTGGAGCAATAACCTGGTGTTTTGACAATTTGAAGTAATGTTCAGTTTTTGAATAAAGATGCGGCAATTACAAATGTTTCTTTTTTTATCCGATTCATCGATGAATTGAAAAAATAATCGACCGATTAATCAATTATTAAAATAATCGTTAGTTGCAGCCCTACTTTACAGAGCCCATTTACATGAGTTAACAGTTATATGACCCACTTACTTTATTTATTTTATTCTGACACAAAATGAGAAGCTATCGGATTTCAGAACAGAATCAATCACTAGTGCGATTACATCATTTTCACATACTGGGCAAATACTAAGTGGCAGTGCCAATATGGCTGCTTTAGATTAATCTGACAACATTCCAATTTCAATTTGGCTTTCGTTTTTCAAACACAGAATTGTATAAAATGTCTCACTTAAAGACCTACTTCACCGATGGAAATATGAAGGTGTATTGAATAGGGCTGTCAAATTAACGCGTTAATTTCGATTAATTAATCACAGAAAAATTAACGCGATTAAAAAAATTAACGCAGATTAATCGCACTTCTATAATGCCTTTTGACCCGGTGCAAAAGTGGTGCGGAGCTGCACCTGTAGCTCGCCGGGCCGGGCGCGTGGGTTAAAGGGAGAAAGGTTAAGAGAGAAGCAAGGGAAAGGGGCCGACTCGAGGGCTCTATGGACGGTTTATGGGATGCATGAAGGTAGGAAGACATCTTACTTAATTCTCCGCAGTGTCCGTGCATTATTTATTTAGTGGGTGCAACAATGTAGGCTAGGTTCAAAACAGTAGTAGGCCATATCTCTCAATCTTCCTCCAATTTTGTTTGCTAGCTGTCTAGCACCCGCCCCGTGTGTGTGTGTGTGTGTGTGTGTGTGTGTATGTGTGTGTGTGTGTGTGTGTCAACATTTTTGCCTATGAGTAGGCTACGAAATGGTGGCAGTGCAGCACTGTCTGTTGTGGGAGATGGAAAGTCGTAATTTTGTCTGCTTGTTTTTTTGAGAAAATTCGGCGCTAGTTCATGTATAAAGCTGGCTGAGGGGAGGAGACAGAAGTTACGAGAGACGGAGAGCGAGCGCGCGCGAGAGAGAGAGAGAGACAGAGAGAGACAGAGAAACAAACTGTAGTAGGCTATAGAGCTGTTTACAAACAGGTATAAAAGTGTCATATAAGTATGCGATTAATTTAGATTAATTAATCACAGAGCCTGTGATTAATTAGATTAATTTTTTTAATCGCTTGACAGCCCTAGTATTGAACTCTGAGATCCTATGCAGGGTTTTTCCTGCATAGAGAATTTTTTGGCGCCCCCCAAAGAGGATTTACCCAGCGCCAAAGGAAAATCACCAGCGCCAAAATGATACAATTTGAGAATAAATATAGCCATTTAAAACCTCTCCAAATTCAGCCCAATTGGAAGTCATCCTCCTTGAGGGGCTGGGCAATAACTTGAATTTAAATTTCGATTAATATTACGGCTTCCCTCCATCATAAACAAAATAATCGTAATTAAACTATAATTTTTCCGCACGCTGGGGCATGCAGGCTTGTAAATGCAGCGAACCCTTCTGCTATGCGCTCTGCTCCTCCCTCACCTGATAGTTTAGCTATCGGCTGGTCCAGAGAGAAGGAGGGAGATGTTGCGCATTGCCGGGTGTTTTGAAAAACTTCGGAGGACGGCAGTAAGTCAGCCTTTGGTCGAGAGGAAAGGTAAAACTAATTGTGTTGTCTGAAAACACTTCAGACTCACAACAGACTAAAACAATGTGCAAGATATGTCACACGCGAGTCTCGTGACATACGCGACCGCCAGAGAGTGAGAGAAAAAAGGCATATGCAACCATCTCTGCACCTCTAAACATCCCGACCAATTTGTTTATTCACTTAAAGTCAAATCATAGTGGTCTATGACCAAGCAATAAATTAATTAAAAACACAGGAGTTTAAAGCTCCTTGACTCCTGCCACCACAACAGTCAACACTGTACAATGCAACAGCCTATCCAGCCAGCTCCTCGAGACATAAATAAATGATACCCTCACATTCCTGCTAGAAAAATATGGTCCCTATCAACACCATTTGCAACGTGTTATTTTTATTTTGACATTTATTTTATTCAATTATTAAAACATGTTTCACTTATTTAGCCTATTTCTATTTTCCTTGTTTTCAGTTCAATTAGGCCTTTGTTTGAAGTCCAAAGTCATTGTGTTAATAGAAACAACCTTGTTAAAAGTTAAATAAATGCATGATGTTCTTAAATCAATGATTAACTGTCTTTAATAATCGTGATTACACAATGTCAATCAAAATCATCATGATTTTTTCATAATCGAGCAGCCCTACCTTCTTGCAATTTCCATGGTTTTGATCAATTAGAAATAATTACATTATTAAATAGCTAGTCATAATTAGTATTTTGACTTCATATCTACAGGTTCTTTATTGTGATTTTATCAGTCAGTGAGCTCCATGGTAACACAGTGATCGACAGGCTGACTGAATACTCTTTAGCTGGACAGAAACTGCCCTCTCTCAACCCCACACCCCTCTTAAAATTAGGGATGGGCATTTTAAGAAATTCAATTTATCGATCATCATGAAAATTAACGAGCAATCATCGAGTAATCGTTATCTTTTTTTACATATTAAAAAATGCCAACAGAACATCCAAAATACTGCGTTTTTACCATAGACTGTATACAAGAGGTTTTTACTCAATTACATCTTTATTCCAAGATCTTCTAGGCAAACAACAATCTATTAAGACAAGGCAACTTTTTAAAATAAAATAATAATAAAATGCGGCGCTGGTTAAAGCCCGAGGCTATGAGCCAACAAGGAGCCAATGCTACGATACCTTTAAAGTTTAAACACATATGCACCTCCTAAGATGCTGCCAAAGACTGCATAAGGGCACGGCACGTTTCTCTGAGTGATAAAGGACCTAACGTTACTTCATCTAATCATCATCTAAAATGTGCAAATTAGTTCCCTGATGAAGGCGAAGTAGGAAAGCATAGACACTAAAGTTAGCCGCTAATGCTAGGCGAAGTAGGAAAGCATAGACACTAAAGTTAGCCGCTAATGCTAGCGGTGCTAACGTCACACGTTAAACAGGGTCGGATGTAGGCTTCAATGTACAAGTGGTACATAATTCGGTTTGTTTAAGTGTTGTACTTATACAAGGTTTCACAATGCTTAATGAACTTTCGGTTCTAAAGCTGTCCGGTCCGATGCCAAACTTCTCCTTAACTTCTTCCTGTTTATGTTTTGACATCTACGGCAGCTCGCAGGCTGCTGCCTGAGCCTGTTCTGTTGTCTTCTACTACTAGTTAAGTATCTCCCCCTGCTGGTAGGATGTTTAATTGCTGCCCATACAGTCTTTGGTGCTGCCACATAGTGAAACTCATTGCTGTGCTGCCGGACTCACACTGCGCAACACAACGGCTATATGATCGATAACAATTCCACGTGATCGACAATATTCTTAACGAGCAATGATCGATTAATCGATCAATTATGCCCATCCCTACTTAAAATACACAAACGTTTTGCCTTTACTGTTGCACATAGTCGCGACCCCAAAAAAGTCGGTCCGCGTACTGACCCCCCCAAAGGCCCATTCTGAGCCAGGAAAAACCCTGCTATGTAGTATAAATGTGCAACATTTTTAGAAATCGGTTCATCCTAGCCTGAGAAAAGGCAGCTAGACTTTTTATGGTCTCACTATCCAACCCTAAATTTTCCCATGTGTGACATCACACATGGTAAAATGCAGGGTTAGGATTAATAGGAAAGCTGGGCCAAGGGAAGACTAAGGAAAGAAAAACCTCATTCATTATATTATAATAGCGATTTTATAATGATAGAACGCCGGTTCTGTATGTGTGAAGTAATCCTTTTAGAAAGGCCAAGAGTAAGTATTAGAGCAGGACAGTGTTAATTTCGTAGACTAAGACTATGACGAAAAATATTCGTCTACGAACCTTTTTCACGGACGTAAACTAAATAAAAACTAAATAAAAAGGCAGATGTGATGACGAAGACTGAGACTAATTTAACTGACACTATAGTCTACGAATAGGAACTAGACGAAACTGTTAGGGCGGGACGAATGGAGAAGAGATCCAATCAGAACTACTCTTTTTGTGGGACAAGTTGGGAAGAAATCCAATCAGTGCAAAGCAGCGAATGCAACCCTGTGTCGGTGAAAATCGACGGGAGACCGCGCAGGTGTGAGCGGGTGGAGTGAGCCGCTGTGCTGAAAAACTCTGCGGTATGATGGACAAAAATGATAGTCAGGGATATCCTGCCCGTTAACGATGTCTAGGGGAACGGCTAAGTTCCGCGATCTGTTTGTAGTAGTAGGCTCTGTCTCGAGTTTGAATACACAGAGCCATGTGAAACTGCCGCCTCCGTCCTTTAGTTTCTGTTTTTAAGTTACAATCAACTCCGACGCATGGACAGCGTTCAATTAAAACCTCTAATTGTATTATCTAAAAGGCTTTGATGCAAAAGAAGTCCGAACACACACAGCGGCAGCAGTGTTGCTTAAAGGAAGGCGCAGTTGCTCAAATTTATCAGCACCTCAACTGCGTGCTGCTGCTGCTGCCCAGGGGCGGCATTAACAATCTCGGGGCCCGTTTCAAGACCTAGTGTGGGGCCCCCCAATTTTTTAAAATATTTTCTTTATTTTATTTTTTTTTATAAATAATGCTTGTGCATGCTCCCCGCAAAAAGAAAACAGATTGTGGAATCCAGTTGGTTCATAGACAGATCATGAGATAATGGACCCCCGGGCACAGGCTCTTAAAGCCCCCACTCCCCCCTATCCAGTCAGGTACACTGATTTTATGTGAGATTATTACTAATGAAATAGAATACATGTTTTGTATTACAACCATTAAATCTGTGTCTGTATTGCATATTCAAACCTTAATACCATTCAATGAAGAAAAACACTTAGTCGACGAAGTCCGCTGTAGATTTAGTCAAACTAAAATCTGCTTAGTAGACTAGACTAAGACTAAAATATTTTAGATGACTAGAATAGGACTAAGACTAAATGGTGTAATATTCAAAAGACTAAGACTAAGACTAAATCAGAATTTGCTGCCAAAATTAACACTGGAGCAGGACTGATATTCTGTCTAGCTGGATACTGATGGTTTAAACTACTGTTAACTTGGATGAGGTCCATGACATCAGGAGCTGAGGCCAATATTTCTTAAAATGCCTTAGAGGAAGGAGTAACATCTGGACAATTTTCTACTGTGAGGAAGTGATCAACTGAAGCCTAGATTGAAGACTTCACCATTCAATCTTTTCAGAGTGGCGCTTGATAGAGCAGTCATATTTGTTTTTGCATAGCTTACTTTCAAAGCCGTCTCCTCCATGTTGGCCATCAGTTGACTCTTCTCAGCATCAGAGAGCTCCACGGCAGAGCTCAGTGAATCCTGCTGCTGCCTTAGGAATGCACACTGCTCTCTCAGCTCTGTCTCCCTCTGCTCAGCAGCACTGAGCTCTGATTGGCTCGTCAGGATCTGCTCCTGGGCCAGGTGCAGAGCGTCTTTCAGCTGCCCAGACTCCTCTGAACACTGAGCCTGGGTCAGTAGCAGGCCGTCTCTGTGAGCTTCAACTGCACACAGCTGCTCCTTCAGCTCACACTCCTGTAAGGGACAACACAGAATGAAATCACACACATTGGGAAGTCCTAAATACCATTTTATAGGCTTCCGAGTAATTCTAATTCATAGACTGTATACAAGAGGTTTTTACTCAATTACATCTTTATTCCAAGATCTTCTAGGCAAACAACAATCTATTAAGACAAGGCAACTTTTTAAAATAAAATAATAATAAAAAGCGGCGCTGGTTAAAGCCCGAGGCTATGAGCCAACAAGGAGCCAATGCTACGATACCTTTAAAGTTTAAACACATATACACCTCCTAAGATGCTGCCAAAGACTGCATAAGGGCACGGCACGTTTCTCTGAGTGATAAAGGACCTAACGTTACTTCATCTAATCATCATCTAAAATGTGCAAATTAGTTCCCTGATGAAGGCGAAGTAGGAAAGCATAGACACTAAAGTTAGCCGCTAAAATTAGCCGCTAATGCTAGCGGTGCTAACGTCACACGTTAAACAGGGTCGGATGTAGGCTTCAAGTACAAGTGGTACATAATTCGGTTTGTTTAAGTGTTGTACTTATACAAGGTTTCACAATGCTTAATGAACTTTCGGTTCTAAAGCTGTCCGGTCCGATGCCAAACTTCTCCTTAACTTCTTCCTGTTTATGTTTTGACATCTACGGCAGCTCGCAGGCTGCTGCCTGAGCCTGTTCTGTTGTCGTCTTCTACTACTAGTTAAGTATCTCCCCCTGCTGGTAGGATGTTTAATTGCTGCCCATACAGTCTTTGGTGCTGCCACATAGTGAAACTCATTGCTGTGCTGCCGGACTCACACTGCGCAACACAACGGCTATATGATCGATAACAATTCCACGTGATCGACAATATTCTTAACGAGCAATGATCGATTAATCGATCAATTATGCCCATCCCTACTTAAAATACACAAACGTTTTGCCTTTACTGTTGCACATAGTCGCGACCCCAAAAAAGTCGGTCCGAATGCAGGGTTAGGATTAATAGGAAAGCTGGGCCAAGGGAAGACTGAGGAAAGAAAAACCTAATTCATTATATTATAATAGCGATTTTATAATGATAGAACGCCGGTTCTGTATGTGTGAAGTAATCCTTTTAGAAAGGCCAAGAGTAAGTATTAGAGCAGGACTGATATTCTGTCTAGCTGGATACTGATGGTTTAAACTACTGTTAACTTGGATGAGGTCCATGACATCAGGAGCTGAGGCCAATATTTCTTAAAATGCCTTAGAGGAAGGAGTAACATCTGGACAATTTTCTACTGTGAGGAAATGATCAACTGAAGCCTAGATTGAAGACTTCACCATTCAATCTTTTCAGAGTGGCGCTTGATAGAGCAGTCATATTTGTTTTTGCATAGCTTACTTTCAAAGCCGTCTCCTCGATGTTGGCCATCAGTTGACTCTTCTCAGCATCAGAGAGCTCCACGGCTGAGCTCAGTGAATCCTGCTGCTGCCTTAGGAATGCACACTGCTCTCTCAGCTCTGTCTCCCTCTGCTCAGCAGCACTGAGCTCTGATTGGCTCGTCAGGATCTGCTCCTGGGCCAGGTGCAGAGCGTCTCTCAGCTGCCCAGACTCCTCTGAACACTGAGCCTGGGTCAGTAGCAGGCCGTCTCTGTGAGCTTCAACTGCACACAGCTGCTCCTTCAGCTCACACTCCTGTAAGGGACAACACAGAATGAAATCACACACATTGGGAAGTCCTAAATACCATTTTATAGGCTTCCGAGTAATTATTTTGTAGTCTTGTATACGGAACTGAAAAATGAACCAGTCAACATCGGTGTTTCAAACAGGTTGAGAATGGACTTGCTATGGTGTGCAGAGTGTGACAGCATGGCGTGTGATGGGCAGGCTCAGTAACAAACTAGTCAAACAAAGGTTTATGAACTATTTATTGATAAACAATGAGTCAAATATATTTAATCATTCAGAAAGGAATACATATTTACATATTAAACCAATCAGACTATATGCTGGGGGGTATCCAATTTTTGATAACTTTTAATCGTCCTCAAGGTTTAGTCAGTTTCTCGCCTAACACTACATTTTACGAGATCACATTGAGCTAATCACGATGACATTACCTCTGCCAAATTCTCATTCTATCCAACAGCACTTGAACACATCACGTAATGTGCTGTTTTTTCTCCTCTAATCATCCCAGAGGCTGTCAGTGAACGCTGTATAACCTTCCGTCAGCTTCTTGCCCAGAACCGTAGTTGAGAGCGTGCTGCTCTCTACGCAAGTGTTCTTGTTTTGACTCCAAGCTGCAGGGCTGACTAGCTTTAGCTGCCCGATCAACTTTGCAGAGGAATGAAGTACTTTGCTGTGGCTTCACTGTACACTCAAACTGGGTGCACGAGGCACTTTAACACCAACTATCCCCACTATCCCTTTGACTGGGGGACATTGAACATTCAGAATCTGAAACAAAACAGTATTACATCAGAGAGATTCATTAACTTTTTCAGTTTTATTAGATTTTTTCATCTCCTTTTTATAAACAGATTGTATGACCTAACGGGTGAAGTGTTTGCAGATCTAATGCCTCGTTTCCACCGAGTAGAGCGGGTCGGGTCGGAGCGGTTCGGTCCGGGTAGTTTGGCTTTTCATTTGCCAAAAGTTGGGTAGGGTACGGTTTAAGCGCACCTAACCGCTCTGAGCCGCTCCCGATCTCAGTACTCCTCCGTAGGGGTACTAGCGGCCTGAAAGCGGGCCGAAAATGCATGAGAAGGCGGAGCTACACACTGCCGTCATTTGATTGGTCGAAAGAATCATTTCCGCCATGTGTAGATCTCGGCAAGAGTGAAGAGAGTCTTGTGTTTTGGCGAAAATGTGAGCACAGCTCTGTTTATTGTGTGGTGTTTTTCCTCGTCAATAAATTAATCAGTTGGTTACACTGTGTCCCATTGTCACGTAGCTGCTGCAGCCAGCACTGTTCGCTCACTGTCTCTATGAGTTGCGCCGAGCGGTCTCTGTGTTTACGCCATAGATAGTAGTAAAATACACGCTCACAACAACACGGGGGGAATACATAAAGAAGCGGCTGGTTTGAATCATCTCCGCCGTCTGTAGTCACCTCGGCTAGAGTGAAGAGAGTTTTGGCGAAAATGTGAGCGCGGCACTGTTTATTGTGTGGTGTTTTTCCTCGTCATTAAATGAATCAGTTGGCTACACTGTGTCCCACTGCTACGATGTCACGTAGCTGCCGCAGCCAGTGCTGTTCGCTCACTGTCTCTATCAGTTGCACCGAGCCGTCTCTGTGCTCACAACACGGGGGGAATAAATAAAGAAGCGGCTGGTTTGACCAAGCAAAAACAAGAGACCGCTGGCTTGACCACAGTTGTTCCCACAGCCCGATAGTTTGACCCACATTCTGGCGTCGGCTATCGCAGTCCAGCCTAAACCCCGCCCTACCAGTAAGGGTAGGGTCGGCGGTGGAAACAACACCGAGATTCTTAAAAGTGAGCTGTCCCGCTCTGAGCCGCTCCGATCCGACCCGCTCTACTCGGTGGAAACGAGGCATAATATTTAAAGATCGATATTGTCTATTTAATGCTATTACACAGCCCGCTGCCTGCTACTAGAGAGACGTGGTTCATGTTCAGAGGTTTGAATTAAATGAAAACATGAAGGGCTGAAGGGGACACACGGTGCAGAAAATTCCAGCGGTGTGGAGAGAGACCGGGTCAAGGAGCCATGCATAAACATGGCCGGTCTTTCTCTTCTCCGCCACGGCAGCGGAGATGAACAGCTGATCGGTGCCACTCTAGTGAAGGCGGAACGCGCCGAGTCAATTTAGCTCATAAAAAGAGGCTAAATAAATAAAGATTTTCCCCCCGAAAAATAACCAGACTATTCGGGAAGTAAAAATATTCGGATCGATCTCATTATCCGTAGGGCTGGCCCGAATACCATTTTACAGGCTTCGAATATTCGTTAGATTTTCCGAGCGAGTATTCGAATACTCGTTCTAAAAGCACACGCCATCAAACCAACATTTATCATCCAAATGTACACCCTGAAACCGAGCGTGAGCCGAGCGAACAGCTGTTGTTCCGTTCCAAATCAGCTGTCCTGTGCCATCGTCAACCTTACAGGAGCTTTTCAATTCATCCCGGAACATGCATCTTTTCGGGGATTTATAAATCCATACAAAGGTCCAATATTGATAGTCTTTTGTGTCCATATTATATCCATTATTGACCGCGTATCCCCATGATGCAAGCAAGTCACTGTTGATGATGGGCGATAGCAGCACTGCATTACGAACGTAAACAAACAGAGGTAAGCTAACGTTAGCATTACGCCAAGCATCTATTCTCTCTCCCTACTGCGCTTGGTGCCGCTTTAGTTTGCCTCGCTCTGGTAACATCATGTAGCCTACAGCTGATATCACCGGTTGTGCTTTGAAAGGTCAGCGGCCAACTAGGTCAACGTTCAAATAATTCGATAATATATTTTAAATGAAAGTCTAATGTGTATTTTACAATTTTTGTATAACTTGTGTATCTAATCATTATTTACTGACGAAATATGTTGCAGTTCGAGGTGCTTTTGCAAAAAAATAAAATAATAATAATAATATAAAAAAATAAATATATATTCCGAATACTGAATTGAGCTCCGAATACTAATTTATCAAACGAATACTCGGATATTCGAATAATTCGGGCCAGCCCTAATTATCCGTGCTTTTCTGAATACATAGCCTATTCGGATTCGGGCTCATCCCTAGTTGGCGTGCAACCGAACATTGTCCGGAGATTTAGTGCTGCTGTCCCGGTTGTTGATATGCCTATGGTGGGGGTGGAGGCACGGTAGAGACGAGAGTAGAACAGAACAGGGAAATACCTGGTGTTTGTTGACAGCTTGAATACATGCATACATGCTCCCCATGTCACTGCCCCTGCTCTTAGAGGGTGTTTGGAGTACTGACCTGCTTCAGTAGGCTGTCCACTTTATCAGGAAGAGTCTGCAGCAAGGCTAGTTCCTCCAGCTGAGGTCGGCGCAACTCCTCTTCTCCATGACACGCTGACAGCTCTTTGTTCAGGGTGGCCACTGTTCTCCCCAGCTCCATGCTGTCTATCAGATCTGGAGAAAATATCCAATATCTTACAACTCCAGTCTGACTTTACAGGCTGTCTGCATGGGCATAAACAACCTGGAATAGCAGAAGAACATTAAATATTAATCCTACTTTTTGGGACTTTTCCATCCAGCAGAGTGGTGAGTTTGGTGTTCTCTTCGAAGGCAACGTTCAGCTCTTTCTGGAGATCACTCTGCATCTTCCTGAAGCGCGTCTTCTCCGTCTCCAGCTGGAGGCGCAGGCTGTTCACCTCGGCGTCCATCTTCTCATGGTTGGCAGACAGAGTCGACTAGAGGGGAGGTTATGACAACAAACACTGAATACATATAATGCCAATGCCACGAAGGGCGTCTGAATCCTAGGCTGCAGCCTGTCTGTCTCACACAACAGAAGCACACCGGCACGCTTAGGCTCCATGCAGCTGTGTCTCACGGGTGTAAAGGCATTATGAATCAAGTTTATATTTTCAATAATATGCAAGTGAGCCCAGGTTGATGCCCAATAAAAAAGGCACTGATTAGGCTAATATAGGCTATTACCATAGAATGTATATAAAATGGATGTAGCATCCGGGCTGACCTCGGTTATTTCAACTGCATCCAATCGTCCTGACCTATGCGCCTCTCCATCTTGTCAGATTTTTACTCGTACCGAAAAAGGGCATTGATGTGACGTCGAGGGGAGGGAGATACGCCCATCTATCGTATACCTCCGAGGCGAAGTGAGGGCCAGTGGGCGGCTAGCTGTCACTCAAGAGGCCTCCAATAGAATAAAAACTCAGTGTTGTCATGGAGATATGACCTAAACATACAGACTAGAATGTTTTTTTGGACAAGGCCTTAATTAAATTAAATTAAGCTGTTAAAACGGACTATTTAACATGGGTGTCAATGAGAAATTGCTCTGTTTTGGTACCTGCCCTTAGTGGCCACTTGGTGAACTGCATTTTTGTTTTGTCACTTGTGCATAGGATGCTGGTAGATCTCGGTGTGGTTAGGCACTGGCCATTATCTGCATTTTGTAACATATTTCACACCAGTATTATATTGATTGAGAATCTCCAATGATACCAAGATGACATGCTAAAAAGGTAGTAATAGCTAAATGCAATAGTAAAAAACTAATTTATTATTTCTGGCTGGTAAAAAAATGTGACTGGCTGCCAAATGTTTTCATCTGCCAGCCACCTTGGCATAGTAAAATTGAGCCATGAGAGTGAAGGCCAAGCATGTTTCAGTAAGTCTACAGAAGTGCCAGACTGCTACTGTCTGGAGGAATGCATTTCTTTTCAAGAGGAAAACATTTTTTTTATTTAATTATTTTAACTGTTTGCGTCATGGTGATGGAGCACAAAGCCTTGCTCTATTCTCTCACATGAGTATCTGCAGATTTCAGCAAGTCTAATTTATGACTTTTTAACAGTGTTCGGAATAACGCCGTTTAAAGCCACATGGTCCGTTGGCGGCCCCTTTGGACAAAAGCGGTAGTATTTTTACGACGCCCGCTGTCGCAAAGCTGTTTTCTAGCTCGTGCCAGGCGTGCGAGTGTCAACTGAGAAGGGCGCAATATAGTGCATGTCCGTGTTTTTTTCGGCACACGGACATGCTTTCGGCTCCGTGAGAGTGGTTAGTGACACTGCATTAACTAATGCCAGTCAGTGCTACACACACACCTGATTGCAATGAATTGATGCAGCAGTGTCACCCAACTACTCTCTCTCACGGAGCTGAACGATTACGTGTCCTCACAGAAAGCGAATGAACGAGAGACGGCAGTTAGTATGGATCACGATGAGGTGATGTGTTTGTGTTGTTGATGTAAATAATGACTATTTCTGATGAATAATGGTCATCTGATGATGGTGAAGCAAAGCAAACTTTGTGTTAGTACCGCTCATTCATTTAGGAGTAAACACTGCAGTCTAGTTCGCTCCTGTGAAATTGTGTATATGTTGCTTGACAACACTCTCGTCCCGCCCGTAGCCTATATCACTCTCCCTTTTAGCTTTTATTCATTGCATTCTCTTTTGTTTCCTTTGATGGTTCAGTTCAGCCCCGTTATCGTTATCAGTCATTATGACGACAAATAACTGTCTCAAACAAGGCTCCCGCTCCCCTTCCCTCACCTGGAGGGATAGGCTTCTCAAATCGCGTTGCTGAGCCACACTGAAATCTGCGACCAATACGGATATGTGACCATAGAGCCTGCACGAGCGAACCAAAAATCGGACGGTGTGCGACCAGACCAAAAGCAGAAATAAAAACTATATAAAAACCTCTTTCTTTGCACTGATGGTCTCGTTTGCTGTTAAAGGTAATTTATGATTATCAGAGGAAACATGAGGCTGTTTAAAAGATATTTAAATGTTACTCGTAGCTGCTTTAAAATAACGTCGTTAGGTAACTCGTAGCTGCCTGAATCGCCAGACTCCATTTGCTGGCGACGGTCGGTAGTCGGACCGGTGTGTCCTGGCCTTTAGATGTGGCTCAAACATGCTGTACAACATAGGAGGGGTTAAAAAAGCTAACCCTAACCAGGGCTCGACAATAAGGATTGCTCGATGTCCCTGGCAAGTAAATCGCCACGTCGGGCCAGTAACTATGACAAACCACTTGCCCGAATGGGCAACCGGAGTCTCCGGTGAAATTATAGAATCATTTTTTTTAAATAATATATTTTTTTTTATAGAGCCAAATACAAGTCATCTATCTACGGCCTTTTTCCATATATAACTGGTGCTAATTATCAAATAAACGCTTATGTTATTTATCTAAATTATGTGCGCGTAGTGTCTGCTGCGTTGCATCTCTCCTCTGCTCCATTTTGTGAAGGGGGCGGGGCCCGACCGCCGACAAACAGATCTTGGCACAACACCGGTGCGCACAGCACACACAAAATAAAAAAAACCTTGGTGTGACCAATGCTTTTTTTTTTTTTTTACTGCGGTTGGAAGTTTTTTTCCATGATTTTTGTTAACATAAAACATGTCTAATTTGCAGTTATTCTAGGTTTAGTAACTAAAAAATTACAAATGTTCCAACTCAATAATATCCTCCACTTTCAGTATGACCCTTAACTCATCTATAACACTGTCCATGATGCGTTTATACATTGTAAATAAAGAGCAAATATAAAAATTATTTGAACACCACTAATAAAAAAAAATTGTATAGGGGCCATTAAAAATTGACTTTGGGCAAGTGAAAAAAAAAACCTTAGCGTTAAGCCCTGCCTAACCCATTTTGTACGAACATGGATGAAATGTTAACAGTGACACTTTAAAGTGCACACTACAGAAGTGTGCGTGTGTTAGTCCCTCTTACATTGGTCTCCTCCAGAGAGATTTTTGCACTGCGCAGTAAAGCCCATTCCTTCTTTGTGTCTCTGCTGAGCGCCTCAGCATCATCCAGAGAGCGCTGGAGCATAGCCACCTCCTGCACCAGGTCCTTACCGATCTGAAAGCACACAACATTACACAACATTACACTGTTAGCTCGCTGATAACCAACACATTTCAACTGTGTCCAGCTCTCACACTTCATACCCTTTCACAGCTTCAACATACAGTCTGTCACAAATTATTATGCAAATTGGAATTAAGTGTCATAAACATTAAATTTTTTATATTTCATTTAAACTCATGGATGGTATCGTGTCTCAGGCATAGATAGTAAATAATATGGATGTAGCATCCGGGCTGACCTCAGTTATTCACACGGCATCCAATAATCCTGGTTAGTGCGCGTCGCCATTTTGTGAGGGGGAGGGAGATAGCTGACATATACCTCCGAGGCAAAGTGAGGGACAACGGGCGGAGAGCTGTCACTCAAGAGATCGCGCCAATACATTTTAACCTCCGATAAAATAAAAACTAGCGTGGTCCGAAAAAATTCACCCCCCTCAGTGTTGTCATGGAGATATGACCTAAACATACAGACTAAAATGGTTTTGTGGACCAGGCTGTAAATAGGTTTAATAAGACTTTGAAAACAGCCTGTTTAACAAGTGAGTCAATGAAAGATGGCTGTCTTCTGCTTCCACCCCCCTAGTGGCACTTCCGATTACTACAGTTGTGGTCACTTCCTTATTGGATGCTGGTAAAAATCGCTGAGGTTGGGGCTTGGTCTCAGAGTGCTTTGGATCATTGAAATCAATCTCAGACACCTGTGATAATCAGTTTGCTAAGTAAGCCCAATCAAAGGAAATCTACTTAAAGCTCACATATTATGCACTTTGCTGTCAATTTTATATGGTCTAAGTAGTCCCTAATACTTATTTTTTTTAGATGTTTGCTGAAAAACCCATTCAGATCATTTATTGTAGCAAGCCTCTATACCCTGATTGTCCTCTGGTCTCAGGATGACCTATATTTGTGCGATCTGGCTGGTCCCTCCCACCTCTCTGCCGGGCTTTCTTTATATGTCCATGGGGCTCTCCCACCGTCTCTGCCGTGCTCTCCCGATACTAGAGAGACACTGCGTGACTGCGAACACAGTGTTTACCCGGAGCTAAGCCATAGCTGGTTGCTTGTCCTAAAGCTAATAGCTATACACCAGTCAGGCAAAACTACCAATAAAAACTATTATTTTAGTTTCACCGTTTAAAAAAAAGCACAGGTAGCTTTCTATCCGTTGTGTTATTAAAAACGAGGCATTAATAGACTGCTGTGGTTAAGATAAATTAGTGGAGTATGAGCAAAAGCATTCTGTGTTGGTGTATGTAACATTCAGGCTGTACTAAGGGCATCTTGACGCTTAGCGGGGAAAACAACATGGCTGTCGCTCGGAAAATTTTCCATCGGATCTCGGGGCCGTGGACCAATAAGAAATGGGGGGGTGGGGTTATCATAGACTAGTGCACGGTGGACGTTTCTGGGGGGGAAGCATGGACATATAAAGAAAATATGGGGATGTGGCTGTGCTGACTATTACGTAATAGTCGGCAATAATTCTGACTGGAGTATATTGGGGAGGAGGGGTGGGGGTTTCAGAAAGGGGGAGAGTGAGAAAAGGAGAGATTGTTATTTTTTTAAATATTTTGGCACTCTCTAGGCACACCGTGGACCCATGGATATGTTAGAACACATTTAAAAAGTGCATTTAGCATAATATGTGACCTTTAACAAGGACGTTCCACATGATTAAGCAGGCCACAGGTTTCAAGCAATATGGGAAAGAAAAAAGATCTCTCTGCTGCCTAAAAGCGTCAAATAGTGCAATACCTTGGACAAGGTATGAAAACATTAGATATTTCACGAAAACTTAAGTGTGATCATCGTACTGTGAAGAGATTTGTGGCTGATTCAGAGCACAGACGGGTTTGTTCGGATAAAGGTAATATGAGGAAGGTTTCTGCCAGACAAATTCATCGGAGTAGGAGAGCAGCTGCTAAAATGCCATCACAAAGCAGCAGACAGGTATTTGAAGCTTCTGGTGCCTGTGGAGTCCCGCAAACCTCAAGGTGTACGATCCAGAAGTTTGCAGTTGTGCATAAACCTATTATTCGGCCACCCCTAAACAATGATCACAAGCTGAAACAGTTGCAGTGGGCTCAGGAATACATGAAAACTCATCTTCAAACAGTCTTGTATACTGATGAGTGCCGTGCAACCCTGGATGGTCGGATGAATGGAGTAGTGGATGGTTGGTGAATGGCCACAATGTCCCAACAAGGCTGCGACGGCAGACAGGAGGTGGCGGAGTCATGTTTTGGGCCGGAATCATGGGGAGAGAGCTGGTAGGCCCCTTTAGGGTCCCTGACGGTGTGAAAATGACCTCGGCAAAGTATGTAGAGTTTCTGACTCACCACTTTCTTCCGTGGTAGAAAAAGAAGGACAGTGACTTCCGTAGTAAAATCATCTTCATGCATGACAATGCACCATCTCATGCTGCAAAGAATACCTCTGTGTCATTGGCTGCTTTGGGCATAAAAAGGAGAGAAACTCATGGTGTGGCCCTGATCTTCCCCTGACCTCAACCCTATTGAGAACCTTTGGAGCATCCTCAAGCAAAACATCTATGAGGTTGGGAGGCAGTTCACATCAAAACAGCAGCTATGGGAGGCTATTCTGGCATCCTGCAAAGATATTCAATCAGAAACTCTCCAAGAACTCACAAGTTCAATGGATGCAAGAATTGTGAAGGTGATATCAAAGAAGGGGTCCTATGTTAACATGTAACTTGGCCTGTTAAGATGTTTTTGATTGAAATAGCTTTTGATTGTTTACAACCTATAAAATGTTTTGAAACTCTGTTGTGCATAATAATTTGGAACGGTGAAATTTGAGTTTTTTATTTTTGAAAAAAATATTTTTATTATTGGGAGGTTTGTTCAATAAAATTCGAAATATACTCCAACGGTTGATGACTTGAAAATTATACTGACTGATTTGCATCGACTATCTAGGAAAATCTGGGAAAATTTAATTTGCCTTATAATTTGGAATGCAGTGTATAATATAACGTTTCAACATATTGTCAGATTTTCAGCATTACGGTCAATTGTTAAACTAGGTTTTATCGAAGTATATTCTTTATAGTAGTGAAACACTGTAGAAGTATCATGTATGGAGTCGTTTTTAGTGTGATAAAGAAAATTGTATTCTCTAATTTGGAATGGTTATACTGTACTTGCATTGTACAACCTGAATTGGAAATTCTAATTCATTCATTAACTTATTTAAATGCAAGTCTCGGGAATTAAAATTAGGTTCAACAGTACCCCAGATACTGTTTCAATGGCATCTGCCTATCTCCACTAAAATGAATAAGAAAAAAACAAAAACATACATACCATACTCTGAAGTTTCTCTGCAAAGTCACTTTTCTTCTCCAGCTCCTCAGACAGAGTTTTTAGTTTGTTCTTGAGAAAACAAAAGATAAATGAACATTTGATAAACCCGACACATTTTTATCAATATCTTAGCATTAATGAGGTGTCACAATGAAAGGGAAAACCACTCTACACCTCATAACCCAGAATTAAGTGCAAAATCATTTCAATTTAATGTAGACATTTTTTTATGATTCATATCGAGGACAGCTAGTGGGAAAAGTACTGTGAGCCAATGTGGTCTGGGGCTTAAAGATTTTATCTACCTATTTCTAGATCTATTTCATCTTACCTGAAACTCCAAGCATTGGAGTTCAGAGGACTCCACGGCCTTCTTTAAGCTGGAAATTTCAATTTTAAACTCGTTCTTGTTCTAGAAGATCAAGCAAACAAAATGAACAGTGTAAATAAACACCAACACCAGCAGATACGTCGTATTTCTATGTTAAGTTTTCCCTTTTTAAATATGACAGTCATAAAGGTTGTCAGGATAACCCCGGCCCTTAGTTCCTAGTTCCAGACAAGCAAACAGTTTGTGCCACTCTTGAACCTGTTTGGCCCTGAACCGGTTCTCTTGTTGTGGAAAAGTAGAGAGCTGCTTCCCGATTGGGCAACGACTCTGAACCGGCCCCCAAACTGCCTCTGTGAAGAAAGGGGTACAAGTGGACTAAGGGGCCACTCACACTAGGGCCGCGGCCCCGTGCCAAAGCTCATTTGCATACTAAAGTATAGAACGTTTGGCTAGTGTGACCACGCCAACTTGTATTCCAGCACGGAACAGCCCCTTGGCCACGGAACACCTGGGAGAGGTGTGCCGTGGCCAAAGTACAGATGCTAATGAGATGACACGCGCACAAGCAAGCGCACAGGCGGCGTTCCTGACGTGAATTTATTAAGGATGCATAGTCCGTTAACGTCCGCTGCCTTACTAGTCGGCACCAGAATTGCCCACCACTTGGACTTGTAGCTACATAAAATGTGTGAGAATTAACGTGTGTGTAGGCCTAGTGTGGGCTAATAAAAGAGGGAGAGAGCTAAATAGGTGAGCGCAAAAAGGTTTTCGTGTTTACTCACGTTCGTCAGATGATTTTTTTTCTTTTTCCTCCCGTCAGCTGTCATAACTGCCTTTACGCATGGCGGTGGAGACGCACCCAAAACAACACACCACGGCCCGGTTATAAGGAAACAGTAGCCTACACTAAGGTTTAACAAGAAACTTTATAAAGACACTTAAAAAAAACTATCTCTGCCCATACAAAAAGTTCTGACTTGGATTTGATGGAGCGATGTGTGTGTGTGTGTGTGTATAAAACCATCCGGTACGTGGTCTGATGACGGGCCGTTATATTAATAATAAACAGCGTGCTGCACAAATATGAGACTGTCCACCGCGACCTATTACGTCAAGGCTACATTTTAAAAAAAACAATAGCTTAAGGATTCTCGTTGCTCTAATGTGGAAGTGGAATATATGATGCAAATTTGGCCAGATGAAAATATTCACAAACAGTCGTATAGCCTACAAGACTACGCTCCAAATCCTAAACGCGCACGGTGACGTAGGCAAGGTGCAAACGTGCCCAGGCCACGAGCAGTGTGAGCACGGGCCAGTGGGGAGAGTGGGGAGGGGGGGGGGGGAATCGTGCTGAATCTTCCTGCAGCACGGAACAGGCAAACAGCCCTAGTGTGAGTGGGCCCTGAAGTGGTTCACCTCCTGCTCCTTCCTGCAACTCTCCTCCAAAGCCTCAAACTCCTCAGTATCCCTCTTCTCCTCCAGCTCCAGGGACAGGGCACTGTTCTCCTTCTGCAGACTGCTGGTCTGCTCCATCCACATGCCCAGCTCCTTCTTCAGGTAATCTCGCTCAGCAGACACCAGCTCCTGGACACACACAAGTTCATCCATGTTCAGCAGCGGTAAGCAAGGCTGGCCTAGGGATGGGTATTTTTAGGATTGTGTTGATAATGCTTACACTTACAACACATATAAGAAATTACATGAAGATTATTTAGGGGCTTTAAACTCAGATGAAGTTTGAATTGGCTTTCTCAGGCATAGTTTGGAATAGTCCTAAATTTAGCCTGGTCTTACCGATTGATTTCCTGGGTGAGTGATAGTTTCCCCACAAGTACATGAGTCTAGATAAAGATGTGTTCCTGGTATATTTCATACCTAGTCTGGGAAACGGACTGATGTGTTGTGAGATGAATCAACACACAGCAGATGTGCTGAAGGAAACATTACCTTCTCCGAAGCCAAACTTTCACACAGCTGGAGGGTCTCTGCAAAGGCTCTACTCATCTAGAAAACATAGTATGAATATTAGTGCTTAAACAAGCAACACAACCAAGCCAGATCATAAACTAATAAAAGTATCCAAAATGTGCCTTGTCTCAATTGTAACAGATTATTTGTGAGGTTCTACAGCAAAGCGCACCTGTTTATCAGCTCCACCCTGAGTGTTGTGGCTCTGCTCTTCCAGCTGCCTCTCCAGGTCTGCCACTCTGAGCTCCAACACGTGCGTCTTGTCCTGGGCCTCCTGTTTGTGCTGTTCCTCTGTCTGCAGCTGAGTGGCCCTCTGCTGGGTGCTCTCCATCTCCTCCACAGCCTGGTGCCTCTGCGTCAGCTGCTCCTCTAGCTCCGTCAGCCTCTCCTCCAGTCTTTCTACTTTGGTCAGAGCGTCCTCTTTCTGTTGACTCTCCACTTCCAGCTGATGCTCCAGGTTGGACACTTTCCCAGAAAGCTCACTCACCCTGCCCATTTCATCCAGCGGCCCGTCAGGAATCCCCCACGAAGAGTCAAAGTCCTCGTCCTCTGTTTAAATATGACATGAATGCATTTAACACATCAGGATTTGCGGTGTGCATGCATTTTTTTTCAATTAGGGCCCGACCGTTATGGATTTTTTGGGGGCTGATAAATTATATGATATATTGGCCGGTAAATAAATAAATAATATATATACACACACACACACACACAGAGTATATTAAAATAAACAACAGGTGTGACAAAGATATGAATGAAGTCAGAAAATTACTGTTTAAGAATACTTTTACTGTCAAATATTGGCACAGGAACTTTTCTTCAATGTAAAATGCTTTGGCTACAATAATATAAAGTTTAACAAATATGTCTGAAATTATGTGGGCCATTTTGAAACTTTTTCTTACTGCAAGACATGTCTACATGAATATAGCTTCAGACCTGCCAACCTTGGGATTTTTTTTTTTTTTTTTTTTTTGAGTACCACAATACCAAAACGTGGCTGCATCGACAGTTGACCAGATTGCTCACATTAAAACAAGGGACATTTTCAGTTTTATATTCAATGTTATTGACAATAAAAGAAAAAAAGTGGGGACAATTTTGTTTGTGTATTTTTTGACCATTGTAACTGTTGTGCTGTAATAAAATGATGTGCAGACACTGATAAAATAGGGTAATAACTAATTACCCAATTGTAGCAACAACAACCCCAATAAACAAGCAATATACAAAGTAAAGTCACTGGCACAACACATTATTTGAATGCACGTCTCGGATGCCCTCTAAAAATGAATTCACATTTTCTTTTCTCTATCATTCTGAACCATTTAGTAATAATAAACCAAACTCAGAAAGGCCTTTTCTTGTCATCTTTTGCCATATATCTTGTAAAATGGTCACAAACAGTCAGGATATAACTATTTATTAGCAGACCTGCAAACTCATAGGAGGTGAAAAAGGTGACAAACACCCGTCCCTTCTAGGGGGGTCGGGTGTTTTTCGCTGTCCAAACGATTGGCTATTGTTACCAACCAGAGTTCTCCACTATTGCCTCCAATGTCCAGCTGGGTGAAAATAATAGCCAGCTGAGATCCTGACCCTCCTAGGGGGGTCCGGGGGTATGCCCCCCCGGGAGATTTTTTTTAAACTTTTTAAAGTGAAATGCATGAATCTGGTGCACTTTGAGAGGGAAATTAAGAGGCTAAATCTGAGGAATTTTGTGTGAACCAATAATTTGGAGACACTGGGTCGGATGAATTAGAAGCTTCTTGGATTTTACATTAAAATGTTCATTTAAAATAAAATATTATGCAGGGTCCTCTGGGTTGGGCTTGGTGCTCTTTTTCTTTTATGGGACATATTTCTCTGTAATATAGCCTAATGAATACATTTAAATGCAGTGAGAGGAATGAAGCAGAAGAACTCTGTTGTCCAGCTATCTTTTTTTCCACAGACGAGGCTGAAATAGGTTATACAGTGCATGGACATCTGAGCCCCATTTCCAAATGTTTTTAAATAAACTCAATACACACTGGACGTGAACGTGACGTGATCAGTTAAACTTGGATTACCTCCCAGATGAACTGATTAAATTATTGGGCTATTAACTAGGCTATCTAGATCAAAACATTGTATTCATTTTTTTGTATGATATAATAATATGATGTTAATATCAAACACACAAACTAAAAAATAAAAATAAAAATAAATTGGGGGTCGGCTCTGATTGTGAGCGCACTGCTGACACTTCATTTCTGCAATGTGCGCTCATTAAACTGTCAGCTTCACTTAAGAGTCCTGTGTGGGTCAACAGCGCAGTGCAAACTATGCAGCATAAAGTTATAACATTCGTCTACGACCGTGATGTTAAATCACCTTCACACAAAGTCTCCGCCCCAGCAAAGCAGCGAGTCGATCGCTGTGACGGTGAAAATCACCGGGACCCGGGAGACCCAGTGAGCGAGTGAGACGCCGCTCAGAAAAAACTCTGTGGTTTGATGGATGAAATCAGTCGGGGATATCCTGCCCGTTAACTTTGTCTACGGGAACGGCTTCCGCGATCTTTTTCTATGTCTCGAGTCTAACAGAGAGCCATGTCGGCAAACTGACAGCGTGACTAAATAAAGGGATTGTACAGTGAGCTGCGTCCCTCCGTATAGTTTCTGTTTCAGTAGGCTGTTACATTAACCTCTGAAGCATTGACAGTGTTTAATCAAAGCCTCTAATTTTTTATTATCAAAAGGGCTTTGATTGAGACTTTTAGCGAATTCTAAAGTCTGAACACACAGCGGCAGCAGTGATGCTTTACTGTGCCCGATCTTTTAACGCTGATTGGACAATACTCATGACGTCTACCAAATATGTTTTATTGCCAAGATTACGATATTCCCTTGTCTCACACTACGGTAACTCGCCCACACAGTCCAGTCTGGGAAGCGCTGGCTGACTTCTCTGGCAGCTGCCGCTACCCCCCCCCCCCCCCCTCCCAAAAACAAAAACTCTTCCGATCTATACGATTCACGTGGGTCATATATTTTGATTCTAAACGGCGATTTTCGCCGAAAAGCGACGAGTTTGCAGGTATGATTAGTTAAATCAAAACAAGTTCCCTGCACTTTATCACTAGAAATAAAAGTGTTAACATTGGCATCTATCAGCAATGATGATTATTCTCAGATAGGCCACATATTATGAATGCGCTCCTCCTTACCTTCACCCAGCTCACTCAGATAGGAGCGCTCTGCTTTCCTTTTGCGAGTGACAGATTCTGCATAGCTGAGGTCAGAGGAGCCATCAGCAGAGGGGGCTTCCAGTCTGAGCATCTTTCCTCCCCACGTAACCCTGCGCTTTGGAATCTTTAAAACCAGAACAGTCATTACAACTAATGATAAAGAACAGAAGGCTATATTAAGGCTTTCAACACTTTCAAAATAAAAAAATCTAGTTTTTCAGTGACCCAAAAGCATTCAATATACTGTATATGTGAAATGAAAAAAATATGCTTATGATTTCCTACATTGATCCAACTGTAAAATCGAAGGGTGTTCATTTAATGTGTATTGGCAACCCCCTTAAAAAAAGTTTTAAGTAATTGAAAAAAACTTAACTAGGCAGTGCTTTATTGATGATCCACAAGTCAATAAGTAGAGAAATCCTGCATTTTTTCAAGCAGGGTTTCCCGCAGCGCTTTATGGCTAAGGCGGCCGCCTTAACAACAGCTCCCCGCCTCGACTACAGACCCGACGTTTAGCCTCATCATCTTTGTGCTGTACAATTTATCTACTAGCAAGCGCGATGTGTGCTTGTGCATGGACATAACCTCTCAAATGGCTGCAATTTGCGGTAAATAAATGTGTGCCTGTGTCTCCAAGTGTTTAAATCCTCTGATCAGACCATCAGCTGCTGTGTCTGTCTGTGCATGTGGACTATACGGCATGCAGGCGGGAGAGTTAACAAGCAGATGCTGGATTGGTGACAAAAATAAACGCAGCGCTGCTCCATGGAGATATTTAAGTTTCAGGTACAGAGACGGAAAGAAGTGCTGTGCAAAACTGAGACAATCTGAGACTCTACATCACCACGGCAACACAACTTATCTGTAGATCAGCTGAGACAGCATGATGAATGCATGTGTGAAAGCCCAGGATAGTTTCAGTAAGTTTACACAAGTGCCACACTGTTACTGTCTTTGACCTTTGGAGAAATGCATTTATTTATTTTCAAGGGAAAAAACAGTATTAATTACTTAAACTGTTAAGTTATTTTGAAAACAGCATGCTACTGTAAACAACCACCACCTTAACTAACATGTCCGGCGGGAAACACTCTCCAGTAATGTTTTCAGATATGAAGTACATTTCAAACCTTGAAAACACAAGATGTAAAAATCGAACATTTTTCAAAACGTTCCCGTCTCTCTATGAAGCCTGTATTCTCACTCCTATTCCAGCTCTATTTGGTGCGTGAGGTTTACCTTTGGAGCCATGATGACGTTGGAGCTGGTGACCATCAGCTTGGTGAGGTTTCTGATGCGGTCCTGTTGTTCTCTCTGGAGCTGGTCCTTCTCCTGAAGCATCTGGGAGAGAAACTGCTTCTCTGTGTCCGTGGTCTGAGTGGCTGAGGAAACCTGTTGGGGACGGGGTTATACACAGGTCAGTATTATACATGAGTCATGGGGGGAGACAGGGCCACAGACTGAAGGGCCACAGGGAAGCAGACTGAAGGGTAAAGAGAGCCCTGAACACTTGCCTCTTGAAGCCGGCGCTTGAGGTCAACGATCTCATTGCGATACCTTTTGAGCAGAGCCCCGTCGTCAGAACACTCCGTCACATGAGGGTCGTTCTTCATTTTCTTTGCGGTGCTGGCAAACTAAGGGAAATACATATGTTAAAACCTGGTCTAAAATCAGGCATGCAAACTCATAAGCCATGAAAAAGGTGACATGTCCGAAAACAGACCCCTGTAGTGGGGGACTGGGGGCATCCCCCCCCCCCCCCCCCTCAGAAGATTTTTTTTTGTGATTTGAACATGTAAGAGAAGCAATTTGGTAGGGCTGCCCAATAATGGCGGTAATGCGTCACGTCAAACGCCATAGAAGAAGAGTGTTTTTTTTTTGTTTTTTTTAACCTTTATTTATACAGGTAAATCCCATTGAGACCGGAGACTCTTTTGCAAGGGAGACCTGTTTTCCTTTCCCACGTTACCATTCACACACACATTCATACATCGATAGCAGGCTAACTATCGACATTCACACGAGGCAAGGTGGGTGAAGTGTATTGCCCAAGGACACAACAACCATGACACAGGTGGCAGGGCAGGGATCGAACCTCCAACCCTTTGATCATCGGCCGACCCGCTCTACCAACTGAGCCACAGTCGCCCCAATTTGCAATTTGCCCAATGGCAAAATAAAAAACCAAAGCAGATGTATACGTTTGCGTTGTGCAAATTGCGCACCATATATGGCTATTAATTCTGCTCTGCTATGTGCTGTAGTAAAGATAGGTCGCCTTGGAAACAATAATGCCCCTGTAGACCGCGAGCAACTCGTCTTTTTTACTTGCGCGAATCGCCATTCTCTGCAGCCGTCACCAGCTCTGTGTTGTTTCTCTCTCAACGGCTCGCCGAGGCTCGGGCACGCTCCTGGCACGCTCGCGCTTCAGCTGCGCTCCAACTCCCCGGTTCTGATTTTTTTTATATATCAAACCTGGAGGTTGTTTATTTTAAGCTCTGTTTTCGGTGGTCTTAAAGTCTGTTTTCGGGTTGACGGTTGGTCAAATATCTCACGCCAATGCACTTTTCCGATTGACAAATAGTATCACAAATAGTCGAATCTCTGGTTTGAACAGGCAGATCCGATTCGACAGAGAAAATTCCGAGTCGGGGACAGCCCTACAATTTGGTGTATTCTGATAAAGAGAGTTAAGGACAAAAAACTTTTATTTTTATCAGATGAATAGTAAAATGAGCAAAACAACTTCCCTTACAATAAACTAGGGCTGGGCGGTATGACGGTATCATACCGTGGACGGTATAAAAGTGTCTACCGGGAAAGATTTGGCCATGCGGAGAAAAAAAGTTCATGTGGCGGGAGGCAGCTGTCCCTCCGAGTCCCTACAGTTACACTACAGTTATACCGCCACGCCACACGGAGGCTCTGCAGCAGAGTTCTGGGCTGCAATACAGCTTCTCTACCCTCAACAGAAGAAGCCTCATCTGTTGCTATAGCTGTTTAGCACCGTCACTTGACATTTTACAAACAAACTCCGTGTCACGGTGGCAGAGCAGCTGGTTTTAACGGTCGACTATGTTAACGGGCAAAGGAAACTTGCTGCTGTGTGCAGCGCTTCAGCGTGCTGTTGCCGTGACGCAGAGTTGGCTTGTTTTAAGCAGCTAAAGATGTCATTGTTAGCTAGCTGGCTAACAATGACATCTCCAGCAAGGCTGGTTTTATGTAACTTTAAAACATGTCAAACTTGAAAATATTATTTGTGTTGAAAATGGAGTGAAAGTATTACCAGACATTTGCTCACTTGTTAATTTTGACAGCTTTTTCAAATGAAGATGAGCAAATACTGCAGGAAAATTCAATTCTTTCATTATTTTGATATAGGTTTCTATCAATTGGAAAATTTAGGCTACATATTTTGTTGATGCTGTCATTTTTATTTTGCGCTGACTGACTAAAGCCAGACTGGTGTGGTATTTTGCACCAGTTTCTCTTTAGGATGGAAGTTCCAAGCAAAAGATGAAAATAATCTAATATGATTAAAGTACAGTACAGTTATTTTAATCCATTGAAATTAAAAGGAAAAATACTATACCGTGATATATATCCATACCGTGATATACTGTAAAGTTACCTATACCGTGATTTGGTCCATACTGCCCAGCCCTACAATAAATTATTTATATTGTGGCAAACAGGATTTGCATTATCTTTGCTACACAACCATTAATCAAACACATAAAAATACACTCTGTAGTCACCCATAGTTTCTCTTGTGTTCACACACACCTCTCGATCGTGTGCTGGAACATAACGGTGCAAAATATGACGATAGTGGAGGAAACAGGTGAGTTTGTTGTTTCGGCTCTGATCTGCTATAATGACTACATTCACCTCAGGTGTGTCGGCCAGAACACCATGCACAATACAAAACCGTGAAAACAGCAATAGACAAAAGCACATTATTAATTTGAGGTGACACGTTAATCTGCAGTGACAATCCACAAATCCCGGTCGTTAATCAGCACACGCATAAATCAGTGCAAACAGCCGTAAAACAACGGTTGGCAAAATCCGTGAATATGGGCAGAGATATGTGTCAGTAGAACTTGAATTCGAATTGATCGACTTGAATATGAATTGATCAACCTGCATTTGAATTATTGATACTTGAGATTATTGAAAACTTGAATTTAGAACTTTTATTTGAATGTGTCATTTTGAATATTAACTGATTCAGATTCAAGTATAATTAATTCAAATTCAAATGGGTTAATTCATATTCAAGTGTATAAATTCAAATTCAAGTAGAGAAAATTCAGATTCAAATATAATTAATTCAAATGGATTAATTCATATTCAAGTGTATAAATTCGAATTCAAGTATCAATAATTCAAAAGCAGGTTGATCAATTCATATTCGAGTCGATCAAATCGAATTCAAGTTCTACTGACACATATCTCTGCCCATACGTGAATTTATTTATAAAAGTGATTCACATTAACTTAGCAGGCCCATTAACACTGTAAAATAATAATGCCTCGTTTCCACCGAGTAGAGCGGGTCGGATCGGAGCGGTTCGGTCCGGGTAGTTTGGCTTTTCATTTGCCAAAAGTTGGGTAGGCTACGGTTTAAGCGCACCTAACCGCTCTGAGCCGCTCCTAATCTCAGTACTCCTCCGTAGGGGTACTAGCCGCCTACACACTGCCGTCATTTGATTGGTCGAAAGAATCATTTCCGCCATGTGTAGTCATCTCGGCAAGAGTGAAGATAGTCTTGTGTTTTGGCGAAAATGTGAGCACAGCTATGTTTATTGTGTGGTGTTTTTCCTCGTCAATAAATTAATCAGTTGGTTACACTGTGTCCCATAGTCACGTAGCTGCCGCAGCCAGCACTGTTCGCTCACCGTCTCTATGAGTTGCGCCGAGCCGTCTTTGTGTGTTTACGCCATAGATAGTAGTAAATACACGCTCACAACAACACGGGGGGAATAAATAAAGAAGCGGCTGGTTTGAATAATTTCCGCCGTGTGTAGTCACCTCGGCTAGAGTGAAGAGAGTTTTGGCGAAAATGTGAGCGCGGCACTGTTTATTGTGTGGTGTTTATCCTCGTCATTAAATGAATCAGTTGGCTACACTGTGTCCCACTGCTACGATGTCACGTAGCTGCCGCAGCCAGCGCTGTTCGCTCACTGTCTATCAGTTGCACCGAGCCGTCTCTGTGCTCACAACAACACGGGGGGAATAAATAAAGAAGCGGCTGGTTTGACCAAGCAAAAACAAGAGACCGCTGGCTTGACCACAGTTGTTCCACAGTTCCATAGTTTGACCCACATTCTGGCGGCGGCTATCGCAGTCCAGCCTAAACCCCGCCCTACCAGTAAGGGTAGGGTCAGCGGTGGAAACAACACCGTGGTCAGAAATGTAAAGCGCTTTGGGGCTGAGAAAATCGGCTAAAAAGCGCTATATAAGTCCAGTCCATTTACCATTTACCGAGATTATTAAAAGTGAGCTGTCCCGCTCTGAGCCGCTCCGACCTGCTCTACTCGGTGGAAACGAGGCATAATACTGCGGCTACTTGCACGCTCCGATAACTGACAGGAAAAAAAAGTCAACTTCCCTGCAGACTGAGGTCACCGCCCCTAAATGACAAATACTGGATCTGATTGGCCAAATGACTGTCAAAACTCATATGATAGGAGTTACCATCCGTCAATCATAGTTAGTCACTGTGGTCACTCCACTTTCTTAATGGGTCCATGACACACACACACACACACGCACGCCAGGAAGTAAACAAAACAAAGTAATTTTTTTTTAAACACGTTACACAATATTAATTAATCTCCAAAATAACACATTCATTTTGACAGCCCTACTATTATTACTATATAAATTTGGAATTTTGCATATTGCACCAACCTGCAGAGTGCTGAGTGTCTCATCCAGAGCCACAGGAGTAATGGTACAGATGATGACTGTTTTAGCGTTCCCACCCAAAGAGTTCTGGAGGATGCGGGTTAGCTTACTATCTCTGTAGTTGGTGAAACCTCTGTAGAGAGACAAAACACACACGTACAGACAGGCTGTCGGTAACTAACTTTTGTTGCAAAGAAGAAAAATTAAAAACACCAACTTCTGAATTGAGCCTCAAATACATACACAACGAAAAAGTAGGTGTGTGTCTGTGTGTGCGTGCGTGCGTATATTTCCCTCTCTCTCTCTCAGGGTTCAATGCTTCGGTCAGGCAAGTGGGTCTGAATTCTACTTGCCCAAAGTACATTTTTACTGGCCCCTATACAAATTTTATTTTTTTGTAATGGTTATCAAATAATTGCTATATTTTCTCATTATTTACATAGATGAACGATAGAGCGTAATGTGTGTAGTTCTCTTTTTCTCTGACTGAGTGTGTGCACACCTGTGTTGTGCCAAGTTCTGTGTGTGGGTCGGTGGTGGAACCCTCCCCCCCCCCCTCCCCTGCACAAAACGGAGAGCTGCAATGCCCACTACTTGCATGTAAGCCGTAGATAAATTACTTGTTTTTATATGACGCTATAAAAAAATATTATAATTTTCTCTTTTCAAGAATTTCAGCGGGTTGACACACAATTTCGATGTATGTCAACACGACGTGGAGAAGCCATTTGGAAGGGGTGTTTACTCACTTCTGACTTTCATCAGTCAGTTTCTTGATCACTTGGCCAAGAGTGAACAGGCTGCGATTGATATTGCACCCTTCTTTGAAACGTGTGCCTAGGATATCAGAGGAGATGTGTCAACTTGGTATGCACTCAGTAAACATTAATATTTTATATCAGGCCTGGGTTGTATTTCATGATCAATAAGCTAAAACAGTCCAGGGATTTAACACCACCTCACCTTCTGCTCCTGTTTGACTGGCCCGCTCAGATCCAGCCAGGTCAACTAAATTCTAGAAGACGAAGAAAAATGGCTAGTGAGCAAATCATTCTTACAACCCAAACAATGTGTCTAGAGGCAAAAGATAGAGTGCAAAGTTAAAGGTGGAGGCAGCGATAATGGAGAATGCTTGTTGTGAGGGAGAGGGGTGGGGGTTGTGTGTGTATTGTATGTGTTTACTTATTCTGTTTTTTTTGTCCGTATGTAAAAAAAACAGTAAAACCACAAATAAAAGTTTCGAAAATGCTTGTTGTAAACATTTGTTTTTGTCTAGCTTACCAAGTGAGACACAATAATGGCCCCATCAGCGTTTTCTCCTGACGCTGGTTCGCTGCGCTCTCGGCTTTCCAGGATCTTAGGAAAAAACTCAAATCACGAACAATGCAGACTTCACAGAATACTACAGAAAAAAGGTGTATGTTGTGGTGTTGCTTACCATTCGGAAAATGGTGTGCGAGCGGCTACTGCGCTGGTTCATCTTTGTCTTTCCATAGTGACGGTTTTCTACAGAGGAAGATGGTGAGGGAAAGACATTGGTTATACAGTTTAGTACAGAGAGGACTGTCATGCTCAGTCATAACTTCAGATCTTACTTTCTCCTTTGCGAATCCAGGCCAAGGCTTGTGCAGGAGACGTGACCATCTCCTCAGTCAAGTCCGACACGAATATGGTTTTCTGTACAAGGAAAGGCCAAGAAATAATTTAATAGGAAGTCAACTTTTTATTGTTTTAAGGTTTTTTAGATTCAGTGTGACTACTCTTTGAAGTATGTTAACTTACATTGATTGTCTCTCTGACTTCCAATGGTTTTCTCTTCCAGTTGTCCACCAACAGATCAGTCACTGTCTCGTTGTAGATTTCCATGTAAGAAACCCTGAGAAGGAACTCCTTCTTTGGGCACTTTGAGGCAAAAGAGAAGTCATTGGTTAGAATAAACATTCATGTTCACATGAAAAATGACTGAAATAATGAGAAATGAAAAGTGTTGGTGGAAAAACAGGTGAAATGGAGAAGATTGAGAAAGAAAAAAAAAGATCTGCACTGGGTCATTTTGATTGTGTTGCCCTTTTTCTCTTTTGCATGCTAGCTGCTAGGGCTGTCGCGGTGAAGGAATACCCCCTGCAGTGAATCAGGGTGGCTCAACAATGCGGTATGCTATATAATTGCTCCACCCCTTTTTTAGGCATAATTATATAATTATTTAGACAATTTGTTTGTAAATGGTAAAAAACATTTATTAAATATGGAACACAACACACAAGGCGGCAATGGTGCGCAATATGTACAGACAGAATACATAGTATTTCTGCTTCATCAAAATAAAACTTAAGCAGACGCTATATATAAATTGTCATTTGTTGGAGAGAAAAAAAGAAGCAGATTGTTCAGGCTTAATCTTTAAAATCGCATATAATGATACATGAAATTAAAAAGTACCCATATATTTTTTACGAAAATAAAATATATATTTAATAACAAAATAAAATAACATGCGCTGGATAAATACATTCTGTAACACATACAGTGGAGGAAATAAGTATTTGATCCCCCACTGATTTTGTAAGTTTGCCCACTTACAATGAAATGAGCGGTCTATAACTTTAATGCTAGGTTTATTTTAACAGTCAAAGACAGAATATCAAAAAGAAAATCCAGAAAATCACATAAAAAAAAGATATAAATTATTTTGCATTTCATTGAGGGAAATAAGTATTTGATCCCCTACCAACAATAAAGGATGCTGGCTCCCACAGAACAGTCCTTTAACTTTAAGAAAGTTCTCCTGATCTCAACTCGTTACCTGTATAAAAGACACCTGTCGTTAACTCTATAAAAGACACCTGTCCACAGAATAAATCAGACTACAACCTCTCAATCATGGGCAAGACCAAAGAGCTGTCTAAGGACATCAAGGACAAGATTGTAGACCTGCACAAGGCCGGAATGGGCTACAAGACCATTGGTGAGAAGCTGGGTAAGAAGGAGACAACTGTTGGTGCGATTATTAGAAAATGGAAGAAGCACAAAATGACCATCAATCTCCTTCGGTCTGGGGCTCCAGGCAAGATCTCACCTCGTGGGGTCTCAATGATAATGAGAACGGTGAGGGATCAGCCCAGAACTACAAGGCAGGAGCTTGTTAATGATCTCAAGGCAGCTGGGACCACAGTCACCAAGAAAACCATTGGTAACACACTGCGCCGTAATGGATTAAGATCCTGCAACGCCCGTAAGGTCCCCCTGCTCAAGAAGGCACATCTGAAGTTTGCCAATGAACACCTGAACGACTCAGAGAATGCTTGGGAGAAGGTGATGTGGTCAGATGAAACAAAGATTGAGCTATTTGGTATTAATTAGTGGTGGGCCGATAACGGCGTTAACGCCAGACTCTTATCGGGCGATAAAAAAAATATCGCCGTTAATCTCTTAATTCCACCTCCTGTTCGGCTCAGGGGAGATGCTGTTCGCCGTCGGGGTGAACCCCCTTCCGAAAGCTATAGTGTGAGCGGCCACAGCTTGTATTTTGGTCATATCTAACACTGGACTGCAGGCCTATATAAAAGTGTTGTACCTTTGCTTTCTTTGGGTTAAAAAAAACTCCATCAACTCAGTATCCGTCTAGTCCAAAAAAACTCTGTCAGCTGCTGCTGCAGACGGTGTGCAGACGTGCTCGGAGAATCGGCATCGGCGCATCAACAGTCATTCAATGCAGCGGCAGTAATCATACAACCGAACGGTGTAGAAAGTCCCGTCAGTTAAAAATAGTGATCCAGATTTTAAATCCATGTTAAAATCGGAAGGATATAAAGCTAGTTAGCTTAAAAAAAGTAGCAAACATGTCAACTGTGATGTGTTCAGGCCGGCTCAGTAATATGATTGATGTGTTCAAATGCAACACAAAAAAAAAGAAATTTGAGATTTTGGCGAAACTTGTTTTCCCAGCAAGATAAAATAGATAGTAAAGATGGAATGGAATTATGACCTGTTTAATGTCCTGTATTGAGCTATGATCATATCAGCAATTAAAGCAATAATACAAGTTCTATTTCAACAAAATAATAGAAAATTATCAATTTTGATATCAATAAAGACTTGGATCGTTAAGGAGTCTTGAAAATGGTATCAATATCAATACAAATTAACTCTCCTGTCATCTGAGAGAAATTAAGATGATTTAATTTTTTTAACCGTTAGTATTTACCGGTTAAAAATATTATCGGTTGACTGGTTTACCATGGACATCCCTTATACTGTATAAATGTATATCATACATTGTATGTTTTTTTTTGTGTTATCCCAGTTAAGTTTATTATTAATTTTTTATCATTTAATATTACTTTTAATAGTTCCGGGACGTTGGAGCAATAACCTGGTGTTTTGACACTTCAGTGTGCACTGTGAATTTGAAGTAATGTTCAGTTTTTGAATAAAGATGCAGCATTTACAAATGTTTATTTTTTTTATCCGATTCATCGATTAATCGAAAAAATAATCAACCGATTAATCGATTATTGAAATAATCGTTAGTTGCAGCCCTAAACAATTCATCGTTACCTCTTATGGCCTACAGTTCAAAGTTCATGTTTAACTGAATAAACAGTTTGTAAACACAAGTACATCTTGTTGAACATTATTTATTTTCATCACCAATTATCATAGTAGAACAGCTTCCTCAAGCAGTTTGTGATGCATGTTGGAAACAGGAGATGAGCCCCTGGTCTGATGCGCCACCTGGCTTGAGAAACACGTTCTCAAAGACTTACTTTGAGTCATTATTTAGGGAGCACACACATATTATGAATGAATTCAAATGAGCCATTTTAATCTAGATTAATCTAGATTAATTTCAAAATTAATCTAGATTAATCTAGATTAAAAAAATTAATCTATGCCCACCTCTAGTATTAATTCAACACGCTGTGTTTGGAGGAAGAGGAATGCTGAGTACAACCCCAAGAACACCATCCCCACCGTCAAGCATGGAGGAGGAAGCATTATGCTTTGGGGGTGTTTCTGTGCTAAGGGGACAGGTCGACTTCACCGCATCGAGGGAAAGATGGATGGGGCCATGTACCATGAAATCCTGGCTGACAACCTCCTTCCCTCAGCCAGGTCACTGGATCATGGATGGGTCTTCCAGCATGACAATGACCCAAAACATACAGCAAAGGCAACAAAGGAGTGGCTCAAGAAGAAGCACATTAAGGTCATGGAGTGGCCTAGCCAGTCTCCAGACCTAAATCCCATCAAAAATCTGTGGAGGGAACTGAAGCTTGGAGTTGCCAAGCGACAGCCTCAAAACCTCAAAGATTTGGAGAGGATCTGCAAAGAGGAGTGGTCCAAAATTCCTCCTGAGATGTGTGCAAACCTGGTCATCAACTACAAGAAACGTCTGACCTCTGTACTTGCCAACAAGGGTTTCTCCACCAAGTACTAAGCAATGTTTTGATAGGGGATCAAATACTTATTTCCCTCAATGAAATGCAAAATAATTTATATCTTTTTTTTTACGTGATTTTCTGGATTTTCTTTTTGATATTCTGTCTTGCACTGTTAAAATAAACCTAGCATTACAATTATAGACTGCTCATTTCATTGTAAGTGGGCAAACTTACAAAATCAGTGGGGGATCAAATACTTATTTCCTCCACTGTATACGTGGTTATGTCCACGAAGCCTCGGCTGCAGCAGCACCATGGCAACCACCTGCACGCAGGCATAGTGTGTCCACTCCACACAGTCTGAAATAAGCCGTGGAGGAAAGACTTCCAAAACATTTAGGCATACAACAACCAGTTTAATTTAGCCTTAATACTAATTTGTTTTATATACCCCATGTTGTTTTATGGTTTGGTTTTTGAATAGAAAAAATTAGTTCCAATATTTTTGTTAATGCTGTTCAAGGGGTTGGGTGCAGGGGGGGGGGGGGGGAGGGGTCTATATTGTTATTTGCACTGAATTGCAAATTATGATATTTTAGAAGAAATACTCTGAACTACAATGGTGTAGACATCATTGTAATTCAGTGTATTTCTTCTTAAATATCATAATTAGAATGGGTGTGATAAGTAGCCTAGCATTCCCAGACCTGCCACTAGGCGCTGGCAAATTAAATTTGCTGCGCGTGTTGGTCTGGACACGCTCCGTTGAAGCTTTATCAAGAAGACCAGAAATCTGGCTATGGTTTCAATTGGTTCTATCTAATATGGGCGCGCCAGAGCCCTTTATATGGTGCTCTGGGGAGGACGTAACCGGATGACGACAGTGACGTGCATGCGACGTCGAAGCCGTGATAGTAAACATCAAAGATGGCTGCGGATATGTTGTGTGAGTTTGAGACTGCTTTGGCCTCGACCCTTAACGATTTGGAAGACGGCACTCAAATCTTTCATTAGCAAGTAAGTGGAATGTTCTGTTTTGCCGACCGACAACGGCAAACGTTTAATTTAACAGTTTAACAGCTGTTCGCTAAACGAAAGGGGCTTAGGTCACCTTGTGCATCGCTCTGATTGGTTGTAGTGCTATCCAACTGCGTGCAGTGGCATTTGAAATGCACAAGTAGGAGCCGCCCCTTGAGTTGGAAATTACTATTAATCGTGGCCAGACCCTCTATCGTTCAAGATACCTAGGAGGTTCGGGGACCACGCCACCGCTACTGAAAAAAAATCCTGGGGGAAACACTGAAGATATAACGGATGTGACAACCAACCCGTGTGACAACTAACCCCGTTCTCCCCTACAGCTCTTACATTTTTAATGGTCTGGAAAACATCTTCCACAGCCAGCGGCAAGACTCCAGGACTGCGCTTACTCCCCATCATGGTGAAAGTCTTTCCAGAGGAAGTCTGCCCATAAGCAAAGATGGTTCCTGTGGATCAAACACACCACAGATGTACAAAAACTTTTCCACAATATACACTATGGTCCAGTTTCACAGACATGGATTACGCCAATATTTCACTCACTAAAATTACTGAATAATTGTGGTAATAATCAGAATCAGAAAAAGCTTTATTTATCCCAAGAAGGGCAATTTAGTTTACAGTTCCAGTTCGCAGTAAAAAAAATATTTAAATAAATACTATAAAAAGCAATACGAGGTAGAAAATAACATAAATAGACAACAGCAGTCCAACACACAAATTCAACTCGCATTCATTTCAACTCAACCTGTCAGAACAACCACCCATCTACACTGGTGCTCTCCACCTACTCCTGACCCTTGTGATCATTCAGTAACCTGATGGCTGCAGGAATAAATGGCCGTGTCCGGACTGCCATACTACTAACGTCCTACTCATACTCATTTTGACTTCAATTTGAGTATGTGACGGTTGGGTATGCGAGTTTGGGTATGTGAGAAATTCCCGGATGAGTACTAACTTCCGGGAAGATTTTGGGTGAATCGATTGTATACTTTTCCTACTCAACCGCCCCACAATGCATTGGGTCAATTCTATTCGCCCAGGAAAATGAAATATTTTCGAGCAAGTTGCTAGGCAACAACATTGTTTGGGGTTCCGCGATCTGACAACTGTACGTGCAGTCATTCATAAACTCTTACAATAGATAAGAGATGAAGATAAATACCTAACAACATTAGAGTTACTAAGTGAAATGAGTGAAGTGAGTCTGATAGTGGAGAGAGATTAGAACAGATTGCTGTTCCACACACCGCGGCTCGTCCAGCTCAACTCACAGACAGCTGAGTGCTGATGAGCCGGACAGAGATCGTCGGAGGGATCCTCCGCCTCAAAACATAATTATAAAACAAGAGGTCTAAAACACAGATGATGAACACAGGACTGTAAAAATCTAGTTCAATATCTAACCTGTAGAGGGTGGTTATAAGCTTAACAGTGTCTAAACTGCCTGAATCTTATAAGAAGAAGAAATTCTTCATTGCTTGAGTATACTTCAACTGAAAACGTTTCGACGCAGCTCGCATACACAATCGATCTTTGAGTAGAGAGTATGCAGTATATAGATGGTGAGTATGTAGGATGTAGGACGCTAGTATGGCAGTCCGGACACGGCCAATGAGTGCGAGTACCTCACTGTTCTTGCCCTGATTGAAAGATAGCGCCGCCCGCAGGGCAATAGTGTGAATTCCTCACTGAGGACATGGTCAGGCTGACTCATAATGCATTTGGCTTTCTGGACGGCATGTTTGTTCCACAATGAACGTATGCTCTTCAGCTGGATTCCAGTGATCTTTGAACAGATCTTTACAATGTTATTTAAACTGTTCTGGTCCTTTACTGACAGACAGTTAAACCAGCATGTAAATGAAAAAGTTAAAAGACTCAATGAAAGACTGATAAAAAGTTCTCAAAATAACTTTGGAGACACTGAAAGAGTTGAGCATTCTCAACAAGTGAACTCTTTGTTGTCCCTTTTTCACAATGACCTCAGTATTTGCATGAAATTTAAGATGGTTATCAAATACTGTGCCTAGATATTTGTAGGTGTCTACAAGTTGGACTTCCTCCCCATGGATAACACTCGGTTCAGGCTCTCCCTTCACTTTCCTAACATCTATGACTAATTCCTTTGTTTTTTCTACATTCAGATCTAGGATTTTGTCATCACACCATTTAACTTTTAGCTCTTTCGGATTTTTTGATTTTGCTACTGGAATGATAGTGGACCTTTTCCATATCTGAGGCATCTGGCCTATCTTAGCACGCATATTAAAAAGTGAAGTGAATACCACACTAAGCTGGTCAGCACAGTAATGCAGCGTGCGACCACATTAGCATCAGGGCCAGCAGCTTTGCTAATATTCACTTTCCTTAACAGAGTTGTTACTAGTTCCTGGGCTATCACAATGACATTGTGAGGGACAAGAGATTCCCTCAACATAGAAATATTCTCAGAGAAATCAGATGATTCAAAACATGAGTAAAACACATTAAAAACATTTGGCAAATCAGAGACATCAACACCTTTAACAGCTGTCAGCTGCCTGGATTCACAAGAATTCTGATTTATGGATGCCATTGACTTAATTCCCTTCCAAGCAGCTCTGAGATCGCCCCCACTATACAGTTTTTCAACCTTCTCTCTATATTTCATTTTGGCCTTCCTAATCTCCTTTTTCACTTCCTTGAAATACATCGTGATATCAATCAATATTGACCAAAATAATCGTGATAATCATTTTGGCCATAATTGTGCAGCCCTAAACCTTTGTCATGGGTCCCTCACCCAAGAACAACAGCTGGCATAGTAAACACTAACACTTTTGTCCAAAGGGGGTGCAAGATTTAACAAACTAAAAGTTCCTCGTGCACCTTTAAATTAAATAAATGGACATTTCCATGACTTACCATTGTATCCTTCGACAGAGGAAACCACCAGAGGCTTAGCAATGTCCTGGTACAGCTGATCTGTGGATTCTTCTGCTGTGAAGACTCGGTCTGAGAAGGAAAGATAAGATGATTTCTAATGATATGCTACCATTCTGTACTCAAACATCTCAAAGATTTACAAAAAGCCAGTCAAAAACAAAACCATACCGAAATTAAAGTTCTTGGTGGAATTCCCATCATCAATCTGATGGATTGATTTCTGATCGGCTTCCCAGAACAGCTGGACAGGCTCCCCACTCTCTGCTGTTTCACTTTCCTCCCTGCAACAAGGAGACACATTCAAGAATGAATTTATTGTATGTTACTTATTTTATTCGTCATGCCCGGACCATTGGCCCGGACACATCGGTCAAGAGGGGCACCGAAGTGAAACTGACAGCGCTTCCAGAGGCGATTGTCGAGGTGACGTCACCTTTATAAATGTCAATATCATGATCAACACAAATGTGCTTATTCACGCCAGCTTAATCCAAAGTCGTCTTCATGAAACAATGTAAATATAATAGTATTCAAGGGGTATATATCTAAAGAGTGTTTATTTGAATCTATAACCTTGGAAACCTACAACTGGACACCAAAAATCGGTTTCTATGACCAGAGATATGAAGGTTTTTAGGTGAAAGAGAGCAAATTAGCGGGCGTTAGGAGTCGCATCCAGCTGGGCACATTAGCTTATAGTTTAATTGACAACAATCCAGCAACATGCAAAGTTCCATGCTTTTATCGCAAAGCGCACCATTTGTCACCATCTGCTGAAATAATAGATATGGCGCCACAACGTTGCCTGGGCTTACACTACACGACTTTTCACGCGATTTGACAGTCGCAGACAATCTTCTAATGTCGGACTGAAATCACAGAAGTCTTGCTGGAGCCTTTATTAACCGGTTTAACAAAGACGTTCCATTAATCAGACATTTAGCTAACGACAAACGACTGCCTAACGGAAAGAGTTAGCATAATAGCTCTTAGCCGTCGGCTCCAAACGTACCTCTCAATAAGCGGACGAATTCGAACGCAGACTTTCACAGCCGACTCCTCCGACATTTTTCTTTTGATTTTAAACTACCAAACATTTACATTAACTGGTAAACTAATGCATATTTCGCCTTCAACTGCAGTGAGCCATGGACATATATAGAAAGCGCTCTATAAGTGACTTCCCTGCCTTGCTACGTTTAAAATTCTCCCACTTTGTTTTGATTGGTCAACGTCATCAGGTGGACTGGTCCATTTGGGATGGGGTGGGGGGGAATAAAATAGTCGCGTTGAGTTCTAATTGAAACTGTGATTTTATATATTTGTGTATTTCAAATTCAACTTTATTTTAAAGGTCTTTTATGGAAATGTGGTTCGGAATGATAGCATCGAAACATCTAATTAATGTGGCTGCGCCGGACGGGTGACGGAGAAAATAGGCTCGTTCGACCCAAGTTTCGGCTCATCTGGAAAGTAGACGAGAGTAGCCGAGTGCAGTCGGGGGAGTGACGAAAAAGCCTGACTGAAGCCGGACAGCTCCGAGTCGGCTCGACATGTGCCGAAGTAGCGTCCCTGTTGCGGATGCAGTTCGTTTTCTAGTATTATTTTGAAGGCCTATTAGAAACATACCCTGCGTTCCGAATCGCATAGGCTACTCTTTCTTTTTTCTATTCTACATAGGCCCTACTAGGCTACATCCGACGATAAAAAATAATCTAGTTAGGATGCAGTAGGCATACTATTGGGACATACTTTTACTCTTTTATTTCATCATAACATTACGCCTTGATCTTGCCTCTTGCTTTTATATCCGTCGCATCCATGGACCTATAAAGAAGGTCGCATCCCCGTTTGTTTTCATATGGAGGCTTCGTCGATGTGACGTCACTTCACGTGCGCACCGGATTGTGGGTCAGAATCATAGTATAATAAAAGGTCAGAATCGCCCAAATGGGATCCAGTTTTCAGCATTAACAATCTTGGCCGGATGAAGTAGGACATCCGGGTACTTCTAACCATCCTAAATCTGGCCACAAGAATCGGGACATCCTAAATCTTTTTTCTAGGCTATAGTAGGAAGTATATGCGATTCGGAACGCAGGGATATTCATAGAAGAGCTACACGTGCTACAACCGATTAGAAGCAGAACAAAAAACAAAGAGGAGTAAACACTTCAAAAGCGAGGGACATTTTCAAAACAAGAAACGAGATATATCCTCATTCCCCATACATCTTTATCTTTCTTGTTATTTTACTAGAAACCCTAACATGTAACATACAATTCTCAGACCATTTAGATCACTGGAAATAAGGCTGATTTAGTATTTTTTTTTATTTTTTATTTTTTTTGGCATTTTTATGCTTTTATTGATATTGTAGAGACAGAGTTGAAATGGGGCAGAGAGGGGAGTGCAGATAGATAGATAGATAGATAGATAGATAGATAGATAGATAGATAGATAGATAGATAGATAGATAGATAGATAGATAGATAGATAGATAGATAGATAGATAGATATTTTTATTACAGACTCTAAGTCCAGATAATACAAAAGAACATAAAACAATACAAACAGCGACGACGACGACGACAACAACAACAACATACAAGGTTGTCTAGCAACCCCCTATTAAAAGACACTTATACCAGTGTTTCCAGAGCAGTGATGTGTAACGTGTGGCACTAAATGCAATGTTCGTCAGTTCCAAAACAATCAGAAACAAGTTATTCAGACGGCAGATGAACTTAAACATGATTTTTCTTAAGACAGATTGGAGAGTGTTAACTCGAGCAGTCACAAACATTTCGGTGGCGCTGGTCCATCTGGGCCGTTTTAACAAACTTCTCAGAGAGTCATTGTATGCCACTTGCAACCTCCGAAAGCTCGCTTTTTTATAATTTGACCACAGATGTGCAGTGTATAACGGTGTGCAATAAGCTTTAAATAGAGTCAGCTTCACATCATCAGAGCAGCAGCCAAACTTCCGTATCAGTACATATGCTTGCACATATAACATGCGAGACTGACGCAGAATGTCCTCATCGTCACTCAGTGTGTCAGTGATCACATGACCAAGATATTTCACCTGACTGCAGGTTTTTAAAACATGACCCGACAGCTTAAGGCCAGGACACACCAGCCCGATAATCGCCGTCGTCAAAAAAAATGGAGTCGGCCGTTTCAGGAAGCTCCAGCTTCCCGTCGCTGCTAAAGAACACACCGAGACGACTGTTTATTTTCCGTACGCTCGCGGGACGTAATGTCTCCACAACAGCAGGCGGCGCTAATCTGTATTGTGGCCCGAAAAAATACGAAAGCCGGAAATGATTGGACATCTCTCTAGAGCATAAACATAGATAGAAATACGTATTTATATTTATGGACCATAAGAGCACAATTTTTAGCAGAGAGTGTCGAGCATGGTGTCGAGCAGTCAACAAGGGTTGATGCATGTGAGTACTCGCAAAACGAAACGAACAAACACATTAAAACGATGGCTAGCTGTTGTTAGCTGTTTGTGCTACCCGCCTCACTTCCGGGCTTCACTGATTCGCTAGCCCTCCACCAATCAAATTGCTCCAAATGAAAGACGGTCGGCCGCCGATTGAACATGTCCAATCGGCGGCCGACAGGCTCAAAACAAGCCCGACGACCTCTACGTCGGCCGACGTCACGGCACACACCAAACAGATTTGTCTTTTTTTTTGACGACGGCGATTATCGGGCTGGTGTGTCCTGGCCTTTAAAGTCAGGGAAAACCATATGTTTATCCTCATTTGTTCTGGAGATCATAATAACACTCTTTACATCATTATATTTGATGTCATGTTGCTCTCCATACAAGGAACATGACATCAAGGAGCTGCTGCAGACCAGCTGAACTTGGACTAAGTAGAGTACAACCGCGGGCTGGAATCGAACCCGGGTCCGCTGCTGGCCGAGGCCCAGGGGGGGGGAACACCCTACCAACTGAGCTAAGGGCGCCCCCTATGATTTAATCTTAATGGTATAAAGATACAGTGTTGGGAAAGTTCTTTTTCTACGTGAACTAGTTCAAAGTTCAGTTCACACCCTTTAAAATGAACTAGTTCAGTTCATAGTTCATAATTCAAAATTATGAACTAAGTTCACAGTTTAAAAATGAACTAGTTCATAGTTATTTATTTTTTAATATGTTGCTGCAGGCTATTATTTTTCTAAATAATTGCCACATACCATATAGAACCACAGACAGAAATTATTTCAATAACATTCAGTCCACACTAGAAGCCAGCTGCAGCTTTTACCCCTACAGTATATTCTCAAAAACATGAGGGAAAAGTTGCTGTTTGAATAATCTTTTTAATGAAGAATTATTCAAACAAAAACGGTTAAGGTGCAAATGTTTTTCCATTTTTATAATTTTCCAAACCTGGAATCAATTCACATGAAATGGCATTCAAAGAAAGCAATACTGGAAAAATATACCAGGCAGGTTCTACAAACAAATTAGCCTACAATTTAAACTAGGAAAACTCTCAAGGAGACCACTTCTTAACTGCAGTGTAGGGCCTACTGTTAACAACAAAGTCCAGAAGATGTGTTGACATACTTATTAACACAAACACAATCTGAGGTAGGTAACAATCATACGAAGAAGAGGGTAGAGCCTGAGGCTAGGTCCATGGTCTGAGTAAGTGCTGCTGCATTCATTTGTTTTTGTTTTTTTCCGCGGTGTTTCGCATTTTGATGACGCATCGGCGGTGCGACGCTGTGGTGGCATGTGTTGCCAGATTGGGTGTTTTTCAGCTACATATTAAGGGCTGTTTGACGCTGTCTTTTAGCGGGGGTTTTCTATGGAAATCTGGCACTCGATGAACGATTAAACGACTGTAAGAGCGCCGTTCACAAACGCCAGAATGAACGCGTTCGCAAAAACGTTCATACAGAAATACATACGTTCAGTTCACGTTCGCCCCCAATATGAACGATCGTTCATTGAACCCGTTCAGGCACAACACTGTAAAGATATCACTTCACCACGAATGAATGTGACTCAAGAATGAATGTAACTAAATATTACTGTGATGTCACAGTAAAAGACATCACAGTAATATTTACAAAGTAAGTTTTTTTTTAACCCTATATTTCTCTTTCTGTGATGTCACGAGAAGGAGAAATATAGGGTTAAAAAAACACTCTTTCTGCCTTTTCTCAGGCTAGGATGAACCGATTTTAATTTTTTTTTGCACATTTATACTACATAGGATCTCAGAATTCAATACACCTTCATATTCAAACCGGTGAAGTAGGCCTTTAATAAATCTATACAGGAGAGTTAACCCTGCATGCTAATTATTGCTTTCCAAATTATTTCTCTGTCAAGGGTTCAGAGCAGTGGAGGTTTAACTCTGATTAAGTAGCCTATATTTCTGCTTAAATGCATACACTGTGGAGTAGGCCTAATGATTAAACATACATTAAAATACTATACATCCAAAAACAATGGATCGTAATTTTATTTTGAGCGGTGATGTCAGAGTTTTGCGTAACCAATTGGGGAAACGCAAAGGCACAGGGTTTAAACTCCCAATTAGCGCTCAGCTACGCCTGTCAGCAAGACGTTTCCCATCAAACATTTAGCTCCCGCAGCCCGTGGGGAGAAACTGCAGCGACTTGCTCCAGTGTCTGTGTCCGTCTTGATCCCGTGGGACTTCAAAGTCTCATGCAGCCGAGCCGCAGCCAGCCACAGGTGCAAGTCAGACAAAAAAGCTGTGTCTCAATTCAGGGGTCGCATCCTTCTAAGGACGGGGTCGACACGGTCTATGAAGGCCATAGACCATGAAGGCCGAACCGAAGGCCGAACGAGCGTTGTTAAATGAGATGGTCTCCGCAGGTCTCCGTATACGAGCATTTCCGGTTTGCGTAACAAGCCGTTTACCTTGCGTGACGACTCGCCGCTCCTGTGCTGCCTAGCAACCCTGATTGCTGCCAACAGAAACAGCCTTGTCAACGGAGGAAAAAATAAGTTGCCTACCAGACGAAAAGAAAAAAAAGTACAAGATAAAGAAGGACAAGAAAAAAAGAAAGGAAGATAAAAGTTGATGGAGCAACACGTTGCTGTTTTGTTATTTCTTATTTTATTTTATGCCATCTCTGAAAAAAACGCAATGAATCTTGGGATATGTTGGGCCGCGAAAGGATACATCTGTTGCAGCCTTCAAAACCGTGAAACAAAGGCTGCATTTCTCGGCCGCATATGAAGGAGCCTTCGAAATGGGACAAGCCTTGACGCGCCGCTATGACGCAATCGGTCTTCAAATGCAGCCTTCGAAGTCTGCGACCCCTGAATTGAGACACAGCAAAAGTCTAACCATAATGCTGTGCGCTCAGCAAGACGAGCGTCATAATCGCGCAGGTCTTAGCAAGACGGCTCCTTCTCAAACGAGGCTAATGTGACTGCGCTGAGTGATGTCATCAAACAAGTGAAAATAGGAGATGTTTGGAAAATGCTGAAAAAAATTAGTGGTAAAAAAATATTTACTAAAATATCTGTGTTGGAGGACGATGAAATACTGGCAATTACAGATAGGCCTAAAGACAAAGCAGACTTGTTGAAAGGCATTCGCTAGTGTGCATAGTGGTGATCACTTAGACGATAAACACAAACAGGAAAAATTAAATCTTAAAGGAAAATAGAGATGTGTATATAAAGAAAGATAGTGAGGACAGTGCAATGGATGCTGAGATTACCATGAACTAATTGGCTATAGTATTAGGTGGAGCTGGGAATACTGCTACTGGAGAGGACCAACTAAGCTATATGATGTTCAAAAAACTGCCAGAAAAAGTACTTAAATGAATAATTTTGCATTAATTTAATAAGATATGGAAAGTAGGGACGATGCCAAAAAGTTGGAAAAGTGCATTAATACTGCCATTTAATAAACCTGGAAAGGATGCAAGCAGTGCTGGTAATTATAGACCTATTGCCCTAACCAGGGCCGACGGACTGCGGGGGAAAGTGCGACAGTCACGGGGGGGCCCAAGGCAGAAGATTTTTTTATTTTTATTTTTTTTTTTAAAGCTGAATGTGGGGCCCTGATCTTCGAAGGTCCTGAACAATGCCATTCCAAAAAAAGAAATAATTGACTGGCTCATGATAGGCCCCTGACCCTTGCAAGGAGATCAGGGGCCTGCGCATGACTAAGGCATGTGTGCGGGAGAGTAAGCAGGAGCAAGCCAACATTGAATTGAACTGGTGGCGAAAATAAACGCAGCGATGTTTCTATGGGGATATTTAGCTGTACAGAAATAAGTGCTGGCAAAGCTAGAACAGTTTAAGACTCCACATCACTGTGGCAACACAACCTATCTATCAGCTCAGAAAGCGCAGAGAAAAGTCTGATAAATACATGAGAGTGATGGCCCCTGCAAGTTTCAGTAAGTTTAAAGAAGTGCCACACTGTTACTGTCTTTGAAATGCATTTAGACATTTTAAGGGGAAAACACATTGTATTTATTATTTCAACTATTGAGTTATTTGTAGAACAGCATGCAAGTGTAGGCCAACAAGATTTATTTTCTGAATTTTCAATACTGCTTTATTTTTCTGTTTTAAATTGGGAAAGACATGTTCCAAAACGACCAATAACCTCTGTATTTAAAAAGAAATCAAGCAAGTAGGCTAATAATAACCATTAAAGAGGACCTATTATACTACTTTTCTGGTCTTAATTTCTTGTTTTACACTGCTATAGAGCAACCTGACACGAATCACATCACAAAAAACTATGTAGATTTTCGGGAAGCTCTTTCTCTTATTTTGGCGATCCAGCATGCCTGTGCTTCGGCCATCTCCGCTCCCCCCCGCCCCCTCCTGCAAACCCCACTCCGTTGTGATTGGTTACCTTCCTTCCGGAACACTTTCAGTGGCGGGAAGCGCGAGCATGGACCTATAAGGGCGCGAGGCAGACCCGAGCAAGGAAGTGACAGCATTACTATACATGGAAACATCTGCGTGGTGACGACACCAAGTTACATGCGAAGTCACGATGTTACAAAGCGTTAAGCCGCTTTGAACACGTGACTTCTCGACTGGCTAGAATAGTGTCTAGTGCTCTGCACAGACACCCCAGACGGTCAGCAGGGAATACGTTGAAATGCATGTAAGTCATTATTTGATAATTTAGTATGGTTAAGCAAGCACTATAAATCATCATAAAAACGTTTATAGGTCATAAAAGTCAAAAAGCATCATAGGTCCTCTTTAATGAATTATAGGCTATCACATCACATTAGGCCTGTCCACAATAATCACAGCCCCCCATCCATAAAGGAACTTTAAAAAGTTGAATTTGCATTTGATGTGCATACACAAGTGTATGGTCTATTATTTGTATTTCTGCATATATTGCACCAAAACAGTAGAAGTTTTCTTTAATTGTGTTTTGTACTGTCCGTAAAATTTTACCTGCACATAGCAAACAAAATTGCACAACTGTAAGGTCAGTGTCTGTTGTATTTTTGTATTCAAATAAACTGTTGTTTATTTCTATAGTGCGCATTGGCATCTTTGAACAAAATACCCCCAAATCTTCCGCTGCGGTGCGTCGCGCCGCGCCTCCTGTGACCCTGGCCAGTGACCACCTTGACTAAGACATTTTCTGGGGGAAACACTGGTAAAAGTAATGATTTCGCCATTCCTCAAATAAATGTATTGTGGAGTTGTCTGGCTCAGAGAGCCATGTGTATTGTAAGACCGCCTTTCAGGGGGCCCATCAGGACTTTTTGTATAGGGGCGCCAGAATTTGGTGCTACGCCCCTGGCCCTAACTTCCCACCCATAGATGGAGAAGATTCATTATTTTATCGAACATAGAGGACTTTTTGCTCCGTATCAAAATGGTTTTAGGAAGGGGCGATCAACTATGGAGGCTGTAGAGTTAGTAACGAGATGGAGTAAACTTTTAAAATTAAGTTAATACTTTGATATTGAAAAATCTTACGATTCTATGTGGAGGGAGGGATTATTAATAAAACTGAACAGGATGGGGATTAGAGGAAGATTTTATAACTGGGTCCTAGATTTTCTATCTGAGTGAAGATTTAAAGGTCACATATTATGCTAAATGCACTTTTTAAATGTGTTCTAACATATCCATGGGTCCACGGTGTGCCTAGAGACTGCCAAAATATTTAAAAAAATAACAATCTCTTCTGTTCTCACTCTCCCCCTTTCTGAAACCCCCACCCCTCCCCCCCAATATACTCCAGTCAGAATTTTCCCCTTTTCTGACCTCACAAACTGGAAAGCCAGAAGCTTCCACTGTGCAGCCCACACCCCTATTTCTTATTGGTCCACGGCCCTGACAGACAGAGGGCGAGGCGTATCTGGCTTCGCTTCCGGACAGGGGGCGGGGGCAGCTCAAAGACTGTATATTTACGAGGTGAGCTGCAGCTCTTTTTAAAAAATAGGCCATTGTGAGATTAGCTGAACATCAGCATAGTACAATAAATTATCTGAAAGTTTTTTTCAGCAAACAATTAAAGAAAAACGTATTAGGGACCACTAAGACCATATAATATGGTGTATAATAGTACCGAAAAGTGTATAATACGGGAGCTTTAATGTTAAAGTGGGATCAGAAGTATCTGGAATTCCACAAGGGAGCGCTATTAGTCCAGTTTTATTTAACATCATGATCAATGATATATTCATGAATTTGGGCAGAAGAATTGGATCGGCTTTGTACGCAGATGATGGGGCAATTTGGACAAGGGGAAGATATACTACAACAGTGATGAACACAATTAAGCAAGCAAGTTAGAAATGTAGAAGATTGGTCATACAACTGGGGTTTTAAGCTTTCTTTAAGCAAATCATGTTTTATGATAACCAATAAAAAAAGGATAGACGCGCATAATATTAAACTATATGGGGAAAGCATGGAAAAAGTTGAAAAATTCAAATATCTTGGGATTTGGCTAGACCAAAAGGGCACATGGAGAACGCAGGTGGAAAATATAGAACTAAAGTGCAAGAAAGTTATTAATTTAATGAGGGCAATAGCTGGGAAAGAGTGGGGAGCGGACAAACAGTCATTAATATATATATATATATATATATATATATATATATATATATATATATATATATATATAGGGCTTTAATGAGATCAACAATAGACTATGGATGCATGGTGTATGGAGCAGCAGCAAAAATGCACTTAAATAAAATAGATAGAGTAATAAATAAAGCATTGAGGATTTGTGCTGGGGTAATGAGGTCATCACCCATTTAAGCTATACATGTAGAAGTAGGAGAAATCCCGATAGAACTCAGAAGGGATAAAATGTTGCTTGAATACTGGAACCGACTACATGGAGGTGGATATGAAAACCCTGCCAAAACTGTAATCCAGGAATGTTGAGAATATGGAACATGTCAAAGTAATGGGTTTGGATGGATAGCAAAAGATAAAGCAGAAAAATATAGAGTAAGTAATATAAGAGTGACTACTAATCCTATAAGTAAGTATCGTATAATAAGTCCTCAGAAATCACTGAACTCATTCGGAAATCCAAGCCATCCACCTGTCAACTTGACCCCCTACCCACACATCTGGTTAAGGCCTCCCTCCCCTCCCTAGTTCCTCTCATTTCTGCAATCATCCACTCCTCTCTTACTACTGGAACTGTCCCTACATCCTTCAAAACTGCTGCCATCACCCCAATTCTGAAAAAACCTGGTGCAGACCCCTCCAACTTCAACAACTTCCGTCCTATATCAAATCTGCCCTTCATCTCCAAAATCCTGGAAAAGACAGTTGCCTCCCAACTCCATTTTCACATATCTGACAATTACCTTTACGAACAGTTCCAGTCCGGATTCCGCCTACTCCATAGCACTGAAACAGCACTTATAAAGATCACCAACGACCTCCTTATGGCAGCTGATTCTGGACTACTCACCATCCTCATCCTCCTGGACCTGAGTGCAGCCTTTGATACCATCTGTCACACCACGCTCCTCAACAGACTATCCTCCATTGGCATCACCGACACTCCGTTTGACTGGTTCTCTTCTTATCTTTCTTGCCGTACTCAATTTGTCCAACTAAAGTCTTTTAAATCCATCCCCTCTCCCGTCACCTCAGGGTTCTGTCCTGGGGCCCCTACTCGTCATCATTTACCTCCTTCCCCTCGGCAATATCTTCCGCAAATTTGACATTCATTTCCACTGCTATGCTGATGACACCCAGCTCTACCTCTCCACCAAGCCCTCATCCACTCTCCCGCCCACTTCCCTTACTGATTGCATCTCTGAAATAAAAACCTGGCTCACCTGCAACTTTCTCAAACTCAACAGCAATAAAACAGAAGTTCTCCTCATCGGCACCAAATTAACACAGACAAAACCTGACAGCTTTTCCATCACTATTGATAACACTTCAGTCTCCCACTCCCCTCAGGTTAAGAGTCTGGGTGTCATCCTCGACAGCACTTTATCATTCCAAGCTCACATTAATAACATCACCAGGTCTGCCTATTACCATCTACGCAACATCAACCACCTCCGCCCATCCCTTACACCCCATAGCACAGCCATCCTTGTTCACACCCTGGTCACTTCCCGCATCGATTACTGTAACTACCTCCTCTTTGGTCTCCCCCTCAAGTCCATCCGTAAGCTTCAACTGGTCCAGAACTCTGCCGCGCGCATCATCACCAGAACCCCATCCATTAATCACATCACTCCTGTCCTTCAGCAGCTTCACTGGCTCCCGGTCAAAACCCGCATCCACTACAAGATTCTGCTCCTCACCTTCAAGGCCCTCCACAACCTCGCCCCTCCATACATCTGTGAACTTCTGCACACCAACACACCCACCCGCACTCTCCGGTCCTCCTCTTCCATTCAACTAACTGTACCACCCGCCCGCCTGGTCACCATGGGGTCCAGGGCATTCAGCCGATCTGCCCCCCACCTCTGGAACACCCTCCCATCTGACATCCGTAACTCTGACACTCTCTCCACTTTTAAGTCCCGTCTAAAAACACATCTTTTTAAACTGACATATTCCATCTAGTTCCTTGTCTCCCACCCATTTCACCCCACTTGTGTAAATTGTTTCACTGTATCTTGTTCTTGTGTTTTTTATGATTGTTGATTTTGTTTTTTAAACACTGCCCTGTAAGGTGACCTTGAGGGCTATGAAAGGCGCCCTCAAATAAAATGAATTATTATTATTATTATTATTATTAAGTAACATTACTTTTAATAATTCAATTTGATTTTTTCCTGTAACAGAGATAGATTTAAATTTAATAGAAATGAAAAAAGAATGGGAAGAGGGTGAGACAGCGTATAAGGCAAGTAATTATATAAGAAACAACCACTACAGTTACTTAGATATTTATACAGATGGCTCCAAAGATGAACCTTGACAAAGTAGGTATAGGTGTATATATTCCATCAATGCACATCAATATTGATAAAAGGTTGCCAGATCAAATTTCAGTTTATTCAGCAGAAATGATGGCAATCATTATTGGCTTAGTGGGTGGAGGAATTTCGACCAGATAGAGTAGTAATATGCGTAGATACATTAGCAGCCCTTCAAAGTATCCAGAGTTCTTTTAGAAATTCAACAAAGCTTATATAGATTACACAGAACAGGAATATATGTCAAATATTGCTGGGTTCCTGCCCATGTAGGAATCAAAGGGAATGAGGGAGCAGATAAAGCTGACAAAACAGCAACAAAACTGGATAACATAATAGATATGCCTTTTGGGAAAGCAGAAGTTAAAGCAATATTAAAAAAATAAGTAAGTAAAAAGTGGCAAAACATGTGGGACAGTGAAACAACTGGAAGAAGTTATTATAATATACAAAAAAATGTGAGTGAAAAATAGAAGGGAGGAAACAGTACTCACAAGAATGAGAATAGGGCATACAGCACTAAATAAAACTAGCTCTTTAATTGGGAAAAGTGGAACGGATGGCTCAAATGGATGGTAAAATAGAAACTGTGAAGCATGTGTTGATGGAGTGACCCCGTTTCCACTTGGCATTAACATCTGATTTATGTCATCTGATCACATGAATACAGCTCTAACTAAGGTCACATGTAAAAAGACTAGTGAACACACGGACTGAGAGCTGGCCACCCAAAATCACATCATAATCCCAGGTGGAAACAGGGCCTGAGAGGTACTTGGGGGAGAGAATGAGGCTGGCTGGTAGGGTGCAGAGAGCAGGAAGAGTGGGTGGCATACTGGGAACAGCAGGGGAGGGTGTAACACCTAGGCTACACAGAAAGCAGTGATCGAATATTTAAAATAATTTAGTATTTATATAGGCTACCCCCCCCCCCCCCCCCCACACACACACACACCCACCCACCTTTTTCTTTCTCCTATCCACTTATCTATTTATCTGAAAACATAAATACGGTTTTGTTACATACTCCGGTACAGTTGGTGGCGGTATGCACCAAGAAAGTTATGGTTGCAACCCGCCACTACACCAAAAGAAGAAGAAGAAGAAGACGATGTCATCAAACCGCGCCGTACACAACATGGGAAAATCGAAAAACACGTGAAAGTGGTGGATTTTGTAGTTCAGTAGAAGTTTCCACTTCTTAAAATAAATATAGCTTTTTGCAAATCTGGACCGAGTTAATAATATTCAGTGTTTATATTGTCCTTGGGGCGTTACGTGTGGTCGTTGAAATGTCTCTGTTTCTGGTGAACAGGTAGGCTTGCTTACTATACTTTTCCATACAACGTTGGTGACCTATTTGAGCCATACTGTCAAACATTGATGTGGCTTCTAACATAATAAGCTTGAAACTGTTCACACCAAATGGCAAAATTAAAAAAGTCTTGATATCAGAGACACGTGTGTTGTGTAGTAGTGTTCTACGGCTGTGTTCGGAAAGCCATACTAGCATTACATTTTTTTTTTTGCCATTTTTTGTGTAGTTAACCAGTGAAACTACAAACATATATGGTAAAAACTAGATATCTCTCTAGGGAAGCTTTGCTCGAGTTTAACTTCTTCAGTCAGTGTGAAGTCATTGGTAGTTTGCAAAGCTATGCTTACAAATAGCTTCCCCCACACTGACACTCAGTATATTGCATCCAAAAGCTTAAACTATAAAGACTGTAACCCTAACGCTCTGAAGAAGGCTTTGTGCCGACACACATCAGTGTTGATTTATTGTGACGCGAGCCGAATTAAACAAATGGATTTACATTATTATATGTTTTCCTCCTTAACTTGGGAACATGAAATGTACCTTTTCTTAGCTTTTTGGAACATGACTTATAAAGACCTGTCAGTGTTCTTCTGTCTTGAAGTCCAAAGGGAGAATAAAAACAAGCACTAGAACAAGTTCAGAATTCTGAAATAGAAAATATTAATGAACAATTTACAAAATAATTAAAAAAAAATTAAAGCTGTTGTGATTGGATGGCCCAATATGTGACGCATTGCATTCTGGTCCATGTTGGCTCCCAGGTATCTTGGAGAGGAGGAGGACGGCAGCTTCTCTAAGGAGTCTCGTTCTCAGGCACTGCTGGCCAAACTGAAGCAGAAGGCCAAAGACAAGCAGAGACAGAGTTTGACTGAACAGAGACAATGTCCGCCTGAAGAACAGCCAAGTGCCAGAAAGAAAAAGAAAAGGAAAGCTGAGGCCAGGCAGAGCAGTCCAGAGCCTCTACAACACAAGAAGAGGAAGGCAGAAGTAGAAGCAGTTCCTTTTAATGACTCTGAAAAGCAGCTTGAGTCTGCACAAGAGAAGCAGACCAAGAAGAAGAGTGCCAATGAGAAACGGAAGAAAAAGGAGGATCAGTCAGGTACTTGTTCTTGTATCTTGTATGTTATCATATCAGTGTATTCCAGGCATGGCTGCCCACCACTTTACCCCTCCACCATCACAAGCATAGTGAAGTTTGTTGTTTAGCCTACGGTTAATATCAGGATCTTTGGTGTTAAGAATGCATGAAACTCTACCATGTCTCTGTTGGAAAAGGATACTTACCATTTACCTGTTATATTATCAACAAATTACATGTATTTACATAAGGAGATAGGCCACGGTACTAAAATACAGGATACATAGAAAAGTAATATTATGATTTATTAACGTCACCATCCAAAACATGAAAAATAAAGTACAGAAATATAAATGTTAGGTCATATCGCTCCATCCCTTCTTCTGGGCGGCGAGATACTTGCTACCATGGCAAACAACTTTTCTGTGGGAAATGCTGCATATCATCATTTGTATGAGCAAGAAGCACTAAAAAAAAACAGATTGACTTTGACATGGCTCATAGGAAGGTTCTTCAGATAATTTGTGTCATTTAACAATATAGGGGAGAGTGGCCTAAGTTGTGCAACTTTTCACTCAAAGTGACTTTAAAGTCAGGCCTTGACAGTAAAGTCTCCAACTCAAATATGTACATATATTTCAGGGTGTTGTGCATCCCTGGCAATAAAAACTTTGGATCTGGAATAAACTGTTGAAGAAATATAGCTTTTGGAAAAAAAGTTGTCTTGATGCACAACTTGCCCCCTGTGTGGTGTAAGTTGTGCGGTTGGAGAGAATACCATGGGGTGAATTATGCCATTGATATATCTCATAAACTGTAATGCAAGACAAATCCATTAGACAATCACTTATTTAAGGTGTATTTAAAGTAAATAGTTGACAAAGATTGAAGGACAATTTTCTTAAACAAGGCCTAGCAGATCTAATGATTTTACCTGCAAAGCTCACAATGACAAAGTCACCATCATCATCTTTCTGGCCATCTGAACTCTCATCAGTGGTGTCGCTAAGTGGAATTGAGATGTCACTCTCTTCTGAGCTACTGTAGACAATCACTTTCTTTTGGTGACCAGCGTATACAGCCATGCCACTGGCACAACTCTCAGAAATGTACTTTGCACTAGTTGCTCTGTGCTTGTGGAACCAACTGCCACCTGACAAATGTGATTCCCCTACATTTCTGCCTTTTAAATCAAGGCTTAAAACCCATATGTACACCCTGGTGTTTCCTCCCCATTAACTATCTTACCTCCGCACTACTATCTGTGTTTATGTGGATGTATGGGCTTTACGTCTTTTATTTAGGTTATTGTTATTTTACCTTCATTGTTTACCTACTGAATGCACTATGTACAGCACTTTGGACAGTGCAAACTGTCATAAATGTGCTTTTATAAATAAATTTTACTTACTTACTTACTTACTTATAACTCACCCAGGCCCTTTGGCACAAATCACCCCAATCCCAGAAATTTGGATAATAAGCATGATGAAGCAATTTAGGGCTGACATCGTGCTAACTGTATAGACTCAAAATGTAGCATACCAAAGCACTAAAACATGTGTCAAATGTTTTCAAACTTGTCTATAATTGTTCAGACACAATAATCAAAAAACCTTGATCAGGGAAATTTTACTTTGAAAGGCAAAACACAGTTTTTTGAGCTTAAATGTGCTTATATATTATTCCTTGTGTCTCCCTTCTTTACAGGATTAGTCAAATGGATGGCTCTTCTTAAATATGTGGTCACATTTCCAATTTCTTCCACGGTTTTCTAGAAACAAGGGGTGGCACAACTTCCAAAATGCACAACTTAGGCCACTCTCCCCTACTAGCCAAAGCTTAATAATTCCACCCTTCAACTGCGTATAACTCTCTTATACCAATTCAGCAGCTATAAAACGTAAACATCTATTTCCAAATAAACCAAATGATTTACATTTATACACTAATCAAATATTTAAGTCGCAGACAAACATAGAAGAAAATGAAACTTGTATACTACTATAGTATCTATTATTTATAAATAAAACTATCGGCCTGTAATCCAAAGCTATGAGTGGTCCAGACCTGTTGTATGACTAGTGAAGAGGAGAATGTTCATTAAGGCCAGGACACACCAGTCCGACTACCCGAAAATGGAGACTGCCGATTCAGGGAGCTCCAGTCTTCCCGTCGCGGCCGAAAAAGTGCAAAGAACACACCAAACCGACTGCTGACTTTCCGTACGCTGTGCGCTTGCGCGGGACGTAATGTCTCCATAACAGCAGGCAGCGCTAATCTGTATTGTGGCCCGAAAAAATACGGAAGCCAGAAATGATGGGACGGCTCTCTAGACCATAAACATAGATAGAAATACGTATTTATATTTATGGACCATAAAGAGCACCATTTTTAGCAGAGAGTGTCGAGCATGGTGTCGAGCAGTCAACAAGGGTTGATGCATGTGAGTACTAGCTGAACGAAACAAACAAACACATTAAAACGATGGCTAACTGTTGTTAGCTGTTTGTGCTACCCGCCTCACTTCCGGGCTTCACTGATTCGCTAGCCCTCCACAAATCAAATTGCTCCAACTGAAAGACTGCCCGACGACATCTACGACGACCGATTTCACGGCACACACCAAACAGATTCGTGTCCCCGCCCCCTCCCGACTCTACGACGGCGATTATCGGGCCGGTGTGTCCTGGCCTTTAGACTTGTAAAAATGAATCCCTGAATCTGAATGAATATGGAGCTAAAATAGGACACTATTCATCATAAACATCAAACGGTGTTAATAGATATGTCTGTGTCTTTCAGAAAGTTCAGTTGCAGGTCTGGCAGGCAACAGTGTGGGTGTAAGAGATGGACTAGAGGACACAGGAGAGGAAGCAGAGACAGTGAACCACACACCAGAGCTAACCACGGAGAAAACGTCTGCTCCAACTGGATTCACAGTTCTGGGAGGATTTGAAAACAAACTGGTCCAGAAGGTACAATGATCGCTTGATGCAGCAGACTTCAGTCAATCTGTGGATATAAAGTTTTTGACTGGTATGTTCATTGTGGGAGTTATAGCCCCAAACACGGATGTATCGCCACCTAGTGGCCGGCTTGTCTAAAAGAATAAAAACTAGCGTGGGCCAAAAAAAATCACCCCCCTCAGTGTTGTCATGGAGATATGACCTAAACATACAGACTAAAATGGTTTTGTGGCCCAGGCTGTAAATAGGTTTAACAAGACTTTGAAAACGGCCTATCTAACAAGTGAGTCAAAGAAAAACTGCTCGTCTTGGCGCCACCCCCAGTGGCACTTTCTGGTTACTACAGTTGTAGGTCACTTCCTTATTGGATGCCGGTAAAAATCGCTGAGGTTGGGGCTTGATGCAAAGTCATGTTGAAAAAGTATTCCATTGTTTTCTGAAGTAGTAGTAGCCCTGTTTGTGGACGTCTATCCATTAAAACTATGACGTAGGTCCTTAGCAACGGTCATTATACCCTTGACAGCTGTCTGTCTTGCTGGAAATAACAGACCTGTAGAATGCCGTGATTTAGATAGGATAGGAAGTGCCATGTAATAAGTTCTGTCAACAAATTCCACTGTATGCAGTCTGTGCTTCCAATCGCATGGTTCAAACCATTTGTGTTATATCTTGTAATACAAAATCTGACTTCAGTTTACAAGCAATACAAGTCATACACAAACGTTTTATTTGCACTTTGTAATTATGTTATTGTAGCTCTAGCATTCAAGAACCTTGTTTCTCTTAATTAAACTTGAATGTAATGTCAATTTTTTCTGGCATTGTCATTTGAAGCTATTTTATTTAGGCCTATTTATTTTATATAAACGTATGTCATTAGACAGGAGATTTTGAAACACAAAGAGAAGCTGTCTGAGTTCCACCAGACTGCTGTTCAGGTTGAGGAATCCGGCATTCTTACATGTTTGGTAGCTCAAATAAATATGATTGTAAATTAAATCAGAGCATCTTCCGTGTCTGGAATTGCATGTATTCTTGAGTCTATAAGGAAAAATAATATAATAAGCTAAGATAACCTTGTTTGACTTGTGAATTGGGGGACTTGAAGAACATTTTGATTTTGTCTGTACTATATTAGGTAATTGTACTATATTAACTAGGTATAATTGCATTACTAAAAAGACTAAAATACAAATGTCATTGACTAAGACTAGACTTAAGGCCAGGACACACCGTCCCGATTATCGCCGTCATAGAGTTTCGAGGGGACGGAGACACGGATCTGTTTGGTGTGTGCCGTGAAATCGGTCGTAGTTGATGTCGTCGGGCTTCTTTTGAGCCGATTGAACATGTTCAATCGGCGGCGGACAGTCTTTCAGTTGGAGCAATTTGATTTGTGGAGGTCTAGCGAATCAGTGAAGCCCGGAAGTGAGGCGGGTAGCACAAACAGCTAACGACAGTTAGCCATCGTTTTAATGTGTTTGTTTGTTTCGTTCAGCTAGTACTCGCATGCATCAACCCTTGTTGACTGCTCGACACCATGCTTGACACTCTCTGCTAAAAATGGTGCTCTTTATGGTCCATAAATATAAATACGTATTTCTATCTATGTTTATGGACTAGAGAGCCGTCCCATCATTTCTGGCTTCCGTATTTTTTCCGGCCACAATACAGATTATCGCCGCCTGCTGTTATGGAGACATTACGTCCCGCGCAAGCGCACAGCGTACGGAAAGGCAACAGTCGGTTTGGTGTGTTCTTTGCACTTTTTCGGCCGCGACGGGAAGACTGGAGCTTCCTGGATTGGCAGTCACCATTTTCGGGTAGTCGGACTGGTATGTCCTGGCCTTTAAATGTCATCAGCTTTTGCTAAGACTAGACGAAAATAGTCCCAGATAATTCTGACTAAGAGAAGACTAAAAAGCTCAAGACTTTTAGTCAACTGAAACTTGACTAGACTAAAAAGAGTTTAAACGTGACTAAGACTAATAAAAACTAAAATGACAATTTGACACAAAGACTGGACTAAAACTAAACTTAAAACAGCAGTGGTTGACACTAACGGTTGCCCGCTTGCCCGGGGCAACTGAAAATAATGTTCGGGCAAGTGGAGATTGCTTTTTGGTTTCCTGAACGGGCAAGTGGATTTTAGAGGGTTTGTCAGTAGTCTAGGCTATGTATTCATGTGTTTTACAGTCTGCAAAAAAAAATAAAAATCCCGCTAACTCACACAAAATAGATCGGCTATATTTGCAATTGAGCAGCTGCGCGGCAGCCAGCAGCATCACGCTCGCTCTTTCGCACTCGATCTCTCACACACACACAGCCTGTGTGCGCGCAGTTTCGCTGTCTACGTTCCGAAAGCCGGCTCTATGCTACGGACCTGGTTCCGCTATATTCAAAACCCAGAAATCAATAACGTTTGAACTTATCGATACCGCTATGGAGTCCAGTAGGCTAGGTCACATTATGTAGGCTAATTTTAAATATCGAGTTGGGTCATCTTCATCTAATTAGGCCTACTTCAGTGTATTATTCCATCACTGGTCCGCATCATGGACTGTAAAAGTGTTCTACCTTCGACTGTCTTGAAGAAACTCCTTCAACCTGCTCCGTCTCCCAAAAAAAAAAAAAAACTCTTGTCTGCTGAGCCGCTGCCGCTGCAGACGAGCTCGGCACCGTCCCATCATTCATTCAATGCAGCGGTGATCAACAAACGAGAGTCTCTGTAGCAAGTCCCGCAGTTAAAAAATCTGATAGTTTTTAATCCATATTAAAATCTGCAGGATAAAACCTAGTTAGCTAAAAAAAATCGCAAACGGTTCAAATGTGATGTGTTCAGGTCAGCTCAGTAAAATGATTATTAGGCAAAGGTCAATAAAATGACATCATGATGTGTTCAAATGTAACATCAAGAAAATAAGAAATTAGAGTTTTTCGCGAGAAGCTTGAATAATAGCCTACAGTTTGGGTAAAAAACTTGTTTTCCCAGCAATATAAACTAAATAGTAGGCCTAAATATGGAATTATGACCTGCTTAAAGTCCTATCCTTAGCTCTGCTCATCTTATAAGCAACTAAAGCAATAATACCAGTTCTCTTTTAACAAAATAATAGAAAAGTATCGATAAAGATTTGTATTGTGGAGTCTTTATAATGGTATCAATATGAATAGAAATTAATGATCCCCCTCCCTACTTACAGTGTAACTGGGCAATAGCTTTAACATGGTGGACTTTAATCATTTTATGGCACACGATCACTTTTTGGCACAATGTGACCGTTTTAAATAAGTAACATTTTTCTGTGGAAGCTTGACTCTGAGCTAGACTGAGTTTTCTGAGCCCCTGGGCCAGGTGCATGGCAAAAAGAGGCCCTTTCACGATGCTGCAGCAGGACCAAGCTCTTGGCTGTATGTGTGATGTCATGATATCTAGGCTCATATGAATTGTTGTTGGTTTTATGTGGTCAGGATGAGACTAGTAAGCAGTGTTTGCATTTAAGAGATACGGTTCGCTAAAATGTATAATTTAATTAGCCTATACTGTATATATCATTGTTTAACAGTTTTTTTGTTTGTTTTTTGGGCAAGTGAACACAACATTCGGGCAAGTAAAACATTACCTGTACTTGCCCTATGGGCAAGTGCATTTGAAACCTTAGTGTCTGTCAACCCCTGAACAGGCCGCCAAAAATAACACTAGTGTGTATGTGTGCGTCTGTATATGTGTGTCTGTGTGTGACAGGTACACAGAGTGCTGCCTCAGTGGCTGGCTCAGCCTGATGTGATTCACAGAGACATTAAAGGCAACCTGGTCCCCATCTCTGACCTCACAGGACTTTCTGCTCCGCTCGTCAAGAAATTACAAAATAATGGTATTCAACAGCTATTTCCAGGTAAGGACACAGGATGGACTAGGGACTCAATTCTAAATTCTACAGGATTAGAAAGAGTATTATGTTAGTAAATCAGTTGCTTTCAGTCGGTGTAATCAGTGTCATTTCCTCTATATGTTTTGCTTTTGTGTGTTGTTTGGGTGTAGGGGGATTTATAAAAACTAAACGTAAGGAGTTATTGTTGTTTTCTACCATGGAGTATTAGGGATATAAAGTCGTAGTATTATGAGAATAAAGTTGTTATATTATGAGAAAAGGCCTTAGTTTCAGGCTGAGACAAACAGTGGGTGACAAGGATGCTGACATTGGTCTGCTCTGCTCTTACCATCGTTTAGGTTATCTGTAATATGTTTTATTTTTCTTCATAAAATTACAACTTAAATTTACATAATATCACAGCATTTGTCATAAAAAAAAAAAAATCAACAACCCTCAACGTGGCCTTAAAGGTATAGTGTGTAATATCTGAATATTTAGTGGCATCTAGCATACCAGTCAACACTGGGATTCTCCCATATTTTATCGTTCTCGCGTTTAAATATCTTACTGTAAATCTCCCGTATTTCTTACCTTTATTAATAAAAAAATGTAAAATGCACAGACGGGATGACAGAAGAAAACAGATAGGGATTGAGGAGAGGGAGAGAAGGCTGAACGAGAGCCAGGCAGGACGGCCAAAAAGCTAAAGGTTTGTGTAAAGGGGTGAAGTTTTCCCTAAAGAATAGCAGCGAGTCAGACTCATGCTTTTTGTCAAATATGTTTCACTCATTTTAAAAATAAACGATTGGAAGATGAATATGTAATTTATTGGAGAATCCACTCTTGAGTACAGTTGTCATCTCCTAATTGATTAAATAACAGAAAGTAATTTAACAGAATTTGCATTTGAATGCAAGCATAAAGGTATCCTCAAGTTTAGTTAAAGAATGAATGGTTATTAATTAGTCATATCAATTTCATTACTTTGAGCTTATTAATTTCTTCAAAAAGACAATGTTGTCAGACTACTACTAGGGCATACAACTTCCTTAGGATGAAATTACAAAATATACACTTTTGAGTTTTTTACTATGGCCGGATAATACATAATAATAATAATAATTGATAGGTTTTATATAGCGCTTTATTGCCTAGGCACTCAAAGACGCTTTACAGGGTTCCTGGTTCAATTCGTTCACACAGTCATACCGGTGGTGGTAAACTACGAGAGTAGCCACAGCTGCCCTGGGGCAGACTGACGGAAGCGTGGCTGCCATTCAGCGCCAACGGCCCCTCCGAACACCACCTCAAACATACAGCAATCATACACATTCACACAAGGCAAGGTGGGTGAAGTGTCTTGCCCAAGGACACAACAACCATGACACAGGTGGCCGGGCGGGGATTGAACCGCCAACCCTTGGATCGTTGGCCAACCCGCTTAACCACCTGAGCCACAGTCGCCCCAAAATACATGTTAAAAGGCACTATAAAACAGGAAATTACATCTACCCTTTTTAAAAATTCTGGGGGAATAGAATGCCTGATCCCCCTTTTACCATTGGCAAGTTCTAGAAGCCAACCCTCCCTGGGGAACCCTTCCGCTTTCGAATAATAACTGAAGTTACGGTGGCCTTCAAGGACAAGAAGCTGTTCACTATAGATGGCATCATCCACCACTGCCTCAAGTTGTTCCACAATATCAAGTGATGAGGTGAAGATCATGTATTTAGTTATTTATACTAGGGGAGAACGGGGTAAGTAGGCACACTTTTTACTCTAGTGAGAATTGCTCACCACCTAAACATCTTTCAATATTCATTCCTACATTAAATTGAAGCTTGAGGTGTTGGCTTGAAATGTGTACCCCTCACTTCTTCTATCTCATTGTAATAAAGAAGAAATTAATCATCAAAGACACCCTTACACATTGTGACAACCAACCCCATCAAGGGGTCGATTGTCACACACTATGGGGTTGTTTGTCACAATATTATCTTAATGGGAATAATCTTAAAAAGAAGGCAAGAAAGCAGAACTAAATTTGAAAGTTTAATTGCATTGTCAAGTTGACAAATAGGCCTACATAACTTACTGTAGCCTTGGCAGCTGGTCTAGTTTGGGATGCACTGGGTTGTTTTGATTTTGTTGCCCTTTTTTCTTTTGCATGCTAGCTGCCTTTTCCTGCTCTATTCTCTCCTTCTCTGGGGTGTCAGTGAGGATACAGCTTGACAATTTATTTCGTTATTGGGTTCCTTTTCTGGCTGCAGCCTTTGGATAACATGTGACAACCAACCCCCCAAAAAATTTGACGACCAACCCCAACTTGAATTTCTTGCTAGCATCAAGGCCAACAACAATCTGACAACTAATTAGCTTGCTAACCACAATCTAAACTATAGTTTACCCTTCACACTTTTTATGGGTAACAAGTGTTTTGTTATAAACCCATTGTGTAAAAGCCTAGAAGAAAAAAACTGAGGAGCTAAATATTTTCAATTTGACATGAAAAACACAAACAGTCGTCTCACTCACTTCAGCAGTCTAACTCCAAGGAAGACTATGTAGGTGACCTCTGATCCCAATTCTGGATATTTACATACCAAAATTTCACAGACAGCGCCTTCTGGTTCCGAGATATAACGATTGTGACAACCAACCCGTGTGACATTTTACCCCGTTCTCCACTATAGTACTTCTTCTTGGTCTTCCAACAGGTGCATTTCCCCAGGACACCCACTTTATAAAATGCATATATCCATTAAGTTTGTCCTTTCTGTGCTACTGTAAAATCCTGGCAGTGCAAAATGGCGGCCTCCATGGTGGCAAGCCCCGCTCTTATGTAGATATAAAAGGCTCATTCTAAGCACCTTTTTTTATAGCGATTATATACTAATTAAAACATACTTATGAATAATACAGTATGTTACATTTCTACCAAGTCTGTTCTGAAAAATGACAATAAATTCTACACACTGCACCTTTTAATACAAGTAGTTTTGAGAATCCACTTGAGATATACAACTTTTGAACAATGCTGTGATTTTTCTTCCAGTACAAGCGGAGGTCATCCCGGCCATCTTGGAGAGCGCACAGCAGGGGCTGCTGATTGGCCGAGGCGGCTACAAGCCCAGAGATATTTGTGTGTCTGCGCCGACAGGCAGTGGCAAGACTCTAGCATTTGTCATACCAGTTATACAGGTGAGCTGCCCACAAGCGCAACTAATCATCCAGAATGTAGAGGCCTTACTGCACGTGAATTTATGAATAAGGAAAAACAGAAAGATATTGTTGTCTTGTATTAGGTGCTGATGCAGCGGGTGGTGTGTGAAGTCAGGGCTCTGGCTGTGTTGCCCACCAAAGAGCTCGCCCAGCAGGTCAGAGGCTTTCTATTTTTTTTTTGTAAAATTATTTTTATTACATTTGTTTATGCTTCCACCATAAGGATTTACATGCATACAATATCTTACAAACAAAATGAACAGTAATACCTTGATATACAGGTTAGTATATATACTATCCCAGAATGGTGTCAAACCCACATTTATCATCCAACCAATATCCCAAAACCAAAAGCATACACTCACCGGCCACTTTTTTAGGTACACCTGTTCAATGGCTTATAAAAACAAAAAGCTTATCAGCCAATCACATGGCAGCAATTTAATGAATTTAGGCATTTAGATGTGGTCAAGACAATGTACTGAAGTCAAACCGAGCATCAGAATGGGGAAGAAAGGGGATTTAGGTGACTTTGAACGTGGCATGGTTGATGGTGCGCGGCAGGATGGATCCATACTTTCATGTTGTTTACGCCAAATTCTGAACCTGCCATCTGAATGTCGCAACTGAAATCGAGACTCATCAAACCAGGCATTATTTTTCAATCTTCTATTGTCCAATATTGGTGATGCTGTCAGAATTGTAGCCTCAGTTTCTTGTTTTTAGCTGACATGAGTAGCACCTGGTCGGGTCTTCTGCTGCTGTAGCCCATCTGCTTCAAAGTTGGTCGTGTTTTGCGTTCAGAGATGGTATTCTGCATACCCTGGTTGTAACGAGTGGTTATTTGAGTTACCGTTGCCTTTCTATCATCTCGAACCAGTATGCCCATCCCCCACTGACCTCTGACTTCAACAAGGCATTTTACGTCCATACTAACTCACCCAGCTCACTGGGTATTTTTTCTTTTTCGGGCCATTCTCTGTAAGCCCTACAGATGGTTTAGAGTGAAAATCCCAGTAGATCAGCAGTTTCTGAAATTCTCAGAACAGCCCTTCTGGCACCCTCAACATTGCCATGTTCAAAGTCACTTAAACCCCCTTTCTTCCCCATTCTGTTGCTCGGTTTGAACTTCAACAAGTTGTCTTGTCCAAGTCTACATGCCTAAATGCATTGAGTTTCTACCATGTGATTGGCTGATTAGTTATATGTGTTAACAAGAAAATTAACCGCTGTACCTAATAAAGTGGCCGGTGAGTGTATATTGACAAAACAAAAACTAAAGTAGAAGTGTACTTTACCTTGATTCCCAATCCTTCATCCACATATAACAAAGGTACTTCTCATCCTATCTCGCTCCCAGGTCAGAGCCTTTCTAAACAAAATCTGAAAAACATAATGTGATAAAGTAAGGTTTGCACTTTAGATTGAATAATCTAGTCTGCCATGTTGTCCTGTTTAGGTTTGCAGAGTGTTCTCATGCTATGCTGAGAGCAGTGGTCTGAGAGTGGTGATGCTGGCTGGACAGAAGAGCTTTGCTGCAGAGCAGGCCTCACTGTCAGAACACAGGTGAGCTGCAGCAGCTGTCTCAATATCACTAAAGGTCCTAAAGCATTTGCTTCAGTGTTAGATTACTAAATTCATCTACTTAAGTTTTCTTTCAAAGGTTTTTTTATTAAATGTTAGTTACAAAGAAATTACAGCACAATGGGTACAAATTTTTTCCTCTTTTTTTCCCCCGAACATACCCCATCCACATCCCACCCTCACACCCAACCACACGAAATACACACTACAAGAAACAAAAATAAACAATCAATATGAAAAAAACGAAAAACAAAAAAAAACACATAAAGAAATAAAATTAAATCAAATAAAAGAGGGGAGGGGGTAGCTACTCTTCTATTGTTGTCGTTGTTTTTTGGAAATAATTTAAGAAGGGGCGCCAAATTCTGTCAAATGTATTCTCAGATCCCTGGGTAGTATAACGTATCTTCTCTAGATTCATGCATGACATAATGTCTCTTTCTTTCAAAGGTTTTTTTATTCATCAAAAGATTTGCGAAGTAAATACAGTACAATGATTAAGTTTTTCCCCTTTTTTTCTTCCCCCGGACACACCCCGCCCATATCCCACCCCCACACCCAACCACAAACAATCCTGCATCAAAAAAAATCAGCACAAAAAAAAAAACAATACACAATGTTAAAAAAAAACATAAACGAAATACACGCTACAAGAAACAAAAATAAACAATCAATATGAAAAAAACAAACAAATAAAAAACATAAAGAAATAAAATTAAATCAGATAAAAGAGGGGAGGGGTAGCTACTCTTGTATTGTTGTTGTTGTTTTTTTTAAATAATTTAGGAAGGGGCGTCAAAGTTATTCTCGGATTCCTGGGTAGTATAACGTATTTTCTCTAAATTCATACATGACATAATGTCTCTAATCCAATGTGAGTGGGATAGAGGAGCAGGATCTTTCCACTTGAGTAAGATAACCCTACGAGCAAGTAATGAAGTAAAGGGCAGTACCTTCAGCTTCACTTTAGGCAAGCCCGGATTTGGAGCAATGCCAAAAATTGCAGTGAAAGGGTTCGGCTCAATTTGATACTGAAGTACTTCAGAAATTGTTTGAAAAACTGATGTCCAGAACTCAGTCAAGGTGGGACACAACCAGTACATGTGAAAGAGTGATGCCGGTGCGCTCTTACAGCTATCACAGGTCGGGTCTACATCGGGGAACATACGAGCTAATTTAGTTTTAGATATGTGGATACGATGTACTACTTTAAATTCCACAAGAGCATGTCGGGCGCACATGGAGGTAGAGTGTATCTGATCCAGGACTGAATCCCACATGTGATCTGTGAAGGCAGAACCTAGGTCCTGCTCCCACAGGGTTCTTATAGCTGCTAATGAGGGGCTATGCAACTTCGAAATAAGGTTGAAAAACACAGAAATTGAGCCTTTTAATGTGGGGTTAACAGAAAGAAACAAATCGACATGATTGGCTGGCGGTTTATAAGGGAATTGGGGAATTAACTTCTGCGTAAAATGCCTGATTTGCAGAAATCGGAAAAAATTAGACTTTTCGATACCAAAATGTTTTGTCAATTGAGAAAAACTAGCAAATAGATCATTAATAAATAAATCACCGATGCATTTTAAGCCTTTTTTATGCCAGATCTTGAATGCACCATCGAGGGAGTAAACAAATGATTAGCTGCAATTGGGCTGAAAAGTGAAACATTCTGCATTCCAAAATTCTTCCTAAATTGGGTCCAGATTCGAAGGGAGTGCTTAATCACGGGACTACTATTGGGAATAGCCGAAGAGAGTGGAAGTGCGGCGCTTAAGAGGGCAGATAGAGACAATAGGCTAATAGCGCTGGACTCCATTGTTACCCAGACTGGGGCTGAGTCGTCAAGGTGAAAATGCACCTAATACACTAAAGAACGGATATTAGCAGCCCAGTAATAGTATTGGAAATTAGGGAGGGCCATTCCACCTGTTTGTTTGGGTCTTTGAAGAAAAGCTTTCCGTAACTGAGGGTGTTTACCATTCCAAATATAATTTATCATTAAAGAGTCAAGAGCCTGAAAAAAGATTTGGGGAGAAAGATGGGGAGACATTGGAATAGATATAGGAACTTTGGGAGTAATGTCATTTTAATTTAATTTATTCTAACTATAAGAGAGAAAGCCAGAGGAGACCACTTCGATAATATTTGCTTCGCCTGATCCAATAATTTGAGGAAGTTCGATTTAAATAGGTTTTTAAAATTTCTGGTAAAACATACCCCAAGGTAACTCAGATGATCTGTCACCACTTTGAGTGGGAGAGCTGTATAATCAAGTTTAAGAGCTTCTTTATTAATCGGAAAGAGTTCGCTCTTACTCAAGTTAAGTTGATAGCCAGAAAACTGACTAAAGACCTCCAACACAGAAAGTGCCTCCGGTAAAGAGGTGGCTGGCTTGGCGACAAACAAAAGTAAGTCATCGGCGTATAATGATACCTTATGTTCGAATCCTCCTCTCCATATCCCCTGAATCTGTTTGTTACCGCGAATGGCAATCACAAGTGGTTCGATTGCAATAGCAAAAAGGAGCGGGCTCAGAGGTCAACCCTGCCGGGTCCCACGGTGCAGATCAAAACTACTTGAGTAACGGCTGTTTGTTAATACTGAGGCAGAAGGGCATGCATATAATAATTTAACCCAAGAAGTGAAAACAGGACCCAAACCGAATTTTTCAAGGGTGAAAAACAAATAATTCCATTCTACTCTATCAAATGCTTTTTCAGCATCCATAGAAGCGAGGCATTCTGATTCAATATTTCTGGGGGAATATAAAATGTTCATTAGCCGGCGGATATTATAAAATGATTGGCGTCCCTTTATAAACCCATTTTGGTCGGGGGATATGATCCTGAGGGGAGAACATCCTCCAATCTGTGGGCGAGAATTTTAGCAAGTATCTTCACGTCCGTATTTAATAGTGAAATTGGTCGGTATGATGCACAATCTAGAGGATCTTTATCCTTTTTTAACAACAGGGAAATACAGGCCTGATAGAACGAAGGCGGGAGTTTACCTGAGTCAAATGAGTCTGAGAATACTGAACATAAAAAAGGCGACAATTCGGCTGAGAATTTCTTGAAAAAGTCAGATGGAAGCCCGTCTGGACCAGGAGATTTGCCTGATTGCATAGATGTTATTGCTGCAATAATTTCCTTCTGAGTAATAGGTGCCTCAAGGCTATGTCTCAGGTCTTGAGAAAGGGAAGGCATGTTTAGGTTACTGAAAAAGGTTTCCATCACCGTTACGTCTACTGTACAGTCAGAACTATACAAATTTGAATAGAATGTTTTGAACTTTTCGTTTATCGATTTCTGATCTGATGTTGTACACCCACTGTCTGTCCGTATTCCAGGGATGAGTTGCTTCGCTCTAAATCCGCGCAGTTGATTGGCCAGGAGTTTACCAATCTTGTCACCATGCTCGTAAAAAGTACTTCTGCTCCTAAGCAACTGGTCAGCAACTTGACGAGAGGAAAGAAGGTTGAATTCTGTCTGAAGTTTTAAACGTTCTTTGTAAAGTTCAGATGAAGGTGAATTAGCATATTCTCTGTCTATGTTCAGAATCTGATCAGCAATTTCAGTTTGTTTCTGTTTTGTACACTTATTTTTGTATGCTGCAAATGATATAATTTCACCTCTCAAATAGGCTTTCAGGGCTTCCCAAATTGTTGCATTGGACACATCTGGTGTTTTATTTATACTCAAAAAAGTTTTAATATGTGTAGAGATGTGTGAAAGAAAACTCTCATCTGTGACATCTCAGCAACAATGGATCCAGTCTCCACTGCCTTCTTGTATACTCAACGTCAGAGAAAGCCAGTTGAAGGAGCAGAGGAGCGTGATCTGAGATCACAATACTTTCATAACTGCATGACTTAAGGTCTGACATCAATGAATTATCAACAAAAAAATTATCAATTCGGGGATGGGTCTTCCAGCACATCAATTAACCTAAAAATACAGCAAAGGCAACAAAGGAGTGGCTCAAGAAGAAGCACATTAAGGTCATGGATTGGCCTAGCCAGTCTCCGGACCTTAATCCAATAGATCTGTGGAGGGAACTGAAGCTCAAGCGACAGCCTCAAAACCTTAAAGATTAGGAGAGGATCTGCAAAGAGGAGTGGTCCAAATATCCTACTGAGATGTGTGCAAACTTGGTCATCAACTACAAGACACGTCTGACCTCTGTACTTGCCAACAAGGGTTTCTTCACCAAGCAATGTTTTGATAGGGGATCAAATACTTATTTCACTCAACGAAATGCAAAATAATTTCTATCTTTTTTTTTTATGTGATTTTCTGGATTTTCATTTTGATATTCTGTCTATCACTGTTAAAATAAACCTAGCATTAAAATTATAGACCGTTCATTTCATTGTAAGTGGGCAAACTTACAAATCAGTGAGGGGTCAAATACTTATTTCCTCCACTGTACTTTTATTTTGACGGACACTATTCGACTCCGGTGTTGACACATGACTTCCTTCCTTTTTGACACCACGTGACTTTCTTATTTCGTTTCGAGCACGAAAACCAAAAAAGAATCGGCTGACTGCCCATGTAATGCTTCAATCCCAAACTAAAATGTTAAAAGGTATTGCCAAAAACGGAAAGCCGAGTTCATTTGTTTGGTTTGTTCGATTCGGACAACAAAACCAATTAAGTATTTGGTTTTGAACCAACTGAAAGCTTATGTTTTTTTTATGTTGGTTTCAATCAAATTACGAATGGTCCAATGATACCCAGGCCGATACCACTCCACTTTCTATTAATGCATACTTCACTGAAGTGGTGATTATAGGATAAGAGTAAATGCTTCAAGTTCAGCGTATTAAACTGAATCAATAATGTCAGTGACAGAGCTGTATGTTTTTTTATTGTTTTAATATGTATACTGTACTGTGCAAAAGTTTTAGGCCGGTGTGAAAAATGCTGTAAACTAACCATGCTTTTTTAGTTTTAATAGTTTATTTTCATAAATGAACAACATTTTGTGAAAAGAAGAGAAATCTAAATCCAGCAGTGCAATCAGTTTCTTTTTTCCGTTAAGTTTCCTTGGCCAACCACTGCGTCTACGATCCTCAACGTTGTCCGTTTCTTTGTGCTTCGTCAAAAGAGCAGCACATCTTGAAACCCCAGTCTGCTTTGAAGTCTTTGTCTGGGAGAAACCTTGCTTATCCAGAATAACTACCTTGTTCCCTCACAAAGCATTTTTTTAAATTGATAAAAAATAAACAATTATTATTTTAATTTTTTAAAGCATTCTTATTTCACAGCACTTAAACTAATATCTTTCGTTTGTTAGCATTGGCCCCCATAAGCTACGGTCCATACATCACTAAGCGGCAGTAATAGTAAACCCAGGGTGTTGTAGGGTGTGTTTTATTGCTAATGGATTTAGCCATTTATTTGTAAGACGAAAAATGTGTCATTGCTTCTTTCAGAAGTTCGATAGTGTCACTTTTATGTGCTAAAAGTATAATGATGGCAGATGGTGTATTTTTCTATGCTACCACCAAGGACGTCAAGGTGGCACCTGGAAAGTGATTGTGATTTTTCCTGCAGAGGGGGCGTCAGACGCAGTCTAGCAGACATCGTCGTGGCAACTCCTGGTCGGCTGGTGGATCACATCAACAAGAACTCCGGTTTATGTCTGGAGCACCTCAGGTTCCTTGTGAGTTCTTTAAGCTAAATGAGTTAAACCAGTATATTTACCAAGCACATCATGTTGTCTGCCCTCTATCATATGTGTACTTTACCAAAGTAGATGCTAACATTCTCATATCCATCCCAGATTATTGACGAGGCTGACAGGATGATTGACAGCATGCACCAGTCTTGGCTCAGTCAGGTGGTGAAGGCCGTGTACAGGTCAGGGAGTGGAACAGAAGACTACTCCATGTTCACACGGACTGAGCCCGCGTATGTCACAGCAGCCAGGTGAGTCCACCTCAATGACAAACACGTAGGGCGCAAAGACTGCTTGACCTTCCTATTCCATGCTATGCAATCACGCACTGCATGTCAATATATTTGGCCAATCAGATGAAGCCCTACTGCTCTTATGCCCGTCCCACACGTAGACGCTAGAGGCTGACACATGGATTGGAAGATATATTTCTTGGATTAAGCCAGCTTGGATTTAAATGAAGAGCAAGTGTGTAGCCTATCACCACAGACAACGATGCCAACATTGTAAAGTCCACCGAACTCAACAACTGGGTCAGACTAAACTGATCTGCGACTGCTTTAGTAATATGAATAGGCTACTACTATTCTTCATTATTGCAAGTGATATTGCCATTGCAATATTCAATGACGTTATCGCATATCGCATGTTTTCCTGATACATCAAACCCACACAAGCACCCGTCTGTGCTGTCAGTCTGTCTCCTCCTCAGATGCCCCTGCAGAAGCTGCTGTTCTCTGCCACGCTGACCCAGAACCCAGAGAAGCTGCAGCAGCTGGGCCTACACGAGCCCAGACTCTTCAGCTCCATCCACACCACAGCAGCAGAAGACCCCACCCACAATCCAGACCGCTTTGACTTCCCCCAGGGGCTCACGGTAAGAGATGACCTTTGGCGCTTAGAAAGGAGGGCCGGTTTCAGACAAGAGAAATGACAAAGTGTCAAAGACATGGTTCTCTTTGTTATGCCTTGTTGCCTAACCCTAGATCTGGCTTGTGTTTCCACTGCTGACAGTACCCTTACTTAGTGAATGGTGCTTAATTGTGTTTTGTGCCTCCAACGGAGCCTTCCAGGCAGCGCTGCCTGGAAGGCTCCGTTGGAGGCACAAAACACCAATCACTGTGAATGGTGTTTTCTTCTCCACCGATCCCCCAGGGATGCGTCCTCTCCCCTCTCTTATTTGTTTTATACACTCATGATTGTCCAAGCCGACGGATGATTCCTGCTGTTTTTATGTCGACACCGCTTTTATGAAAATGTTTTATTGAATCTGTTCTTACTGTTTGTTTTATCTGCTGGCACGGGTCACTTTCTGTGAAACATAAAAGTCGTCTGCAGGAGATTGTAAAAGGGAGTGACCTTCATGACCCATATAAGGTCAGGTCATTGAAGAAGGGCCGTTCAATTACGGCTGATTCAACCCATCCCTTGAACTTTGAAATCATGTTTGTTACCGTCAGGGCGCAGATACAAGCTGCCACTTTGCAGAAAAAACAGGATAAGAAAATGATTTATGCTGCTATCAGTCTTGTCAATGACAACTGTACGTGCAGTCATTCATAAACTCTTACAATAGATAAGAGATGAAGATAAATACCTAACAACATTAGAGTTACTTAGTGAAATGAGTGATGCCAGTCTGATAGTGTAGATAGATCAGAACTGAATGCTGTGTTCGACCAAACACAGCGGCTCGTCCAGCTCAACTCACAGACAGCTGAGTGCTGTCTCACGAGCCGGACAGAGATCGTCGGAGGGATCCTCCGCCTCAAAACATAATTATAAAACAAGAGGTCTAAAACACAGATGATGAACACAGGAATGTAAAAATCAACGGACTGAAGCGTGTAGCTCCACCCTTTTGGGACGGCTTTGCACCCCAGCGAAAGGGTGACAAAATAAGTGCAGCTAATGCCTCGTTTCCACCGAGTAGAGCGGGTCGGGTCGGAGCGGCTCAGAGCGGGTCAGCTCACTTTTAAGAATCTCGGTGGTGTTTTCTTTCAATATTCGCTCGGTATCTCACTATGGGACACGCCCCTCGCGCTGTCCCCCAGAAGCAATTTTACACTACGCCAGTCGTGACTGGCCAATAGACGTGACGTCTGCCTTGCAGAGGAGGGACTTCCTCCTACTACATAAGTCCCGTCGTCACGTCATCTCTTCAGTCTTTTACCTCTTCTCGCTCCTAGAAGCACCTCTTGGAAGGAAGTTGTAGACGGCCTAGCAAACAGTTCATAGAGCGAGCTAACCCCTCGGTCACCGAACGCTAGCCTACATCGCTACATCAAACCTCTGAGAAGCTAAAGCTAGACTGTCACCATACAGTAGTTGCTAGTACACATACTAGCTGCAATCCACTTTATTTAGCTGGCCTGTCACTAAACAGCGGCTGTTAATAAGCGGAGAGCAAACATGCAGTCAGAGCCTGAACTTACCCTAACCGAGGGCTCGGGGAAGCCTCTGACAAAGTCCTGCGTATGCAGGAACAAGATGTCGGGAGCGGATAGCCACTCCGCTTGCATCCACTGCCTCGGGCTGGAACACGCCAAGGCGGCCCTTGCATCTGACAGAGCTTGCTCTTTTATTAGGTTTTACCTAAGAGACATGTCGCGCCTCTCTATGACACACTCAGTGCTGAGTGCCTTGTCAGAGTGAGTGTGATTGTGTGACTATTCCTTCACATATTAAACAAATGTGATGTGGAGTCAAATATTCATCCCGAGAGTTCTTGTGTCTTATCAGACACATTAGAGCTGCTCGTTGATGACGTGCTGTTAGACGCATGACGTATGTTATGCTACGTCTGACGCATGATACTGGCACGTATTTAGCTGTGTTTCTGGTACTGAACGGGACCAATGAGGCATAGACTACATCGTGCTTCGCCCTTTAACCCAATAGCGATAGCCTTAAAAGGCGAAGCCTATACGATATAGAACGTTAGTTACGTATTGTAACTCTAGATTCTATGAGTATAGGCGCAGCCTTTTAAGTGATCGACCTCATTGACCTTTAAATAGCTGAAGAAAAGCTGTTTATTGGGAGCAGAACGTCCACTGGCGCCCGCTTATATGTGCGAGCTGCGGACGTGATTGAGGCCCACGCTGTTGGTGGGCGGGGATTATTAATTTTTCAGTGCTACGGCTAGTGCCGAGGACAAACCCAATAGCGATAGCCTTAAAAGGCTGTGTAGTGGAAACAATGGGACATTTCTGTAGCCGAGTGGGCCATTGTACCAAGACATTTAATACTACCAGGAAAGGAGACATCTCATTATCAGGACGCGGAGGAGGAGAGTTGGTCTAACAGGTTACTTTATTCAAGGGTTTACATCAATTCACGAGCTAGTAGACAGCTTCTACTTATTCAACACAAATGTACTTATTCATTACAAACAATCCAGATGTTACCTCACCCAGGTATCTAGTCTCAACTTTTGGGGGTACAGAGCTTCTCCAGCCGTTTCCATTCCTCGGGCATAAAGCCCCGATTCTAGTGAAAGGCCTCAACTTTATACTACCTGTGTGTGTGTGTCTGGGTGTGTGTGTGCGTCTGTGTGTGTGGGTGTATGTGTGTATGTGTGTGTGTGTGTGTGGGTGTATGTGTGTGTGTGTGTCTGGGACAGATCTTATATCAAGCCTTATTAGCAATGGTGTGCCTTAGATAGAATTAGATGATAGACTTATTTGCAGCCAGGTCTTGCAATCGTGTTCCTATCTCCTTGCACTGGGTCAGCTGCTTGTTGTTGCAGTTCGTGTGCTGTGTGCTGTCAACAAGGTTAAACTTAAAGGTTGCTTGCTTTCATGGTCACCTCAAAGAGAGTCCTATTAACTTAACTGCTTTCAAACTGATATCATAAATGTTGGAAAACACTACATATCCCTCCTTGCGCCGAAAATTCGGCGCACAAAAGAATTTCAACATTTAACCTGCATGAAAAATGCACATCCTTTAAACTCTTCAAAAATCAATAATAATAAACTTTGACAAAATAAAACTACAGTGGCCACTGTTTACTATATAGTATGAAACTTAATAAAACCTATTAGACCCTCTTAAAATTCAACAACAATAACAATAATTGAACAGCATATAATGACTTTCATAATTGTCTTTCAGTCTTCGTTCTTCGGACCATTGTCCAGTCCCGCAAATACCCGCGCACTTGCGAGAAACGACACGAGCATATGTTTAGAATTGCTTAAACAGGCAATTCTTTCTGTGCGGAAAGGCACAACACAACAGCCTCCCCCCATTTCTGGGGAGCTGTGGGGAAGCCCAGTGCACCCATGCATTGGTGCCTTAGCTGAGTATTGATGACTGGTGCATGACTTGAACGTCTTGAAGGGGAGACGAGAGCGACCCCTCTCGAATTTCCAGATGACGACATTGACGACTGCATCTCGATTCTCTGTTGTTGGCGACGCTGGCGGTGGAAAGGACTTCTCATCGACCAGTGTCGAGTTGCTCCTCCAAGCGACAGGTGGCACCCTTCTCGCTGGCTGTGGAGTTGTCTGCACAAGCTGGATGAGACGAATTGACGACCCCTGGTTTCTGGCTGGGATTGGGTTGGGCTGTGTAGTTGCGAAAGCGACCCCCTCTCGGTCTCGGCTGTCAGTTGTCCTGTGACATCACGACTTGGACACGGCAGTGACATCACGCTGATAGCACGAGTTGAGAGCGTAGCTTAGCATCAGATTTCAGCACGACATTTTTCCAATCTCTCACAGCAGGATTCTGTACCTAGTTCTTTCATCGAGGCCATCAGAGAAAAGATATAGACAGAGAAAGAGAAAGATAGGGAAAAGAATCCTACCTGACAAACTTCTAAATAACTTCTGGGGAGTTTGTGTTTGTCTTACTTAATTATGTTACCTAGGTTTACTGTATTACTGCAAACACTTGTAATGTAATCACACTTGATGTCAACTGTGCAGTAACACTTTTTGGAACAGCTATGGATTATGACATTGACAACACACTACAAGTATGTTTTGTTCTTACTTTATTTAATGGAGTGTTGATCCTGAACCCTAAATAAATTACTTATAACTTACTTATTAACTTAAATGGATATTGAGTATTTTGATCATCCTCTCTTTCTAAACTTACTTTGTTGTAGTGTTTTCTCTATTTTAATTAACGTGCTTTCTTAAACTCTTTAACATGTACTTTTATTATTTTTAAATTAATGTGCTCTCTTAACCTCTCCCTCCTTTTTCAAATTCCTATTTGAAACACAAAAAAGGAAGCATATTAAGTTAAAAATTCAGCTAAAAGTAGGATACTCACTTTGTGTGAGCAATTGTATTTAAACAGGAACAAACAAACATGTGGCATTTTCCCAGCCCTCTTATCAACAAAACCCCAAGCGGTTTATAAATTTAGAACGCTAAACCCTTTTTCAAAAAATCCAATTCCCTTGAATCAGTCATTTGTAAAGAGCAACCCCTTAAAAACCTGGTATTCCGAAAGTGTGAGAATAAAGTTGGTTCAAAATCCTACTAAATCAACAATTATTTCTCAATGTTTTTAATACCTTTTTACTTGGGAATATCTACTTTTTATTAACTTTATTAACTTTGTTATTTTTAAACTTCCTTACTTGGGAATATTCAAAACACTAATCTCTTTCTGAAATAAAATTAAAGTGATAATCCTCTGGTCATGCTTTCTTTCTTTTTGGCTGAGAAAGCAACAACACAATATTTTATTGATTTGAAAACGGTAACCACTAGTTGTATTTTTTTATTTGGAAACAACCCTAAACATGCTTTTTTTTTTTAATGCATAAAAAGGGGAAACCTATTAGTTATCGAAACGGTCCTTTATACTTTTAAATCCTACATATCTTCTCTTTACAAAATCCTATGTTGTCTTAAAGGCATAACTAAATTAGTTTATGTCCAAAACAGACATATGTGACCATGTGCTTGCTTGCACACAATTCCTAAATTTAGGGGAAAACACCCGAATCTGAAAATTGTCACAATTTAAGTACTTGCACTTTTTTAAGTGGAGCAGTTGATTCCACCCTCCTTTTACAGATGGAATGTCCACTTTTTCAGTTCAGACTGTATCACATCCGCTGCTTCAGTGTCTTCTTTTCCCTAAAACACAAATCAGGTGTCAGGAAATGTCATTTTGGCGCATGTTACTTGCCATTTTTGTAGTTCTTCCCATCCTGTAGTCCACACAGGGCATTGAATGTCACTTTTGGCACGGTATTTTAGCCACGTGCTTATAAGTCTCCATCTTTGTAGTTCACTGGTATTGGCAGAGCGTTCTCTGCTGGTATGCATGGCTCCTTGGGCTTGTTGGCTTCAGACCATACTGAAACTGGAACCTGCTCTTGAGCCGAGCAGACTTCAGTCCAAGTGTCTCCTTGTATCTCAGTCCATTTGTTTTTATTATATTTTTTTGTAAATTGTCTTTTCCAGGCAACTCCGTTTTCTTCTCTTTATACTTTTTTTCCTTTTTTCTTGATATTATATAAATTTTTATTTTATTTTATTTTTTGGTCAGAGAAAAAGTACTTTAAAACCTGTGACAACATCCAATTTTTAGTGCCCCATTACCCAATTTTGCAAGCACAATACTTAATTTAGGATAATCTTTAGATAGTTTTTAGAGTAGTCTTTCATCAATGGTAACTCTTACTATTCTGAAAGGGGATTTACTTGTTCATCTAAACCCTACAAACAAAATGCTAAACCTTTTAAATCAGTCCACTGTCTCAGTATACAGCTTCTGGAAAAGAAAACAGAAAATATTACACATTTGTCAATGAACCAAGGATTCTCAAACCTTCAAAAATGTTGCTCACAAAAATCTTTAATTTAATCACGATGTTATCCAAAAGATTTTATCACTTACCCAACACCACAGGATTTACTGTTTTTTACTGTAAATTTGAGAACATACTTTTCAGCCTAAAAGACTTATGTCTCAGCAAGATTTAGAAATCTCTGTCCCTGCCTCTATCTTTTTTAATAGCCTTGACTCCTGTAACAGTATCCGTGCAGCCCTTTCAAAAAAAAAAAAAAATCTATCAGGCAGCTTCTGCTAAATCAGAACGCTGCTGCCCAAATTCTTACTACGACTAAAAAAAAAAATAGATCACATTCCCCATTTCTGAGGACTGTACCCTAGCTTCATGCCACTTAAGGAATTGATTTCAACATTCTTTTGTTGGATTCTAAAACACTAAATGGTGTAACCCCAAAATACATTACTGATCTACTGATACGTTATGACCCGTCCAGGGCCCTTTGGTCGTCTGGAACAGGTTTACTTACAGTCCCTAGAGTTAGGACTAAACGAGGAGAAAAGCTTTTAGTTGTCTTACACCGAGTATCTGGAACAAGCTCCCAGAATACTTGAGGTCTGCTGCAACCCTCAGTTATTTTTTCTCAAATCTGAAAACTTTTCTGTTTATATTTTTAACCTGTTCTTGTCATGGTTTGTCTTGTCCTGTCTTGGTCTTTGTGCTTTCCTGTTTTATTTTGGTATCTCTGTCTTGCTTCCTCCCCATTTCCTGTCTAGCTTTCCTCTTGTTCATTGCTATTTCCGTCCCTGATGTGTTTCACCCGTGTCTCGTTACGTCTTGTATATATACTTCTTGTGTTTCTTTGTTTCTTGTCTGTGCATTATGGTTTGTCGTGTCGGTGAGTCTTTGTCCTGTGTGTTCTCTCTGTTCACTGTGTTACTTTTGTTCCTTTTGTTCCTTAACTTTTTGCCTGTTGGCCTTTTTTGTTACCTTTCTTTAGCTTAATAAATTATTTTTTGCTACTATGTCTTGCATTTGGGTCCTGCTTGCCTGCCTGTCTGCCACACCGTAACAGAACTTTTATTTATTCAAATGTTTTACTTTTCTTTCTTTTTGCTTTTAAATGTCTCCTACTGTTATGTACTACTGTTCTACTTTTATGTATTTTTAACTTGCCCCTGTAAAGCACTTGAAGTGGCCTTGTGTTTGAATTGTGCTATATAAATAACCTTGTCTTTTTTTTGCCTACTTTGGTTGTAAAACTTGGTTAAAATTACTTGTTAGTGAGAATGCTGGAGCTTCCAGCATTTACACTATTGTCATCTAAAACTTTATTATTAAGCTTATTTTTCCGTTTTCATGCGTTTTTTTTTTGGCTCTTTTCAACTTTTTCAAACCTTCAGCTATTTTAACCATACAGACACCAAAATGTTCAGCTTTCTAAGGATATGTATGGACCTCTCTCTTTTAGAATGTTTCTACCTCTTTAAATATTCAGCTTCCTTTTCTTTTTTCTTAAACAATCTTTGAACAACCACAGTTGTTTACAAACACCAGATCTCCAGGTTTAATTAAGACTTCAGTCTCCCTTTTTTCTCCTCTTTTTTCTTCTGAAAAGACAAAAGATGAGAACGCATTATATTTTTCATTGATGTCATGTGTTTAACATATGCTTTTATGTCACCTGATAACAGATCCAATGAAGGACCTTTTGCGCCGACACGGTGTGTGGAAAGGTCCCCCGTTAAGATCTCATGCGGAGTTAACTTTAACCGCCTGTGTGCGCTTGTGCGGTGCGCCATTAATGCTACTGGAAACGCATCAACCCAATTTAAGCCTGTAGTCATGCTTATTCTGAGGATTCCGTTCTTTATGACTCCGTTCATTTGTTTCACCAGCCCTTGGATTTGTGGATTATAAACGCAACCCAAACGCTGTTTCATACCTAGTTTTTGCAGAATGTATTTTACAGTCTTATCAACAAATTCTCGTCCATTTTCTGAGCTTATAATGTCTGGGATTTCAAATCTTGCTTCAATCTATCTTGAATAACTGCAGACGACTACTAACAAGTATTGTTTTCCTTTGACTGGTGTTAATATATCACAATAATCACACAATGCATTTTCTTGTGAAAGCTACAATTTTCTGTCGAGTATTTGGAGACCAAAAATTCCACTCTGTCGATATATTCCTGTGCATTTTTTTCTTTTTCCCTTCTGTGTGGGCTAACCCGTGTGCATCTGCTTCCAGTAACGGTATCAGGCTACTGGGGGCCACTAATGGGCCTGCATGATTTTTTCATAGCCCTGTTTTATTTTTTCATGCTCCTTTCAACTCCCACTGTTGTTTTTCACCGCTTGTTGTCTTTTCCTGCAGCCGAGCTAAACTTTTTGTTATAATTAACACTTTTAGCTCAACTTCAAGATTTATCATTATTGCTCCAGGGTTAAGTGTTGCCGCCTTTGTTGCTGCTAGGTCTGAGGCATTGTTTCCGCATGTAATAAAAGAATCGTTATTCTTATGGGCTGCGCATTTAACAATTGCCAACCGAGATGGTTTCATAACTGCCTCCAATAGGGCCACGATTTGTGCGTGATGTTGTATGGGGTAGCCATCTGTTCTTTTAAACCCTTACTCTTTTTACGCTGCAGAAACCAGATGTGCTACCCCCAATATGCATATTACCCCCAATATGCACCGATATTGCATATTGCATATGCAATATTGGTGTATATGTTTACCGCTCTGCCCGCTGACAGTTCACATGCTCTGGTTAGTGCCTTTAGCTCTGCTAGTTGGGCGGAAACACGGCTGTTTCCATTGTGGAGCTTCTAGCGTCCTATATTGGTTATTACTATACCCTATTACGGCATAGTCTGCCCTGAGGCTTTTTCCGTCTCTATAACACGAACCGTCTGCTAACAGAACCACATCTGGGTCCTGTACGGGGAAACCGCGCTTAAGTCTTATCTTATTTTTGTGTAACTTTCTGACTCGATTCCGCAGTCATGTGGCTCACCGTCGGTGGAGAGGGGAAAAAGGTCAGCCGGGTTTTTAACCTTACACGTAGATATTGTTACGTCTGGGTATTCTAACAACCGATGATATTTTCCCATACGCTGCGGAGTTAGTACAAATTTACCTTTTTCCAGCAGGTTTACAAGTTTGTGATGTGCTATTATCTCGATTGGATATCCCATGGTTAAGGCCGATGCTTTTGCATACATTAAGGACGCGGCTGCTAAATCTTGATAGCATTCTGGGAAACCCAGCTCCACGCTGCTCAGCCCGATTGAGTAGTATGCTATCGGTTGTCCCCTAGTCCCTATCCCGGTTTTTTGCGTGAGCATGCCACATGCGTGCCCTCCGCGGCTTGAGACGTATAGTTCAAACCCCTTTTCATAATTTGGTAATGTTAGGGCAGGGGCCTGTTGTAGTACCGTTTTTAGTTCTACAAAAGCCTCCTCCGCTCTTGGTGTCCCTTTAATGCGTTCTTTTAAATTTCCTGCCCCCTGTTCTCTTACCATTTTCCTCAGTGGTGCTACCATTGAAGAGTACCCGTCCACCCAATCCGAACTGTACCCTGTTAACCCCAAAAACATAAGCATTTCCTGAACTGTTCTTAGTTTCGGTGCCTTTGCAATTCCTTTCAAATGCGCGGGGGAGATTTGCTTTTTCCCCTGTGTTATAACTCTTCCCAAATATTCAATCTGGGTGCAACAAATATGAAAGTTCTTTCAACGCGACCTTGTGGCCTCTTTTTTCCAACATTTTTAACAAGGTTACTGAGTCTCTGTGACATTCCTCTAACGAGCCACTTGCTATAGCGATGTTATCAACGTTAACACAGCACTGCGCTGGTTACCTTTCCTGCCAGATCTGCTAAATCCTTTTTTTTTTTTTTTTTTTTTTTTTTTAAAACCTTGTTAAAAATGTGTGGACTCAGTTTCAGTCCCATGGGCAGTCTCGTATATCTATACGACTGTCCTCTGTACTGGAACGCAAAAGAGTCCCCTGGAAGAAACGCTCAAAGGGACCGAAAAAAATGCTGCAGTTAAATCAATTGTTGTGAAAAAGGCTGCGTCTTGAGGGATATTTGACAGTAACGCATGAGGATTTGGTACTTCTGACACTACATCTTTTATAACGTCATTTACAGCACGCAAATCATGGACCAGTCTAAAACACTCTTTGTTTGCTTTCAACACCAGCAGCATGGGTGTATTTGCCACTGGGTTTGGCTCCATCTCCAATATGCCTCTCGAAGGAAAGTCTCTGATGGTGCTTACTATTCCCTGTTCTGCCTCTTGTTTCAGTGGATACTGCGCTTTCCAAAATGGTCTGCATTCTTTATGGACTTCTTCAATTTCTGGCCTTCTGCCCTGAATAAGTCCAACACTGCCCTTTCCAGGGTCCTTTAATTGCCCTATGGTCACTTGTATCTTTGACCTTGTGGTGTTTTATCAATGTCTGCATGTCTTGGCAGATTTCAATATCAAACATCCCTTCTTTGGGCCACTGTGGATCATGGCCATTTGTCCTATCATTCCACTTTGCACAACATTGTTGGGATCTCATGTGCATGTAACGGATTTAATTTCATTAAAAATCTGGCCAGTGTACTTTTTTTTTTTTTTTTTTTTTTAAATCATACTCTGACCTGGTGCGTAGATTTGCGTGTTGTTTTTGCGTTATTTCTGTAATAATTATTTCACTTCCCTTTTTTTTTTCTCTGGAGGCGATGACTCTCCCCCTTCTCTGTATTTTTCTGCTCTCTTTTTGTCCCTCCTTGTTTCGTTTTTCTATTAAAAAAGAAAATGTTAGTAGTATTCTTTTTTTTTCAGTCTGCATGTAATTCTAATTACATTCCCATGTAACATAACAAGGTCGGGTTTTTAGGGGTTACTTTTTAGTTCTTAGAAAAAAGAATCATGCACTGTATGTTTTTAAGAAAAAAGAAAAAAAAAAAAACTATCCCTTGATGCTTAAACGTTATCACATCAATTCATGCTTTATTCTTTCAACCTCACACAGTTCCACTTTTAGCAGTTTTAGTGGTCCAAACATGCCCCTGTGTTGTATTTCATTATGAAATGTTTTTTAAAACATTCCTTTATCTTTTTCTTAAAGGTGAAATACCTTTTGTCTTTTACATTAACTTCACGGTTCACACCTGTGAATATTCACAATCATCCTATGTGCTGATTTCCGTTAGTTAAAGGCATTTGCTTTTAAAATTCCTATGATGTCAAACAATCTCTTTTAGATTTTTTCAAAACCAAGCTTTTAAAAACATGCAAAACATTCCTTCTGTTTATTTCATGCTTTTCCCCGTAATATCTCATCACGAGGTTTCTTAAAACATTAATTCTTTTAATTTTTGTGCAACCCATTTCAAAATAACACTTGATATTTTCTGTTGTTTTTTGTATATTTTCATACCCTTTTTTGTTCTCTATTTTTTCCGAATTTTGTCATCTCATGCTTTTACTCTTTCTAACTCTCATCCTGTTGGAAAAACTACGTCATTCTCTAGACCCTGCAATTCTGTGGCGTATTTTAATAAACACAATAGTGATTAGGTAAAATGCTCTTTGACGGCATATTTCACACATGGATAAGTTTTTCATGTCTCTCAATAATAGTTGTATCTCGAATGTTTAAATACTCCACATTGTTTCAATTAGAGTTCAACAAAACTCTACCGCTCATACTTAAAATTATTTAATACTTTTTCACCATAGGCCTTTAGCTGAACACATATACACTCTTTTTCTGGGTAGTTTAGCTCCAAGTCTATTCAATTACTATTTCATTGTTTCAGATTTTTATCCACATCTTTCAATGTATTCATAATTACAGAAATAATATTGTTCAAAACTCTATATTTTCAACTTTTAATTTCTTTAAAACCTCTTTTACACAATTTTGACCTTTACAAACATTAACAAATACTCAGCTATCCAGTTTCAGGGCAAGCTATTTCAGCACTCACGCGCATTCTCAGCAGGAAATGCACTTTCCAGTTAACTTTTTTCCTTAGTTAATTTCAAAAGGTTAGTAACCCTTTCCTAAACTTCAACCTTTCTTTATTCAACCTACAAAATCAATGATTCTGTTTTGGTTCCTTTTGGAAATACATGCAAATCATGCTTCAAGACCTCTTTTTTGGAATTAAGAGATGATTCTCAATTAAACACTAAACATTCTCACAAACAAGACAGACATTTTCATCCTCTTTCAAACCCACATGAACATTGTACAACTCACGTCCTTCACACACTCCTAAAAGGATATCAAATTTCAGGTGACAATGCAATTTAACGCTTCTGTATTCAGCTTCCAATCACATTTGAGAAACAACTAGTTACAGATCAGTGAAACTTTACCGTCGCTTTTTCTGTATATCACTGGAACTCCTGTAAGGTAATTTTACACTGTTTAAATTATACTTATACTAACTTAGTTCACTTAACACCTGTACTCACACAGTTTAATAAACCCATATCTTTACTTAGTTTAAATTTTACTAAACACATGTCACCGCTTAATTTTCATTATATCAACTCTCCAGTGTCTTAAAGGCACAGGCAATATAACTTAGATTATTATATTATATTTTAGTACAACCCAATTCTTATGTTAAGCCAAATCAACAGAATGTACCATTAGATTTTATTTTCTAGTCAATTTTTTTACTTTAATGCTCTGTTACAGATTTTAAAATGAAAGTCAGAGCAAACTGTACACTCTCTCTCCCTCAGCTGCAGCCAGCTATTATTAGCCCGCCCTGCACTGTGTGGCACTCCACCAATTTCAGCTTGGCAGGCGAGAGCAAAAGGGAGGGGGGGGGGCGGGTTTTTTAACGAGGAAGGGAAGACTGCCTGGTGGCTCGGTTCCCCACAACAAAATGTAATCAACACTTATCTGACTGCTCTGTCCTTTAATCTGGCAAACAGCCACAGAAACCAACCAGGTCCAACACAAAAATGCAGTGCCACTCTTTGCTCCAATAAACAGCACAAACAGTTGTACAATTATTCCAAAATCAACGCAACAAACAGCATACAATAGTTTTACTTGTTATTCCTTTTTCAAATTATATTATTCTCTTTAATTTTCAACTCTTTATTTTTTATTTTTAATCACATTTAAAGCGCAACATCCTCATCTGTCGGTATTCTACGTCCTAGACTCTGTGTAAATGTCTATATGGAGAGAAGACCTCGATCAATTGAAATCTCGATAGACAAGAACCAGATTTATGCTGCATACACGTTAAAACTAGCCCAGACTCTTAACTGGAACGTTTTTGACGCAGTAACAACTGTCCTTTAGAACAGCATATGTCTCTCTCCCGAATCGTTTTATATTTTTATTTTTAAAGGTCATTACGGGTGCAATAATGCCTTTCTTGACGTAAATATCCACCGTGGGAACGACCTCTGTGTACCAGCCAAAGGTTCGTGTGCTCATGGACCGGGCCCAAAACTCATCAACAGGTATCTCTTGCTAGTATACTCTTATTTTTTTTTTTCTTTTCCTCAACGGGAAAGCTCATCACGCTGCAGCGATATTCATTGCAAAATGGAATGTCAAAACACGGAACAAAACAGCAATAGTGGCCAACCAACCAAAATAACACAACCATTTCTTTTTCAACAAAACAAGTTTCTTAACAACTCATGGAAAGACAATTTCAGTTAATAACAACTGGCAGAAATTTTTTACATACCAGTCTGCTGATTCTGCTTTCCGTCGTGAACTATGCGCTCACGCATCACCATTCAGGCTTTTTCTTAAAACAAGCACGCAAGGTTTAACAGATTTCGAGGAAAACAAAACAGACAGGTACAGTATTTATGGGCAAGGCAATACATTACCCAGGCTGCCGTCTGTCCGCTGCTTTCTTCTTGAAATCTTCCGTTACGACAACGCCATTTATGTAGTGGAAACAATGGGACATTTCTGTAGCCGAGTGGGCCATTGTACCAAGACATTTAATACTACCAGGAAAGGAGACATCTCATTATCAGGACGCGGAGGAGGAGAGTTGGTCTAACAGGTTACTTTATTCAAGGGTTTACATCAATTCACGAGCTAGTAGACAGCTTCTACTTATTCAACACAAATGTACTTATTCATTACAAACAATCCAGATGTTACCTCACCCAGGTATCTAGTCTCAACTTTTGGGGGTACAGAGCTTCTCCAGCCGTTTCCATTCCTCGGGCATAAAGCCCCGATTCTAGTGAAAGGCCTCAACTTTATACTACCTGTGTGTGTGTGTCTGGGTGTGTGTGTGCGTCTGTGTGTGTGGGTGTATGTGTGTATGTGTGTGTGTGTGTGTGGGTGTATGTGTGTGTGTGTGTCTGGGACAGATCTTATATCAAGCCTTATTAGCAATGGTGTGCCTTAGATAGAATTAGATGATAGACTTATTTGCAGCCAGGTCTTGCAATCGTGTTCCTATCTCCTTGCACTGGGTCAGCTGCTTGTTGTTGCAGTTCGTGTGCTGTGTGCTGTCAACAAGGTTAAACTTAAAGGTTGCTTGCTTTCATGGTCACCTCAAAGAGAGTCCTATTAACTTAACTGCTTTCAAACTGATATCATAAATGTTGGAAAACACTACAGCTGCGCCTATACTCATAGAATCTAGAGTTACAATACGTAACTAACAATTCATTTAAAGAGGACCTATGATGCTTTTTGACTTTTATGACCTATAAACGTTGTTATGATGATTCATAGTCATGCTTAACCATACTAAATTATCAAATAATGACTTACATGCATTTCGACGTATTCCCTGCTGACCGTCTGGGGTGTCTGTGCAGAGCACTAGACACTATTCTAGCCAGTCGAGAAGTTACGTCTTCAAAGCGGTCTACCCTTTCATAATTCGTGACGTCGCATAAAACTTCGTGAAGTCACCACGCGGATGTTTCCATGTATGGTAATGCTGTCACTTCCCTGTTCGCGTCTGCCTCGCGTCTGCCTCGCGCCCTTATAGGTCCATGCTCGTGCTTCCCGCCACTGAAAGTGTTCCGGAAGGAAGGTAACCAATCACAACGGAGTGGGGTTTGCAGGAGGGGGGGGAGGGTAGCGGAGATGGCCGATGCACAGGCGGAGGGAGCGGAGATTGCCGAAGCGCACACACTCAAGTGTTGACAGGACGTGCTGGATCGCCAAAATAAGAGAAAGAGCTTCCCGAAAATCTACATAGTTTTTTGTGATGTGATTCGTGTCAGGTTGCTCTATAGCAGTGTAAAACAAGAAATTAAGACCAGAAAAGTAGTATAATAGGTCCTCTTTAATGACGAGGAAAAACACCACACAATAAACAGTGCTGCGCTCACATTTTCGCCAAAACACAAGACTCTCTTCACTCTAGCAAGGTGACTACACACGGCGGAAATTATTCTTTCGACCAACTGTGGTCAAGCCAGCGGTCTCTCGTTTTTGCTTGGTCAAACCGCCGCTTCTTTATTTATTCCCCCGTGTTGTTGTGAGCGTGTATTTACTACTATATAGGCTATGGCGTAAACACACAGAGACGGCTCGGTGCAACTCATAGAGACAGTGAGACACAGTGTAACCAACTGATTAATTTATTGGCGAGGAAAAACACCACACAATAAACAGTGTTGTGCTCACATTTTCACCAAAACACAAGACTCTCTTCACTCTTGCCGAGATGACTAGGCGGAAATGATTCTTTCGACCAATCAAATGACGGCAGTGTGTAGCTCCGCTTTTTCGGCACCCTTTCAGGCGGCTAGTACCCCAACGGAGGAGTACTGAGATTAGGAGCGGCTCAGAGCGGTTAGGTGCGCTTAAACCGTACCCTACCCAACTTTTGGCAAATGAAAAGCCAAACTACCCGGACCGAACCGCTCCGACCCGCTCTACTCGGTGGAAACGAGGCATTTGCCCTCTCTTATTTTCAAACCTTTCCCAACTTTTGAGAGCAAAAACGCAATAAATGCAAGCAGAGCCGCACCGGAGCGCAACATTGAAACAAGGCTTTAATGTGTGCTCTGTTGTGGTTTCAGGAGTTTTATGTTCCCTGCACCATGAACAAGAAGCCCCTCCTCATCCTGCACTTCATCCTGCGCATGAAGCTCAGCCCCATCCTCTGTTTCACCAACTCCAGAGACACTGCACACAGGTTGGACACAGCAACACACATATATTCAGCTTTGTGGTGCCTTAGGCCCCTCTCACCATATGGTTCTCCTCTCAGACTCTTTGTGCTGGTGCAGCTGTTCGGTGGGGTCCAGGCTGCTGAGTTCTCCTCCAGACTCTCTCCTGGGGACAGGAAGAGGACGCTCAAGGAATTCGAACAAGGAAAGATCCAACTGTGAGTTTGTTAAGATTGTAGATTCATTACTGCAGTGACTACAGCTGTGTGTGTGTGTGTGTGCGCGCGCCAGGTCCTCACTAATTCACAGGGCTGTTAGAGAGTTAGAGGTGTAGTCAGGGATTCTGGAGAACGCTTGTTGTAAAATCCCTTTATCAGTATATATCTCCTCGCGATCCGCTACTTGTCCGTACTGTGTCCACTGGAATAAAATCCAGTGTTGATACACAGCCTAGGCTCTGTAGATGGGCCCTTTGCTAGCTTCAATGGACCCTCTTTGTTGTCATACACGTGGAGCTTTATTTGTTCATAGGTGTATGTGTGTGCATCTAATATAAACAGACATGTCATCCTGAAGGTTGATCAGCACAGACGCAGCTGCCAGAGGCATCGACATCAGCGGGGTCAAATGTGTTGTGAATTATGATACACCACAGTACATCAGGACTTACATTCACAGGTGAGCCGGCCACCAAAATACTGCTATTTACTGTTGTCAGACACGTTTACAGATGGTGTAACTATATACTTTAGATGTAGATCCATCATATAGTGTTCTCAATGAGACACTTATATATTTTCAGGATTGGACGAACAGCGAGGGCAGGGAAAGCGGGGTTGGCCTTCACCTTTCTGCTAGGAGTGCAGGTAAAATAATTATAACACATGCGCAAAATGAAATAAAGGGGAGAGGGGCCGACTAGACATATATCGTATAAACAGTCGGTATGAAATAAAGCTTTTTGTTTTTTCCTCTCAGGAGAAGAACTTCCTTCAGATGGTGGCGGAGGCAGGAAGCCCCGGGATGCAAAAGCAAATAGTCAAACCAGAGAACCTGAAGGGTATGGAAGCCCGGTATGAACAAACACTGCAGGAGCTGGCTAACGTTATCAAGGTACTATCCTCAAAAACAGACATTAAATAGGCTTAAAATCCCCCAGTATAAAAGGTTTCTGTGCACACCTACTTTAGAATTACACTATTTATGACTGACTCTTTTTGTAATAACTCACTATTGTACTCCTTTAGCAGTTGTTACTATGTTTTACCTCAATGGCAAATAACACCTTTTTATCCTTGTGTTTCTGTTTACAGGACGAGAAAGCCAAATAACGGAGCCACACTGCCATATTTTCATCACAGCTGTTAAAAGAGTTCTTCATGTTGTTTAATAAAAATAAATAAAAAAGTGTTTGTGTGTGGTGAAGCTGCTGATTTCAGTCGTGTAGCACTAGCTTCCCCTGTGAAAAACCCCCAACACATCTGAAATCATTTTGGCGGCCTATTTTCATTTATTCAGCTTACTGTTGTGTGGTAATTGTTACAGTGGTATTTACAGATTGGAGAAAAGCCTAGCAGGTTTACTAAACACACAGTTTAATGAAAGCATGTAGAGTAGAGTTGGCAGGTTTTCAGTCCCATTTGGAAGTCTTCCTCCTCATGTATTTCTCTCCCTGGCTGTCCACAGCCTGGTACAGCACCTGGTCGTTCTCCTTCATGGCGTGCATGTAGCCCAGGTAGCCCACACACAGAGTGATGCTCACCAGTCCAAACACCATCACTGGTTTGTTCTGAAAAAACAACAGCAGCACTGTTACAGTCAAGGTCTTGTTTACTCATGGGTAAATATAGACCAAGTGGCACCTACACTGCTACAGTCAACAACACCAAGATGAAGAGGTTTAATCAAGGCAGCTGACGGACAATCTCGCCATCTGCACGTAGAGAGAGCAGCTCTCTCGTTCTGGGGTTTGTCTAATTAAGACCTTCTTCACCGGTGGGAATATGAAGGTGTATTGAACTCTGAGATCCTATGTAGTATAAATGTGCAAACATGTTAGAAAATTGGTTCAACCTAGCCTGGGAAAAGGCAGAAAAAGTGTTTTATGGTCTTACTGTCTAACCCTACATTTTCCCATGTGAAATCACACATGAAGAAAATGTAGGGTTAGGATTAACAGGACAGCTGGGCCAAGGGGAGACTGAGGGAAGAAAAACCTCATTCATTATATTATAATAGCGATTTCATAATGATAGAACGCCGGTTCCGTATGGGTGAAGTATTCCTTTAACAAACTAAAGACGTTGGTTTGGTCGGAGTGGCTGACAAATTGCTGTGAAAAGCTGCATGTGTGAGATGGGCTTCACCAGTTAGATACAGGGGTATCTGGGCTGTGGCTTATCACACAGGTGAAGGTAGTGTTAAGTTAGGTTGGTAATGCTTCTCCTTTCATAACTTCATAAAGGAAGAAAAATCCAACTGGCTTCTTTTTTTTCAAAGATTTTTGTGAAAGCTGAATAAAAAGAGAGGGTGGCTTTTTATTATACTTTGGGAGTCTAGACACAGTGACACACTCATAAAAACATGAAAGCATAGTAAAATAATTATGAATCGCCTTCATGCATGAATCCTACAGCGATAATAGCCTAATTTCAGTCATTGTAGGCTACACACAGAGATAAAGATACCGAGAAATAGAAATGCACAGCAGAAGTCGTGTAGGCCTACTCATTTCACAAACCATTTTTTCTGGGGGAACTCATGTCTTACTATGGGAGTTCATTGAATGTTAGTGTGAATCTTACCGGTTTCATGAAGAGTTCAGGGTTGAAGGCTCGGAACATGGTGGTGGTCGTGACTCCCCTCATCCCCGGCGTTCTGAAGCCCTTCTCTCCGGGAACCTCCTTCCCTTTGTCCGCCTCGGTACCCGACATGTTCGCTCAGTGCGTGGGGCGCTCTTTGGGCAAAGACAACAATTACAGAGCTCGGAAAGGGAACATGGCAGAACTTTAAACTATGCTGTTGACGCTGCATCAATAACAAACGCAGCCATGTTTGTTTCAAAGACGAATGCGAGGAGTTTGAAGAAGAAGACGGAAGTTGAGAATATACTAGTGGAAAGGTCACAGCGTCCCCAGTGGCTATAAGCGGGACATCCCACGAAAGTCATATTGATTTACGCTGAGGTAAGGTGGTAAAACAATGTAAGCTACCTGAGATGAGGACGACGTTACCTTCTCAGAATAGAAAAGGAGTAGGGTTAATATTTAATTTTATTTATTTGTTTTAATTTGTTGCTGTACGTTGTTCCAGGAGTCCACCCAGCCTTTCCATATAAAACACAATGGTGTGTGTCATAAGCATCTCCTGTGATGAACCTTAAAGCAGAGTGAAAAACAGAGTCCAGGAGTTTAAGACATGAATGTGATGCGTGCCGGTAAACCACATCACCGTAATCAAGGACAGACATGAAAACTGCCTCAATAATCCCTTTCCTACTAAATAAAGGGAAGGGGGTTTTGTTCATATAAAAATAACAATACCATATATTAAACAGGTGTGGGCTAATTATTTTCTAATGGGACTCCATTAAAAGGAAAATCTCCCTTGTCTTTCCTATTTTCTGGCCATTTTTTGACCATTTAACGCTGGTGAATTGGGTAACATATTTAACTTATACTGTATCATCATGAAACGTTGCCAGTTGATTACTAACAGTAATACAATTAATTTCTGTATTAAATTTAATTCAGAAATTTTCCCTAGTGTTTAGCGCTCTGCACAGCCACCCCAGACGGCCAGCAGGGAATATGTCTAAATGCATGTAAGTCATTATTTGACACTTAAGTATTGTTAAAAATTACTATAAATCATTATAACAACATCTTTAGGTCAAAAAAGTTGAAAAAGCATAATAGGTGCTCTTTAAACATTTTATTTCATTCTTACAACATATAACCTAAGTGTACAACGTTTTGACAGAACAGGTTTTGGACACAACATTTTATTCCTTTTATGACTCAGAAAGTACTAGGCTATACTGTATGTGCAGGTCTAATGCCTCGTTTCTACCAAGCAGAGCGGGACAGATCGCTTTTAAGAATCTGGTCGGTGTTTCCACTGCTGACACTATACTGTTAGGGCGGGGTTTATGACCCTACCCTTACTGTTAGGGCGGGGTTTAGGCTGGACGGCGATAGCCGCTGCCAGAATATGGGTCAAAGTATTGGGCTGTGGAACAACTGTGGTCAAGCCAGCGGTCTTTAGTTTTTGCTTGACCAAACCGGCCGCTTATATATTTATTCCCCCCGTGTTGTGAGCATATTACGCCGGTAAATTTATGCACAGAGACGGCTCGGTGCAAGCCGACAGAGACAGTGGGTGAACAGCGCTGGCTGCGGCAGCTACAGGCTGACTGGTGACATCGTATTGCTTAATTTTTTATAAGACCGTATATCACATAAAGAATGACATTGTCATTAAGTTTAATAATCCTCCTTCTATTAATTTTATTTAACCTGAACCATTTACTTGTATAAATAAATAAATTATAATGAAATTTAGATAGGGGAGAGTGGCCTAAGTTGTGCAACTTTTTACTCTAAGTGATTTTAAAGTGAGCCCTTGACAGTAAAGTCTCCAACTCAAATATGTACATATATATATATATATTTATATATGTATATTTCAGGGTGTTGTGCATCCCTGGCAATACAAACTTTGGGTCTGGAATAAACTGTTTAAGAAATATAGCTTTCGGAAAAAAAGTTGTCTTGATGCACAACTTGCCCCCGGTGTGGTGTAAGTTGTGCGGTTGGAGAGAATACCATGGGGTGAATTGTGCCATTGATATATATCTCATAAACTGTAATGCAAGACAAATCCATAAGACAATTACTTATTTAAGGTGTATTTAAGTAAATAAAGTAAATATTTTACAAAGATTGAAGACAATTTTCTTAAACAAGGCCTAGCAGATCTAATGGTTTTACCTGCAAAGCTCACAATGACAAAGTCACCATCATCATCTTTCTGGCCATCTGAAATCTCATCAGTGGTGTCGTTAAGTGGAATTGAGATGTCACTCTCTTCTGAGCTACTGTAGACAATCACTTTCTTTTGGTGACCAGCGTATACAGCCATGCCACTGGCACAACTCTCAGAAATGTACTTTGCACTAGTTGCTCCGTGCTTGTGGAACCAACTGCCACCTGACAAATGTGATTCCCCCTACATTTCTGCCTTTAAATCAAGGCTCAAAACCCATATGTACACCCTGGTGTTTCCTCCCCATTAACTATCTTACCTCTGCACTACTATCTGTGTTTATGTGGATGTATGGGCTTTACGTCTTTTATTTTGGTTATTGTTATTTTACCTTCATTGTTTACCTACTGAATGCACTATGTACAGCACTTTGGACAGTGCAAACTGTCATAAATGTGCTTTTATAAATACATTTTACTTACTTACTTACTTACTTATAACTCACCTAGGCCCTTTGGCACAAATCACCCCAATCCCAGAATTTTGGATAATAAGCATGAAGCAGCAGTTTAGGGCTGACATCGTGCTAACTGTATAGACTCAAAATGTAGTATACCAAAGCACTAAAACATGTGTCAAATGTTTTCAAACTTGTCTATTATTGTTCAGACACAATAATCAAAAAACCTTGATCATGGAAATTTTACTTTGAAAGGCAAAACAGTTGTTTTAGCTTAAATGTGCTTATATCTTATTCCTTGTGTCTCCCTTCTTTACAGAATGAGTCAAATGGATGGCTCTTCTTAAATATGTGGTCACATTTCCAATTTCTTCCACGGTTTTCTAGAAACAAGGGTTGGCACAACTTCCAAAATGCACAACTTAGGCCACTCTCCCCTAATAATACAAATCATAATAATTTATGTGTTAGTCTGTTCATATGGAAATCTGATGTTTGAGAAATACACACAGGCTACAATTATCAAGGGTGCCTATTGACTGTTAAAACATTATTATCTTTATTTTACAATGAACGTAGGATCAACATAGGGTTGACTGTTCATTCATTAGATGAGATATGTACCTTGTGAGTGGGGGGACAGTTGATAGTCAACGTATTAGAAGTTGACACTCTACTGAATGTAAGTTGAGTATTGGTTAATAACAGTTGTTGATAGTCAACTTTCTAGAAGTTGACACCCTACAGATAGTTGAATATTGGTAAATAACATGTTGTAAAAATTGTGTCTGTTGCAGAACTTTTCTAAAATATTTTAACAAAATAAAATGTTCTTATAGTTAACAGACAGTTAGTTGAATGCATGTTACAATTTGTTGACAGTTCTGTTGAATATCAACTTACTGTTGACATGCAACACAACATCAACGTATAGTGCAACTTAAAGTTAACTGACAGTTAGTTGAATTCATGTTTCATTTCTGTTGAAAGTGTTCTGTTGAATATCAACTAAACATCTACTTGCTGCCTTTCTTACCCATTTATCCTCTCTCTCAACTAACATAATTCTACTCCCAGAGGAAAAGAAAATTCAAAAAGATGTTTCATTTACTTCTCCTAGACAACTATGAGATCTGTGTGACACCAAACTGAGATCTATTTCTCCTGTCTCTTATTTCTTTCTCCAGAGCAATAAGATGCACTCAATCTTAATTTAGTCTCCTTTAAGTTTCAGAAGAGATCTCATCAAACTCTCATATAATTCTCAGAGTTTCTCAACTGTTGTGTCTCTTTGTAGATCAGTAGATCTGCCCCTCACCTCTGGAATACCCTCCCACCTGACATCCATAATTCTGACACCCTTTCCACTTTCAATTCCCATCTCAAAACACATCTTTTTAAACTGGCATAGTCTAATAATTTTTTTATTGTTGTTGTTTTGTTCTTTTAACTCTGCCCTGTAAGGTGACCTTGAGTGCTTTGAAAGGCACCCTCAAATAAAATGAATTGTTATTATTATTATTACTAATACTGCAACTTATAGTTAACTAGCAGTTAGTTGAATGCATGTTTTTTTTTTTTTTTTTTTAACCTTTATTAATACAGGTATATCCCATTGAGTCCGGAGACTCTTTTTCAAGGGAGACCTGTTCCCATTTACACACACATTCATACACTGATAGCAGGCTAACTATCAACATTCACACGAGGCAAGGTGGGTGAAGTGTCTTGCCCAAGGACACAACAACTATGACACAGGTGGCAGGGCGGGGATCGAACCTCCAACCCTTTGATTATCGGCCGACCTGCTCAACCACCTGAGCCACAGTGGCCCAAAATAAGATAAATGTTACTTATCTGTTGAGATAGTTCTGTTGAATATCAACTTATTCACTGTTGACATGCAACTGCATATTATCTACTGATAGCTTGTTGAGTGTCAACAGTGGACTATCAAAATAAAGTGTTACCAAAAAGGTAAATTAATTTAAATGTTAAATTCCAATTCCAGTAGGAGACACATCATATATGATTCATCAACAGTCAGTGCGTTTCCATGGCACAACTAGATTGGATTAAGACATATACCGAACTAGACACTCGAACGGACCGTGTCACTTGTCTGAGTATACATGGCCTTTCAGGAATCGGATAAATGTCCGAAGCATGGCTGTCTCCACTATGCTAGGTGGCGCTGTAGCCCTTTCAACAAGTGGTTATAGAGCCACGTCCGGTTCTTTTCCGGCAGCAACCCTACTATTTTTTTACATCGTCTCCTTCCACTTCCATGTGAAATCCCCGGCAGGGATTCTCGAGCAAGCGCAAAACGCAAACTCCGATATGCGATGTCCGATCCCTGTATACATGCAGAGAGAATGCCGACTATGAATGAGTTATCTAGGTGTTCTTATCCGACTTTGCTTGTCCGTTAATGTGCCGATTTGTGTGTGAAGTAGATCGGATAAAGGTGTTTACATGCATTTTACAAGTACTGTTGAAGTCTTATTCGTTTATTTACCCGATTGAGTCTGCATGTAAACGCACTGAGTGTAACATGATCTGACTCTCATGAAAGTCAGATGAGTAGCTTGATACTGTGCTCTCCACCACCCCCACTCAGCCAGAACAGGACAGGCAGCCCATGTTATTTGCATTAGACAGACTGCTCCAAGGTGATGTTGTCTGACACACACACACACACACACACACACACACACACACACACACACACACACACACACACACACACACACACACACACACACACACACACACACACACACACACACACACACACACACACACACACACACACACACACACACACACACACACACACACACACACACACACACACCATCCAATTCATGCTTGCATGCTCAACAGGTGGCCTGGAGGAAGGCTTCTGTTGACATGGTTTCCTGTCAACTTAGCCTAACACGTCACAGTCAGTGTGTGTGTGTGTGTGTGTGTGTGTGGGATGAGGTGTGGCTCAGCAGGTGTGCATCAGACATAGAAGGAAACACATCACCTGCTCTAACAACGGTAAGTTCCCTTCTGAAAACTCTCGACAGGTCTTTTGGACTTTTTTTGAGCTTTTATTAGATGTTAGATTCTTTAGGCCTTTCCTGTACGAATGTGTTTTGCCCTTACAATTTCCTAATTCTGCAGCTAACGTATTGTGAACCACATCATAACTAGGCTTTAGTAAACGGTGTGAGACTGCTTCATCATAGTCATTGCTTACAGGTTTAAGAAAGTCATTTGATATTCCATGTTTATTTATCTATCAATACAATACCTTGACATATTTGAGTAAATATATGAGTTCTGTGATTATATTCACAAGATGGAGAATATGTCTATGGGCCAACAATCTTACAAAGTAATACGACTTCATATGTTGTGCCTCTCATCCTAAAAGCTTTCTATGGAACGCCACAGACATTTTTAGGGCAATTGTTTCTTTTTCCTTTACTAATGATTTACTGCGATAACCACACGGGATTATTATTAGACGGTGTCAACATTTAAGATGACTGAATTATTGAGCTCATTATCAAACAACCAGCCGTGGGCAGATTCTATGATCTGGTAATGTATTTCATCCATAAGGTGTTAAGAGCTATCAGAATGAATTAAGATGTGTATGAACCATTTGCATTGGTTTTTGGCAACTTTAGTGAAACATTGGTATATATGAGAATCATAACACATAAAGTGAAATTAATAAAATAAACACACTTCTCAGAAGGTCGACATTTCTGGAATATAAATCCTTCTTCTCATTAGTTTGATTTTATATTCATATCTTTAGAGATACTGGATGTTTAACTCCACGAGCTGCAATTATCAAAATTTAAACAAAAGAAAGAACTGACATATTTCACTTTGTGTAAGGAATCTAAAATATATGAATGTTTTTGAATGAGCTTTTCCATAATATTCTAATTTCTTTGGATGCACCTGTGTATCATTTCACAGAATGTGCCAGTGTGTGCTTGATAACACACTGCCCTGCTGTTGGTTTGTGGAATATTTGCATATTTTTAAGCTCCATTAGAGCACATGAGCCCTGCTTTGTTACCTGGATTGTGGACTGTGGTGGATATTCCTAAATTCAGTGTTTAGTTTATTTTCTCTCTTTCTTTCTTTATAGTTTTGTGGACAGTCTTCTTTATTCACTTTACAATTGTCAATAGGCAACCTAAAATACATTAGTTAAAAAATGTAGATAATATACACTCAACAAAAATATAAACGCAACACTTTTGTTTTTGCTCCCATTTTTCATGAGATGGACTTAAAGATCTAAAATTCATTCCAGATACACAATTGTACCATTTATCTCAAACATTGTTCACAAATCTGTCTAAATGTGTGATAGTGAGCACTTCTGCTTTGCTGAGATAATCCATCCCACCTCACAGGTGTGCCACATCAAGATGCTGATCTGACATCATGATTAGTGCACAGGTGTGCCTTAGACTGTCCACAATAAAAGGCCACCCTGAAATGAGGCATGTGGTGGTCACACCAGATACTGACTGGTTCTGAGTCCCCAGACCCCCAATAAAGCAAAAAAATGCACATTTCAGAGTGGCCTTTTATTGTGGACAGTCTAAGGCACACCTGTGCACTAATCATGATGTCAGATCAGCATCTTGATGTGGCACACCTGTGAGGTGGGATGGATTATCTCAGCAAAGCAGAAGTGCTCACTATCACACATTTAGACAGATTTGTGAACAATGTTTGAGAGAAATGGTACAATTGTGTATCTGGAATGAATTTTAGATCTTTAAGTCCATCTCATGAAAAATGGGAGCAAAAACAAAAGTGTTGCGTTTATATTTTTGTTGAGTGTAAATTCCATATACACTAGTTACAGCATGCCTAAGTAAAAGGGAGAAATACATATCAACATATCACACACAATTTGAGCAAGCACAAAGAAGCGAGCACAAGCAAAGACATCAAAGCTGTTCTTGCAATAAAACAACAATACAAAGGAGATAAAGGGAAAGAGAATAGTCACACACATTGAAAGTACATACACCACCTGACATGGAAGCAGGCAGCAGCAATGACTATGTTATATTACAGTTTTTTTCGTCGCTAAACCACAGTGGGCACAACTGTAGCTCAATGTGCAAAACTACCTACAGTCTGCACTACCAACAGTCACTGGAGCTGAACAGTTCACTTCACCTGCAAAACAGGTTCAGTGCAGCAAACACTATGAACCAGCCTCATTGAGATAACACACACAGTGGCCCTCATTTATCAATCTTGCGTAGACCAGAAAAATGGGTGTACGTACATTTCCACGCAAATCTCGGCATTTATCAATATGGACGTGAGCGTAGGATACGCTCAAATCCCACGCCAGCTCTCAGCTCGTGTACTCAATTTTGTAAACAGCATGGACTCGCAGTGCAGGCTGTGCCGGGTAGCCGATGACTTTGTTGGACAATTATAAGAAGATAATACAAATGCAGTGTTTGCTCAGACCGAAATAAAGATATTAATCACTTAAAATTGTGCAGCTTATGGTGCGCAACTGAGTAGGAGCACTGATTCAATAGTGCACACACCGGCCACTTAGGAGCGCTGCATGGGACTGCGTAAGGGCAGTTATCTCTGCTGGGGGGACACTGAGGCACGGGGGCTGCATTCATTCAAAATGTTAGCCACAGTATTAAATATGTAGTAGGCCTACACTGCTCTTTATGATAAAAAATACACGGCACAACATTCAGCTTAACATTTTATTTATTTGACGCACTTTTTATATGTTAGTTCCTCTTTTAATGTGTTATTGATCGCTTAAGCGAGCGATTTATTTCCACCGTTAACCGGCACGTTTTCCGACCTGCTGTTGGAGCAGGACTGTGGGCGCTCTCACAGCTGATCGTTGTCGGGTCGGCTTGTGCAGCTGACCGCCGGGCTGACCACTCGTGCTGTCATACAGTAAAACGCAAAATGTGTTATTTTTAGTTTTTACAACCCTTTTGAGTAGTGCTATCTAAAAGGGCAATACATTCTAATCATTCAAATCTCTGCAGACCTGTATTTATTTCATGGGGACCATTACCGGACAGTTGGTGCGTCTGTTTCTCCTCTACCACTTAGGCTATATTATGCCCGCACCCTCAGTTGGTTGCATTTCAGAACAGCAACACGCGATGTTTGAGTCAGACCACTTTTTCTTCATCTATGTAAAGAAATGGCGACATATAATTGTATATGCTGTTTTATAGCATTTGAGCGATAGTAGCCTACTGATGTAAACCTAAAATGCAAAATCCTCAGCTGGAGATCGTTTTATCAACACCAACGCTGTTGACTGCAGCAGTTATTTCCTTCCTAACTGCTGCCTTCTGTTGTTCTTTGATGCCGCTTGTAATGCTCCGAAATGAAACTCTTTTTTTTCTACTTTCGCTGTTATTCTGTCAATTTCTACTTCAGATAAATTCCTCTTCTGTGCCGTAATTCGCATATCCATGTCGTAAAACCTCTGGGCGAGGCCTCTAAACTGAGAAAATATAGGGGCGTGGTACGATCGTTTTCAGCCGCCGCATTTATCAATAATGGCCTGGCGTACGCTGAGATTGGCGAGATTCGACTGTTTGATAAATCCCACGCGACACCTGGCGTAGGGAGGTATTTGCGCCAGAATCTGTACCAGTTTCCACGCAAAATTGATAAATGAGGGCCACTGTCAGTCAGAACATGCTCAGAGTACAAACACTAGCATCAAACCCCAATACACAAATTACAAACTTTTAATCTTTACAGTTTGAATAATTTGAGTTATTTCACACAAATTACATAATATTTTCTTTGATGAAAGGGTGAAATTCTTTCACATGAAATTGTTTATTTTATAACATACCAGTTTTTTTAGGAAAACGAAAATAAATGAAAATCTGAAGTTTGCTTCAATAGATACACATTTTGTATATTTTATTGAAAACATTTCCAAATGTATTTATCTGTGTAAATATTCTATAATTGTAATAGCCTACAGAAATCTATCCTGTAATGTTGTCATTTACTGTAAGGATGCAACTCTAAGCTGTTTGTTTGCTGGAAAATTTGTATTACAGATGCAACTTTAGATTTTTGCAGATTGGGTTGCACTCTCAACCCTGCCTCTCTCAATGAGAGACCATGATTCACATTGTGAAAAACTGTACTATATACTGTACTATATATGTTCACTAACAAGTCTAAAACAAGACACCTTCTAGTGTTTCAGCTGAAATTCCAATATGCAGTGTTTGAAATGCACCAGGCTGAAATTCATTCTGTTTTGAATGTGTGGTTTACAGATGTGACAGCAGTGTGTTAGCATTTGAACAAAGTGCTGGAAATCCACAGTGGTGTGCAGGTTGTGGTTAAGGCCATGGGATAAGTGTGTAGAGTTTTGAAAAGTGTGTTTAAGCAATGAAACATGAACTGCTGCTGTGCAGACTGTAGTTAGTTTTGTACATGTCGCCCCAGTTGTGCCCACTGTGGGATAGCAATAGAAAAAACTGTAATAAGTGATGAGATAGTTAGTCTCTCTCAAAATTCATGTTTGTGTTTACAGTTTTTGCCGAATGCTTACACACATGTTGCAGACTTTGTCCCACTGTGTCAAAACTTAACACACAGGCCGAATAGGACAAAGCACATACAGATAAACTTCTAACTTATATGGCAGAATAAAACTCTTGAAACAAAACCTAACAATCCCATTTCAAAACAGTTTTTAGCATCAAAACAATACACACATGCACTTTTGAATTACTCTTTCCTAGCAGCAACAACACACAAATGTGCTTTATGCAAAACACAGCTATGTTCAGTACTTTAGATGTGTTTTTACTTTAAAAGTCTCATACAGATCTTTTTTGTGAAAGATTGATCCACTACAGTTGATCTAGACACATTAAAACAACATGTGAACGCTTCAGATTTTTTATTTTTTTTTGCCATTTCAGGTTTTTGCAAAAGTAAAAAAAAACACACAAAGACACACAAGAAATGGTACCACTAGAATGTTCTACAAAACATAGTGTTGTAGGGGAATGATTGGAAGACATATGGATCCTGTCTCCTGTTGGCATCTGGCCACATCACCTCATCCACGTCACAGGCAGTGTCCTCCCTTGCCAAGCAACGGGGGAAATATCGCCTTGCATGCCGTATCCAACCTCTTGCAGAATTTTTGGGAAAGATTGATCCACTATATTTTCAATTAGACACATGAAAAAAATATAGAAAAGCCTCTGAAAAAAAGTTTATATTGCAATTTCATGGTTTTGGCCAAAAACAAAAAAAAACCACAACAAATAGGTAGGCAATTCAGTGTGTCTCTATGAACTCTGAAACAATTACAGTAAAAAAAAAAAAAGTGTTGTAAGGAATGGGGCGAGTGGATTATGAATCCTTTGGATACCGCCTCCTGTTTGCGTCATCCTTTGAGAAGCAACAGGGAAATGATCACCTGATATCCAGTCTAAATGTCCTAATTATGGAGCTATTGTGTTGTTGGGCTGGAATCTCAGACCAGCCTCCTATATTGTTAGGCCATGATCTATGACATGGTCCACTATAGTGACCCTGTCTCCGTCTGTTGTCTCCTTTGTCATCATCCTCCTGCCTCTCTCTCTCTTGTCCTCTTCCCCTGACTCTTACTGTCTCACAAAGGAGCTGAGCTCACCTGAGGTCTATTTGTAATGCTAAGGCTAACACTGATTGGTATTATATTAGCTTTATTTTTCATGTGTGTGAGTCTGTGTGCTTTTCCAATTTTAGTTGTGTTTTGTATTTTAAATAGATGTGTTTTCCCAATGATTGCAGGAGATTTCATTTTTTAACAATGTGTCTTATGTGAAAAACAGTGTGTAGTGTTTTGCAAGAAGTGTGTTGGAGAATTTCAAACACAGTGCAAAGCACTTGTTGTGTTTATTGGGTTGGTGCTTGTGTTTAGGGCATGGTCACCAAAGTTAGAGGTTGTGATGCTTTGGGCATAGCAACCACTTTTAGTGTTTAAGCATTAGGTAAAAACTGTAATTTGGAATGAGCATATGCACACACATTGATACGAGTAAAGCATGTGTGAAGAGGGCCCATTGACTGGACCTTTTCATGGGGCCAGACATTTGAGTCTGGTTCCACCTAACTGTTGTTGTATTGCCCTGACAGGAGAAGATGAACTGGGGCTTCCTGGAGAACATCCTCAGCGGGGTGAACAAGTACTCTACAGTGATCGGGCGCATCTGGCTCTCTGTGGTCTTCCTCTTCAGGATCCTGGTATACGTGGCGGCGGCTGAGCAGGTGTGGAAGGACGAGCAGAAGGATTTCCTGTGCAACACTCGGCAACCCGGCTGTGAGAACGCCTGCTTCGACCACTTCTTCCCCATCTCGCAGATCCGCCTCTGGGCTCTGCAGCTCATCATGGTGTCCACCCCGTCCCTGCTGGTGGCCCTGCATGTGGCGTACAGGGAGCACCGCGAGGCCAAGCACAAGAAAAAGCTCTACAAGGACAAAGGAAGCCTGGACGGAGGTCTGTTCTGCACCTACACCGTCAGCCTGATCGTCAAGATAACCTTCGAGGTGGGCTCCCTGCTGGCCTTCTACTACCTCTACAATGGCTTTGAGGTGCCCCTCTTGCTCCAGTGCGCCCAGAGTCCCTGTCCCAACACCGTGGACTGTTTCATTTCCAAAGCCACAGAGAAGAAGATCTTCCTCTACATCATGGGCTGCACCTCCATCTTGTGCATCGCTCTGAATTTGGCTGAGCTCATGTACATCATATGGAAGCACCTGTGGAAATGTTTCACCCGACGGTACATCCCAGTGGAGAAGACTTCCAACCACTATCAGCAGCCCGTTTCCATTGTCAACAAGTTTGTCTCTGCAGAGTCTGTGGTAAACGCTGAGGACAGCACAACGCAGCCCACATCCTCCGCTGAAAACCAGCCAGTCCAGTCCTAGAGTAGATAGCTCATGTTCCCATCTCACAGTGAAACCATGGCTTACCTGACAAACCAACATGGACACTTTTCTACAACCTGTTTTATAAAAAAAGACCAACAAAGATTGAATAATACACTTCTTTGGGCTTCAATTCATAAACGCTATAGGGCAGACTGTGTTTCATTTATTAGTGTGATCAGATTGTAATTACAGATATTAAGGACAATACAAATCAAATATGTCATGTTGACTTGTCTAACTCGCATCTGATAAATTCTCTATTGACCTCAAATTCAGTAGCTATCCTTTTTGGTTACATTTTGACATTCTGCCAATTGTACACATGAATATCATGTTACTCAGCATGGTATTTAGCGTGTGAAAACATTTTTAATGTTTACCAGGTGGGTGGGGGGTTCTAATCAAAGATGTTATCAAATTGCAATAAAGGTGAAGTAAGCGATTTATTTATGTTAATATAAGTGTTAAATCGCTCTTTATTCATACAGTGATCACTTATATTGTGTGCGCGTTTCATAAAGCCGATCTCTCAGTCACCCGCTCTGCATGTAATCTGCAAATAAACTTTTCAGGGATCCCACTACTAATAACCAATCAGAAGAGAGAACTCTACAAACCAGCACCCGTCTCACTTTTTATCATGTTTTATCACACTTATGGATCTGAGATGATGCTAGATAACTCGCTGCTTGAAGACCGCAGTGCATTAATGTGGTGACGTGGGGACGAGCGAGGGGACTGCTAACCGCAGTCACTGACAGGAAGTTAGCTAAACTGACCATTCCGCTTACTGAACCTTTAAGTAATATGTAGGATCCAGAATGTTTGGACCAAACCAGGGACTACAAGACAGGATATTTCTCTTATGAGTCACCAAACTATGAAAAGTGCAATACGTATACTCTCAAGTAACCTGTCTTTATTTGAAACAGGTTGCCTGTAATTGACCTTTTTCCCTGGCAGACATTTTGTCTTGTTGTTGCAGGAAAAGCACAAGTGCCTAACTAATATACACATCACAATGACTCTTTCTTCCAGTGAGCCATGACAGTGTGCAACATACATGCTATGATGAGCCAAATTGTCTGCTATTAAAAATATATAAATTATATTTTTTACCAGTCAAAATGCACCAGCACCACTGATGAACTGGAGTTGCAATATTACTTGCTAAAAGTACACAATCACATCCAACCTCTTTGTCTCATTCTTTTTCTATCTATAGTACAGTAGCTACAAAAACAGTTTGGGGTATAAAACTAAGGGCGCCCCCTATTTCAATTTGTCTTTGTCAGCGAAGACAAACAGGTCAGATGTGATTGGCCGTACAGACATTCACATATCAAGCTGTTTAATAGGCAGTTGTGCTCATTGTAGGTATATTAGCACCCCTTTAGTTGTTGAATGAAAACATCTTGAATGTTTCACTTTAATGGCTCAAGACAGTTTGTTCTAATATTTTACACCAATTGGTTTCCTTAAGGATAAACACTTAAACCTAAATTGTCTAAAACAATATTAAAGCTCCCATATTATACACGTTTCGGTTCTATTATACACCATATTATATGGTCTTAGTGGTCCCTAATACGTTTTTCACAATAAATATACAATCTTTGAGCTCCCCCTGCCCCTGTCCGGAAGCGAAGCCAGATACGCCTCGCCCTCTGTCTGTCAGGGCCGTGGACCAATAAGACCACCTATCGGTGTATGAATGTGTGTGTGAATGGTAACGTGTAAATGGGAACAGGTCTCCCTTGCAAAAGAGTCTCCGGACTCAATGGGATATACCTGTATAAATAAAGGTTAAAAAAAAAAAAAAAAAAAATAGGGGTGTGGGCTGCACAGTGGAAGCTTCTGGCTTTCCAGTTTTTGAGGTCAGAAACGAGGAGAATTCTGACTGGAGTATATTGGGGGGGAGGGGTGGGGGTTTCAGAAAGGGGGAGAGTGAGAAAAGGAGAGATTGTTATTTTTTTAATATTTTGTCAGTCTCTAGGCACACCGTGGACCCATGGATATGTTAGAACACATTTAAAAAGTGCATTTAGCATTATGTGACCTTTAAGCATTGATCAGTATGCGTGCACAGGGAAGAACATTTTTGATTAGAAAATCAACCTAAGCATTAAACTTTCTTACTTTATCCTATTGTGCCTTTATAATCAATGTTTTTCTCCTTTTTTCAATCTTATTTTCTTCTGTTGTCAAGTGTTTTATTTTCATCTCATTTTCTTTTCATGGTATTCCATCCCTTTTTTCTGTTCATATTTTTATTTTTATTTAGAAGTGTATTGAGCAGGGACCAATGCATTGTACATTGTTTCATATAAAATAGATACCATGCATACAGGTTTCTAGTCGAGACTAATTTGCAACCCCTGTCCCTCATCCCATTCTATTTCAATGTAAAGCATTCTTTTTATGCATTTGTGTAATTTCTTTGTTGGAAAGTACTTTGCCCTGCATTCCTTGTATGAAAGGCACACTACATATGCAGTTTGTTATTAGTTTTTCCTTAAAACCATTGTATAGGTAGTTTGTCTAGAATTGTGACAAACCATTACATTTTATATCATGTATGCTATGGATGTTACTATTTGCTTTTAAATATAGTCTACTTGCCAAAATGTGAACATGCTAAGTTAAAGCAGAAGTAAGCAATTTGATTATTTTAGCTTTCTTCCTGTCATCTCGTCCCTACAAACACTTTACTGTCGCGGAACTCTCAAGTCACATCAGGTGTCGGGCGAGATTATTCTGACCAACCAGATGCAAGTTAGCATCCGGCAGTTTCTACCTACTGCGGACCCATACTTTACATTTCTAACATAAAACGTTGGTGTACTCAACATATCTGGGTTCACAATGGGCTGGCAAGTAGACTAATAGGTTAAGTGCAATAAAAAAATTATTAAAATATGCCACTTGACTATATACTATATTTGGGGCGACTGTGGCTCAGTTGGTAGAGCGGGTCGGCCGATGATCAAAGGGTTGGAGGTTCGATCCCCGCCCTGCCACCTGTGTCATAGTTGTTGTGTCCTTGGGCAAGACACTTCACCCACCTTGCCTCGTGTGAATGTCGATAGTTAGCCTGCTATCGGTGTATGAATGGTAACGTGTAAATGGGAACAGGTCTCCCTTGCAAAAGAGTCTTCGGACTCAATGGGATATACCTGTATAAATAAAGGTTAAAAAAAAAAAATATATATATATATACACTATACCTGACTATACTACATAGTGAACACAATATTTAAAAGCTTCTCTGCTATGAGCTGCTGCTTTATTGGTATAGCTCCAAGGCTGTGGTCTATAGAGTACTGAGAGTGCCAAATAAAATAATAAATCTCTTAAAGAATAAGAAAAATAAAAAGTGGAAAAATAAAGAGCAATATTGCGTATGATTTTTCCTTTTGACATCGCAAAAGGTAATAATGACAATGTGGGAGCAATGACATTATGAAATAGGGGTTAGAGCAAATGCACAATTGCTTTGTATTTCGACATTTTTTTTTCTTTATTTGGCACGCCCACTTCTCCAGAATGGACATCGGAAATAACTGACAACAGCAAGATCATTAAAGAAACCCTATTAAGACTTTGCTTATCTGTCCTTTATATAATGTGAACAAGTTGCTCTGAAGGGTAAGGATTAGGTATTCAGTAGGTTTTGAGCTTTTGGGACTTTGGGACTTTCTTAAAGCTATGCACCAAGCTAAGCAAATGACATACAAATTGGGATACATTCAAAATGACTAACACGTGACTAACACGTGGAGGTCACATGACTACGAGGCATGGCACGGTAACTTTCCTCTGCAAGTGACAGACCTTTACACCTTTATTTTCGCTCTAAATATTTGTAAACACACTTCAAAGTAACGGAAAAGGTGCCTAAGATAAGGACGTGTTGATATCAGGTGTTGGTAATCTCAAAGAGGCCAGACAAACTGTAAAGTAGCGTGAGAATTGGCGAGCTACCAAACAAATCATGGCAGACAAAGAAACACCGGACTCCTCTGAAGCTGGGGCACAATAGTCTGTCAGGGGGGGAAAGAAATTCAGGCTCCTACAGTGTATGTCATCATCACAAACTCAGAGTTTGTTAACCCTACTTCCTGAAATACCCCTCAGGGTAGAGAAGCATCTTGAAAACAAAATCTAAATTTATGAGTAAGAATAATAAACCCAAGTAGACCCAAGTGAATACACATTAGAAAATTATGATTTGTTATAGTTTTGATTAAATGGTGAATAGTTCCAGGGGGGCGCGAGGAGTCTACGCTACGGGATGGGAAAAAAAAAAGAAAAAGAAAATTGTCAGCGGCTGCTGCCGTGAGCCGCTACCCGTTCACGAGCACTCACGGGCAGTTAGTCTCTCAGTAGCCTCCCGCAGCAGTCTCAGCCTGCAGTCAGAGCAGAGAGAGACACACACACACACAACTCCGTGTTCAGGCTGCACAGCACATTAATCGCAGGTAGCATTTTGAGCTAAATCTGGCCACTTTCCAAATCCTCCGGGCGACTTTTTTTTTGTCAAAAGCGACTAGCGACAAATCTACAGACTTTAAATGTGTTATTGTAAACTTCTGTGGTGTTTCTTCACTCACTCCCACAGCAAATAAATTGAACTGCATTTCACTCATATTGCTCCAGTCACTCCAGTTTCTTGCCAAGTTCGCTTGTGCCAGCTCTCGCTAGTCTATCTGTTATCAATCTTGATATCGATTTACTTGCCTACTTCAAAACCAAAACAGTCTTTTTAAAGACTAATCCCACAAACAGTCTTTGTAAAGACTATACTACCATAGCTACTAAATTTTAACTTCTAAATCAAATCAAAGCAAATCAGATCTATTCATACAGCCCAATATCACAAATAGCAATTTGCCTCAGTGGGCTTTCTAGGTACCCATAACTGTGTTGCAACACACACGTGACTAAGGCCCTGTTCTCACGGCAACACGAAACGGTGCAAACGCGGAAAAATTCCTGCGGTTGCACTATATCATGTCCATGAAAACAGCAAACGCAGGCATGAAACCGCAAGTTTTTGAGATCTACTCCCAGGGAGGATTTTTTGGAAAACACAACGGTTTTGGTTTCATGTGAACACCGAAAACATTTCCCCTGGTAACGCTGACGTCACGGCTCCACTTCACGTATGCATAGTCTATAACATTTGCTGTCAATACCTACACGCGAGTTATAAAGTTAGAAGACAACATAACGTGCAGGGCTTAAATAGGCCTATAACACTCGCCAATTTAGTCTGTAGTCTATTAGTAAGTTATTGATACCATGCACCCGCCACTTTGTCTGGGGAAAGATTTGTGCTCTGCCGCTTTTTCTAGCAAAATAAACTTGTGTGCACGGCTCTCTCTACATTAAAAAACACTATCCATAGTTCAGCGCGCAGCGGTTAAGTTACTGTTCAACAAAAGGAGCATTAAGGCTACGGCTTCACAGTAAAAGCATTTCACTGGCTAAACATTAACAGCATTTCACCGGACAAACGTGAGTTGACTTTTATTTTGAAGTACGCCTAACAGGAAAAGTAGCCGCTCACAAAGCCCCTTCACTACCAGCATGTCTTCTATTTTCACGAGTTTAATGGGTGAAATAAGAGGACAGAAAGCTTGTCATTTACAATACTTGTAACCCCAAGCTTACACCAACCGCTTTATGAACGTTAGTGGCATTAATTTTCGGTTTCAGTAAGGTTTTATGCATCAAATTGTACCGGAAAAGCTATCTACTACTACCTTGTACCGCCCACTGCTGGCCTGGCATGCTTACTACATCGATTTCGTCCCGTTTCCTCTGAAAACATGTGCACGGGTGAAGATGTCAGATAAATTGTGTCTGAACGGGGTTTTTTTTTAAACCAAAAACGGGAAAACTGTCACGTTTTCACCGTGAGAACAGGCCCTAAGACACACACACACACACACACACACACACATTCACTCACTGACTAACTACAATCATTAAGTCTGAAAATAAAATCTGCATTCCCTGCAAAATCGTTATTTTACTTGTATTAAACTTTAATTCAACAATTGATTAGCCTAGCCCCCGATACTAGTCTTTCAACATAGCCACACACACACACACACACACACACACACACACACACACACACACACACACACACACACACACACACACACACACACACACACATATTGTTACATCATAGCCTAAACTTTATTGAAAACACTAATCCACATCCAAATTATTTCAAAAGATAAACCAAACAAAAATGGAGAAATTTCTAGTGAGGACCAACAAGGCAAGCAATGCACCACCAGCTGCAAAGAAGCTTCGAAGGTATGATGAATCATACTTGCAGTTTGGGTTTACGGTCACGGCAGATCTGAGGCCTCAGTGTGTCGTGTGTTCCGAGGTGCTGGCTAACGACAGCATGAAGCCCTGCAAACTGAAAAGGCACCTCGAAACAAAACATGCTGGCATGAAAGAAAAACCGGCTGACTATTTTAAAAGAAAGCTTGATGGCCTGCATCAGCGACAGGCAACCAGTGTGTGTAGGCATCATATCTAGTTGCGAAAAGAATAGGTCAACTGGGTAAACCGCATACAATTGCGGAAACTCTGATTTTGCCGCGCAAGACGTGCAGAATAATGATCGGAGATAGTGCAGCAGCCAAACTCGGTGCAGTACCACTGTCCAATGACACAGTTGCTAGGAGAATTTCTGACATGTCTAATGATATCAGAGAGCAACTGATAGAGTTAATAAAAAAGAGTCCTTATTATGCGCTTCAGCTGGACGAATCCACTGATATTGCTGGGCAGGCACAGCTCCTCACTTATGTCAGGTATCTGCGGGACAAGGCGATTGAGGAGGATGTCCTGTTTTGCCGCCCTCTTCAGTCGCACACTACAGGAGAAGCCATCTTCAATGTCCTTGATACTTTTATCAACGAAAATGGTTTGTCTTGGGACCGATGCGTTGGCCTATGTACAGATGGTGCACGGGCAATGACGGGCCGTGAGCGTGGCCTAGCTGCTCGTGTCCAGCAAGTAGCTCCACTTGTAAAATGGACACATTGCATGGTCCATCGCGAAGCACTAGCTTGTAAAAAAATGCCGGTTCTCTTTGACTCCGTGCTGAACCAATCAGTGAAAATGATAAATCTCATCAAATCAAGGCCGCTAAACTCTTGCTTGTTTGGGGTCCTTTGCCAGGAGATGGGGTCAGGTCACGAACAGCTGCTTCTCCACACTGAAGTTTGCTGGCTCTCCAGGGGGCGTGTGTTACTGCGGTTGTATGAGCTGTGACAGGAGGTGAAGTTGTTTTTAAAAGAAATCAAATCAGACCTGGCGAAGCATCTGGATGACACTATGTGGCTTGCGTCTCTGTCCTATTTGGTGGATATATTTGACCGCTTGAATGGCCTCAACCTGTCTTTGCAAGGCCGCGAAACTCATATTTTGCTTCTCGCAGACAAAAACTTGACCTCTGGCATGGCCGCATCAGTCGAGGGAACTGCGACATGTTCCCCAGCCTTGCAGACTTTATCGCTGATGCAGGCACGTCACATAATTTCTCCTCTTTATTTCACTGCACTCAAAACAAAATACCGCAATCATGCACAAATCGAGGATGATTTGAGGCTATGTTTATCAAACATTGCACCAAGAATTGAGGATCTTTTCAAGGCAAAGCAGGCTAGATCTCACATTAAAATCGCTTACCTGCAAGCTTCTGTCCAAAATGCAGATGATTACTATTCCAGGGGTTGAAGTGGGACGGCTCCTCAGATAAATTAATAAATAAATAGTAGTGCTGTCAAACGAGTAAAATATTTAATCGCGATTAATCACATAAATGTCATAGTTAAGTCGCAATTAATCACACATTTGTATCTATTCTAAATGTTTCTATTTAGGCTACTATTTTCTTCTCTTCTAAGGACATTTTAAAAAAACATTTCCTCAGTGTCTCATTGATACAATCTCATAATTAGCTTTTAAAGTGCACCAGAATGATGCATTTAACGTTAAAATATAAGAAATTTCCGGACCCCAACCCTAAACCCAATGTGCAACTCAAAGGTGCGCCACTGGCCTAGCCCTTGTGATAATAACAATAATAGATTATCTATCTATCTATCTATCTATCTATCTATCTATCTATCTATCTATCTATCTATCTATCTATCTATCTATCTATCTATCTATCTATCTATCTATCTATCTATCTATCTATCTATCTATCTATGTAGGGTGGTGTGTGTGTGTGTGTGTGTGTGTGTGGGGGGGGGGGGGGTGGGGGGGGGGGTGTTGTCAGGGGCGGTGGGGGGTGGGGGGGGGCCCAACTGCAATGACCCAGCTTTGGGGGGGGGGGGCCCAGCTTGCAGAAGGTTGAGAACCCCTGCACTAGGCAATCAATAATTTTTTCCAAAAATAACGTTTGGAATAAAGAAAGAAACAGCGACAATAGTATATTTATTTTTGAGTTAATGCAGTATATAGGCTATGATAACCGTCGTAATATCCACGGATAACACAGCTGCAGAAACACAGCCACAATTGTATGATTTGAGTTCATACGAATGTAAAAAATAAATAAAAAAACATGATAATAACCATTGTTTTATCCGCGGGAATGAGCCGATTTTACGAATGCACATAGCCCCTTCATCTATAAATATTAATGAGCGCAAACTTGTGAGCATATATTTTATCGCAAAAGTGTACCTACGCCATATGTTTAACCCATAGATAGTATATAAAAGGTTTCACTGGACCGACCAGCCCAACAGCGGGCTGCAGACCCGGAGCCCTCTTTCGTTTCTGAACCGATACCAGCTCGTGTCCAGGCAGGCCATAGACTGTCGTTAGCGGCATAGAGCCTTAAGCAAACCTCGGGCCCGGGCGGAGACAAAACGGCTCCAAATGCAGGCAGCCAACATGGTTTATGATATATGATTTAAAACGATATTCAACACATATATTCAACACAGTACCATGCCCATAGACTGTAAAACAGTGCTGTCACTGTTACACTTGCGAAACCAACACCTTTTAATTTGTTCTATAGCCTACAGTTTAACATTGTAACATAAAAAAAAATTATAAATACAGTGCTACTCACCGAAAATACTGGAGACCACAGTTCTTAGACCGTCGGTTGGTACAGTTTAGCGAGGAGCAAGTCATCTTCGTACCAGGCTCCATCACACGAATGAACAAAGGAGTTAGCATGCTAAGCCTCACAACTAGCCTTTGAGGCGGAGTGAGGGACAGAGGCTAGCTGTCAATCAAGAGGCCGCGCCCCAAATATTCATAAATTTTAACCTCTAATAGAATAAAAACTGAGTAAGCCCTGACTGCAGCTCGCAGATTGAGGAGGGGCTAAATGTGGGTTGGGTTATACGTTTAACCCCGCCCGAAGAATGTGCGATGCACAGCCCGTGACTGTAGGTTCTGAACCAGCGGGGAGTTCTGAATGAAGTGCGGCCGACCCAGAGTCACTGTTGGCGGGTCTGGGTTGAGGCCGTTGGCCCTACATTTGTAACCAAATAGTATTTCTGTGTGTGAGATTGGGTGTGTGCAGTGTTGGGAAAGTTCTTTTTCTACGTGAACTAGTTCAAAGTTCAGTTCACACCCTTTAAAATGAACTAGTTCAGTTCATAGTTCATAATTCAAAATTATGAACTAATGCTGTGTCTGAAATCGCGCACTTCTGTACTTACACTTACTTTTTTGAGTGCACTTTGCGCAAAACCGGAGAGTGTGCCAAAGTGCAGTGCACTGTAAGTTCCTCGGTCGTGCACTCAAAACGGTCTAAAACTTGAGTGTGGAGCGATGGACACTTTCCACAATCAAAGGCCGCCATCTTGCCTACGTATCGGAGAGGACGGGACATTAAAATCAAAATAGAGGAGCTTGAAGCAACTGTGGAGACGGACGCGCTCTACAAAAGTTAAATTACACATTTGTTTAGTTTTTCCGTACAACTACACTGTTTTAGACTGTATCCGACCGTTTAAAAAAAAATACCACCGAAGAAGAACCTTCAAAATGCAAAGTCATTTCCGGTAGGTGCGCAACGGCAGTTTGGACAGTGCACTGTAGAAATGAGAGCACTGCGTCTATAAGTAAGTGTACTGTAGGGATAATAAAGTGCACTCAATGTAAGTGCACTTACGTGAGTGCGCGATTTCACATCAAAAATGAACTAGTTCATAGTTCTTTTTTTTTTTAAATATGTTGCTGCAGGCTATTATTTTTCTAAATAATTGCCACATACCATATAGAACCACAGACAGAAATTATTTCAATAACATTCAGTCCACACTAGAAGCCAGCTGCAGCTTTTCCCCTGCAGTATATTCTCAAAAACATGACGAAAAAGTTGCTGTTTGAATGGTCTTTTTAATGAAGAATTATTCTAACAAAAACGGTTAAGGTGCAAAAGTTTTTCCATGTTTATAATTTTCCAAACCTGGAAACAATTCACATGAAATGTCATTCAAATAAAGCAATACTGAAAAATATACGAGGCAGGTTCTACAAACAAATTACAACTTAAAATAGTAAAACCCTCAATGAGACCATTCTAAACTGCAGTGTAGGGCCTACTGTTAACAACAAAGTCCAGAAGATGTGTTGACATAATTATTAACACAAACACAATCGGAGGTAGGTAACAATCATACGAAGAAGAGGGTAGAGCCTGAGGCTAGGTCCATGGTCTGAGTAAGTGCTGCTGCATTCATTTGTTTTTGTTTTTTTCTGCGGTGTTTCGCATTTTGATGACGCATCGGCGGTGCGACGCTGTGGTGGCATGTGTTGCCAGATTGGGTGTTTTTCAGCTACATATTAAGGGCTGTTTACGCTGTCTTTTAGCGGGGGTTTTCTATGGAAATCTGGCACTGGATGAACGACTGTAAGAGCGCCGTTCACACACGCCAGAATGAGCACGTTCGCAAAAACGTTCATGAGGCAGAAATACATACGTTCAGTTCACGTTCGCCCCCAATATGAACGATCGTTCATTGAACCCGTTCAGGCACAACACTGGGTGTGTGTCTCCCTTTTCTAACCTCTCCCTGTCACCTTACCCTAACCCTAACCACCCAGCTGTGATGCCTGAACATAATCGCCAATTTCAGGAAAACATAGGGCTGTGGTGGGACCAACAGGCTGTGGGAACATATTGATGACCCCGAGGCACATGGCCGGGTCCGACCAACACCGACAAAGAGTCACTGTTAGAAACTGCTTAACATTTTCCCAGATCTTTCGCCTTTATGTAACAGATGTAAGATTGCCGAGGGTACACTTGCTCACCATTTTTGGGAATGCCCAAATCTTTGCAACTTTTGGTGTCTTGTATTTCAATGGTATTCTAATGTTTTAAATGTGTCTGGTCTGGAACCCGCCCTGTTCGGACATTCCACAGCCCTGGAAAAATTGGACCACAATGCACGCATAATCATGGTGTATGGCATGGTTATTGCCAAAAGATGTATCCTGAGGCTGTGGAAGTCCGACTTGGCCCCCCAATTCGAGACCTGGCTGAGGGAAATGGTGGGCATTCTACATCCTCTGTAATTGTGTCTTTCTTGGAGATTGCTCAGAACTGTGTGCGTTAACTTCAGCACAAGCTGGCATGGAGTGAAGCCATGTCAGATGTTGCAGCCGCCATGTCATCCCCAGCACTCTTGTGAGGCCACCAATGGTTTTCATACTGTCATTAGAACCTGCTCAAGATCCATAGACATGCCAGCCCATAGGCGATCACTCCATCTGACCACATGGAATCCCTCTACACATATCTGGTTCAATTCTGGATGTTCCAAATGGACCTTGCACATCCACTGCACATACTGTAGATGTGGGCTGATTGTGTGTAGAGATTATGCCCTGATACTGCCATGAAAGGAAGCATTTCTGATATTGCTCCATAGTGAAGTTCCCAATTCCCAGTACGTTCAGCTCTCAGAAACTTGCTAAATATGTCTACCAATGGATTTTAAGGATTCAGATTAGCCTTTGAGAAATCTTATTCCGAGAATCACATCAGAATGGCAAGCCTTCTCTGCAGACATCGCTCTATCAGCTTTGCATAGATTGACACCAGAGTTTTTCGATCTCCAGCAGGTATCATCCGCTGATGACATCTCTGCAGCTGAAGGGGAGTCACAACAAGTGCATCACACAGATGCAGGCCATTGAGGACACCATCAATGCTAGTCAATCTTATCCTCTTCCCTGTCATAATGTGCACAACGGCATTGGCTGCATAAAAAAAATCCACAAAATCTCCATCACTTCCTCTTCCCAGCACCAGCCATAACATGCCCAATGGACCCCTAAAAACTAATATCAGTGTGGAAGCCCCAAAGTCACTAATGGCGCTTTTCCACCGCATGGTATCAGCTCGACTCGACTCGACTCAACTCGCATTTTTGGCTTTTCCACCGCAATTTCATGGTACCTGGTACTACGTAGCGGCTGCTTTTTTGGTATCGCCTCGCTCTAGGTTCCAAGCGAGCTGAGCCGATGCTAAAAGGTGACGTCGGCAGACGGCCGGCCACTGATTGGCCAGAGACTATTGTCTGGCCAATCAGTGGCCAGAGACTACCGGCTTCATTCTGTTGTTTATTCTCCCCAACTCTCCGGGACTTTTGAGTGTATTTACGCCGCGTGCAGCCTTCTCTGGCTCTCTTTCATTTGATTTGCATCACAGATCTGAATTTATTTTCCATATATTCGCTAAGCTCACCCAGTGTTGGTTGTTGGGGAAGTTACTTATCATACGAGAGGAGACATGTAGGGCAGCTAGCAGCTAGGCTAATAGTAGCCAGCTGGGACAGACATGATAGCGAGCGATTACATTACAAGCCTCGGACTGAACTGATTACCTCAATAAAATATTCAGGCTGAGACACGGCTTGCATTTGAAAACACGTATCCTGAAACAAGCACTAAACAGTCAACTTTATCATGCCCGTGCTTACGTGCATAGGGATGTACGTGACGCATCCCTACAGCTGACTGTGTGGCAGTCACACATCGGGACAACAACCATCCCTTTTAATGGCCCGTAGCAATATTCTTCTACTTCTTTTAGCAAACAGATACAAGGGGGGTATTTCTTAAACATTTTTCATCCGTGTTCTTGGCGGTTGGTTCAGTTAATAGTGCAACACTGCTCGCAATTTCTGCTCTGCTACTTTGCTCCGGAGTAGGCTTTCAGCCCCTTACGACGACCCCGCCCACGTTCAGCAGGTACTATTTGCGGTGGAAAACGACCCGTGCTGCTACCAAACCAAGTTGAGTCGAGTCGAGTTGAGTCGAGTCGAGCTACATTTGCGGTGGAAAAGCGCCATAACATAACCTCTGGCTCAGCTTCTTTCATAAGAAAGGCCTTCCACCAGTGGTTGATTAAATGTGATGATTGGGGTGGAATTGTGGCAGTGGGCACGTTCACATAGGCACTTACATGTGGAGTAGACGCACTTGGTGTCAGTATGTCTCATATCGACCACAAACACAAATGTTGTTTTCCCCGAGTTATTGCCATGCTGTGCATCATACTAGACCATGCTGGCCTTTGTGAGACAAACAGGATGGCTGTTTTCCATATGAGTTCCAGGTCTGCTGTCGGGTCATGTGGTTCTGATCTCTCTCTCTCTCTCTCTCTCTCTCTCTCTCTCTATCTCTCTAACCAATAAAGGCAAAAATTACCAAAAAACAACTTGACATTGTTTTTTAGGATCCGGAAAACTTTTCATAAAGTGATGGCAAGAAAATTAAATCAAATTAATAAAATTACCTAATAGTTAATAATTGATTTGCATTGCATCCAACACCATATCTCTTGTTAAACAAAGTTGTCGGTTGATTTGGAAAGCACTGAACTATTTGTGTAGATATCATAAAGGAATGTAGGCCTATGTATAAATAAATAAAAATAACACGGGCCACAATTGGAAATTGTGGGTTTTTTGTAGTTTTTTACAAACATTTAAGCCTATGTCTTTGTTAGAGAACAAAATTAAAACTCATAAAATGCTACACAATGTCTATGCAACATAGGCCCAAATTATGAAGTCACAGCGATGTTTTCGGATATTGGGCTTTCATTTTTCACCCTTAACTACTGACCTTCACTGTTTCTGATGTTGTATGTGGTATCATTGTAATCCCTGACCATGAAAACATAGGGTTAGACATTACTAGTTATGTGTTATTATGTTTGGTTCAGGAGTTATGAGGAAAAATGCATAATTAGGCTATGGCGGAAAGTAAAATGGTCGCCACGGCAACCATGATTAAATTTTGCAATGGCTAAATATCTGAAACTGCTCAGGGCCCCAAACTGTATAAGTGTACCAAGTTTCATGCTTTTCTGAAAAGGTTAACAATTTAGCACATATCCCCTCTACCATAAAACAGTACTTTAGGAAGCCGAACATTGGCATAAAAGTTATGGTTAAGAAAACCCTTAAAAAATAACTTTCCACCACATGGATTCCTTAAGACTTTTAGTATGTTATTTATTACATATTCATGAGTCAAAAACAGTTGGAATGGTTTCTGTTGCAATTTGTTTAAGGTCAGGTCATATAATGCCTGGACTACATGTGGAAAGGCTACGACATGAGCTGTCAGGCCACCCCCATAAATTCCCTGCTATATGGGGCCCAGTGCTGCGGCACTTAGGGAACCAAAAGGTGTGAGGTTTTCCCCAGTTCTGTTTTTGTTTTAGCTTTGTTTTGTTTCTTGTGTACTTATAGCTTATTTTCTTAATCATTTTGTCTTAGTTATTTTATTTCATTTATTTATTTTTTCTGTATTCCTTGTCTGTTTATGTGAAGGAGGGGGCAGGGGGAGGGGAGGGGAGAGGGGGTTGAGTGTTGTGTATGTATTGTATGTGTTTACTTATTCTGTTTTTTTTTGTAAAAAAAACATAAAACCACTAAAATACAAGTAAAAAAAAAAAAAAAAAAAGAGTCACTGTTAGCGGGGCTGAGTTGAGGCGTAGGTTGTGAAACAGCGGGGCATCTGGATGAAGTGTGGCTGATCAAGAGTCATTGTTGGCGGGGCTGGGTTCAGGCACACGGCCGGGGGCCGGCCTGGAAATGGCGAATGAGCTTGGCGTTATGGATGTGGCCGAGTTAGAGTGAGTGAAAGTGGGTCTGGGGGTCCTCACAGTGTCCCCTTGAAAAACATACATTTAATTAGCATATATTATATAGTAGCCTAATATTAAAACCTACATATATAATATGTATATTTGTAAATGAACTGTTTGCTCAAAACCCTGAAATATTTTGGAGTAATGATGACGTCAGAATGGAATGTTTGTTTACCTTTAATGTTTATAAGTTAGCCTCTTTTGTTTCTAAAGCCTGGATGAAACGTCAGGATGGTTTATAGGCCTATTGTTAATGTTAGTATTGTTTAGCATCTATCTTTGGTTTTTGGTCTGTCTGTGTTTTATAATGGTGTCTTGAAAGCCCTTGTGGGCTAATGCATGACACAATAATAAAATATTCAATTCAATTCATTGTATATATCAGATATAATATTATCGTTATATTCTACACAACAATGTGCTGCCGGATCTGCGCCACCAGATGACGCCCGTGCAGAGTTAAACGTTGGTTTAGCCCAACCCACATTTAGCCCCTCCTCGATCTGCGAGCTGCAGTCAGGGGCACTTGTAAAAACTAGCCTGGTAGAAAAAATTCACCCCCCTCAGAGTTGTCATGGAGATATGAACTAAACATACAGACAAGAATGTTTTTTTGATCCAGGCCTGAAATAGGTTTAATAATGCTGTGAACATTGGAGTCAATGAAAAATGGCTCTCTTCTGCATACCGCCCCTAGTGGCCACCGGGAGTTACTGCAATGTTAGTTACTTCCGCATTGGATGCTGGGCACGAGCTGTGGTTGGTCCATGGGTATAACTCGCTGTGGTTGGGGCTTTCTTTATAGGTCCATGGCTTGAGCGCGACGCGGTGTTGACGTAGTTGACGCGGTAGTAGAGTGGTACGCGCAGGAGCTGGGTGTGAAGATGGCGGACGAGGAGGCCGAGCAGGACCGCAGTCCTGAGAACGATATTAGAGAAACGATAGAGGAGCTCAAACAACGGTTACAAGCACTGCAAGAGGTCGTGGCTAGAGAAAGCGGCGACTCTACGGAGCAGTCCTCTGCTAACTACTGCCAAGAGTTTTGCAGGGTGAGTTATTTTACCCACACATATTTATCCTACTACAAGCTAACTGGCATTGATGTCAAAAGCTAGGTACTGGCTTTTGGACAAGCCAGAGAAAGGTTGGGTTTCAAACCCGGACTGTGCTCGTATGAGCAGGGGTTGTTGTAATTAGTATGATGCCCGATTACAAAATAATAACACGTGAAGTGGTTAAACTGAGGCTAGTCGGTCAAGTAGAATGTACCAATTGTGCTCAATCTGACCGCTGACATGGCTAGTTTGTGAAGCTACTAGCACACGCTAGATGAAGCTGTGTCTGCACTGCAGGAGGTAGTATGTTATTGTCGTTATATAGTCGTTTAAATATATGCATGAGTGTAAGGTACATATCGCAAAGCTGTTCCAAAATATAGGTTTGGTTAAGGCTGGTTACTAATCCCAATTACTCGTTAGCATATTTGTCAAAACAGTGCAACATGCAGTTAGCCTGTAGCCTTGTAGCCGATGTTTGGCTACATGCGCGTTCAATTGGGAACGATGTTTGCTGATTGACTATGATTGTTTTAGTGACAAATTGAATCTCTTTCTGTCAATCTTTTACATGTTGTTGAAGCCAGTGCTGTTTTGAAATGTGGCAAATTGAATAAGGAGAAACAATGGAACGGTTTGAGTGCTTATCGCGATGAATTTCGTGTGTGTACGTGCCGAATAGAATGAAAGCTTTATCTTAAGACGCACGCAGTTTTCTATCAATTCAATACTATTTACTGCCAGCTTTCCTTTCTTGACTCGTGCACGTTTCCCCTAAGTGAGCAATCTGCACTATACATGGTAAAGAGGTTTGTGTATGGCATGTTGTGTGAGCACATGAGTACGAGGAGGGCGGATCCGCTTTAAGCATCTCGAATCTTCGTTAACGATTTGGTCAAATGAAAGGTTTCCATCGCCTCCTGAAATGGCACAATGTGAGACACAGCCAGTGTTGGGAAAGTTCACTTTCTACGTGAACTAGTACACATTTCAGTTCACACACTTTAAAATGAACTAGTTCAGTTCATAGTTCATAATTTAAAATTTGAATAGTGTTTTTTCCAATATGTTACTGCAAGATATTATTTTTTCAAAATGATTGCCACAGCCCATATAGAACCACAGACAGCAATTATTGTATCAGTTTTAACACTGAAACTATGCGTCAGATTTCATCTTCTAATCTCATTTTGAATCCATATCCAAGCAGAGTTTACATCAGCATTAAGGGGACAGCCCTCATAATACTGGCATTTCCCCATTGTTGCTTTAACGCTTTGTTGCCGCCCATTCAGTCCACACTAGAAGCCCACACCCCTACAGTATATTCTCAAAAACATGAGGAAAAACCTGCTGCTTGAATGGTCTTTTTAATGAGGAATTATTCAAACAAAAACAGGACAGTAGTCCTTTAGGTGCACATGTTTTTCCATTTGTAGGGCCCTATGATTTCCGCTATAACGAAAACACGGACGGAATCACGGAATCGGGCAATAAAAACGGAATCTACTGTTAACACGGAATGTCACGGAATTCGCCATTATTGTGGTGAAATTCAGTTTCCAAGGCAAAGGGATACAACACGGTTGAAATTAAAGCAGAATTAGGGAGAAATTTTGGTTTGGCGACATCTAAAGACCAAAATACTGCCTTGAAAAGTAGAGCCTGGCTGCAGTAACACACTGCGCCAAACCCCTTTTAACAAATCTGTCTATTCAATGTTTACTTAATAATTTATCCATAAATATAACTCTGTCATGTACATAACTTAATTTATTGTTAATAATATGGTCTGTTTATACATACGGCATATGATTAAAGCATCTAAAACCACGTAATCATGTTAAACGTTTACTGTTTTTAAGTTATTAATGCCACTCGCTCCCGCAGATACACAGCACAGGGAAGTCTTATATTTAGATATTTGCTAAAGGGAGTGTTGTTGTATTATGGAACGGACGCTGCTGTACGAAATTCCAGCCCCAACAATGTTTCCTTACACGCAATTATAACTCTAGCGCAGGGGTGTCCAAACTACGGCCCGCTTTTTATTGGCCCGCGGCCGATTTTAAAAATATAATGTAATATGGCCCTTTGAATTTTTTTTTTTTTTGCATTTCTTAGTTAACCCACTAGTGCAGGGGTGTCAAAACTGATTGATTGTCCCGTGGCACATTTAAAAAATATAATGTAATATGGCCCTTTTTAATTTTTAAATAATTTAAATGCCCTCATTATATTACAGAGAAATGTGTCCCATAAAAGAAAAAGAGCACCAATCCCATCCCAGAGGACCCTGCATAATATTTTATTTTAAATTAATATTATTATGGAAAATCCATGTGTCCTTCTCCAATAGCTTCTAATTCATCTGACACTGTCTCCATTTTTTCATACAAAATTCTTCAGCCTCTTAATTTCCCTCTCAGAGTGCACCAGATTCATGCATTTCACTTTAAAAACTTAAAAAAATCTCCCGGGGGGACATACCCCCGGACCCCTCTTGGAGGGGCGGAATCTCAGCTGGCTACTATTTTCACCCAGCTGGACATTGGACGCAAAAGCAGAAAACACTGGGTGTATCAATGGCATTTAACAAGAGGGGGAATGTATCTGTTTTAATGTGCAAATAAAGTGTTGCCGTGAAGAAGGATTACAATTTACAAAGACACTATGAAACTAAACAACAGAGCAGCTACATGTCCTGATAAATGTGATATTTTTGCAAAGTGGCCCGGCCCTTGGTAGATTTTTCTGTATGTGGCCCTCAGTGAAAAAAGTTTGGACACCCCTGCTCTAGCGTCTACAGCCCGTTGTTTTCATGTAGTTTAACTTGTGTTTATGTGTTACATTTTTCAGCTTTCATTCTTAGCCCCTTCGGCTAACGCTGACGCTAATGTTAACTAACTCTCCGTCGCACAATAGACTGTAGGTTGGTGTTGCAGCACGCTGTTAGGTGAAGCGCTGTCCCACAGGTAAAAGCCATGGACCTATAAAGCCTGTCCAATATTCACTCTAGTCCAGCTTCTTGAAAAGTTAATAAGGACTTCATTATTTATGCAAAAAAATGTATTTAATGTTTTACTTGAAGCACAAAATGAATGGCTTTATTTTCTGTTATACCCAACAAATCTGTTTTTTCGTTTTACAGTCATGTAGCCTAGTTGTTTTTATTTGAAGCACTAAAAACAGTGCAATGTTGTGATGTATTTTAAATTTAGTCTTATCTGATTAAATTGTTAGAATATTATTTGTTCGCATTAATTAGACACTCGTTCTGATTATTAAATTAGTGTTAATTGTCAAAAAACGGAAGTCATGAGATTAAAACGGAATTTGGAAAAAAATAAAACGGATTTCATAGGGCCCTACATTTGAATCATTTTCCAAACCTGGAAACAATTCACATCAAATTCCATTTCATTCCATACTAAAAAGGAGCCTAAATAAAGCAATACTGGAAAAATATGCCTTCATTTGTTTTGCCTCCATGCTTTGCATTTTGATGGGTGTTTTGTCCCCCCCAACGGAGCCTTGAAGGCAGCGCTGCCCCCCGCGGTAAGGGTAAGGGTTAGGGATAGGGCATGAGCATAGGGCCTTCCTGGCAGATTAGCCTTTCAGACTTTGTTGGGGGCACAAAAAACTCATTGAGCATTTTGATGACGCATGCGGCGGTGCGACTCTGTGGTGGCTGGTGTTGCCAAATTGGGTGTTTTTTCTGCTACACATTAAGGCCTGTTTACTGTGTGTTTTAGCGGGGTTTTCTTAAACTTACTGGACACAGCATTGTGGCAGCACAGTTAAAATGTATACTCTAGTTTAGAAAACAAGGATTAAGTTCCCTAAAGTAGTAGGGTGACGTGGAGGGATTTAAAAGAGACATTGTTGATGTCTAGAAAGAAATGTATTAGCTTCCAATGCTGAGAGTTGGTTGTGGTGAAATTCTATATAATAAGAATTAACAGATATTTCAGTGACAGTGTCAAAATTCACATCTTTATCATGATGGCAGATCAACCGGAATTGGCCAATTTTGGAAAATACTTATGTATTATTTTCCAGTTTGCCTAGATGTGCTTTTTGTTAGGACTAAATGGACGTCTAAAAGACATTTAAAATATCCAGAATAAATAAACAAGACAACCGGAAACAATAAATAAAATGGATATAAACAAAATTGCACTTAAAAAAATATTAAGTGATTGTGGACTGTCGGGAAGACGGAGACGTCCCATCTGTTTTTTTTATACAAGCTGGAAAAACTGCAGGGGGTCATTGTGTTTTAGGTGCACATGCATGTTTGTGGTATTTGCGTTTAGTAAAGGTGAAGTAAGTGATTTATTTATGTTAATATAAGTGTTAAATCGCTCTTTATTCATACAGTGATCACTTGCATTGTGTGCGTGTTTCATAAAGCCAATCTCTGTCACGTAATCGGCAAATAAACTTTTCGGGGATCCCAAAACTGATATCCAATCACAAGAGAGAACGCTACAAACCGGCACCCGTCTCACTGCCGGTGCACGCGCAGGGCGGCAGATAGGTGAATGTTTATGTGCCTACAATGGCGGAGCAGGTAAAAATCCTTCTCAATGTCTGTTTTGATGGTTTCATCACACTTACTTATTTGTGATGATACTAGATAACTCGCTGTTTGAAGACCGCAGTGCATTAATGTGGGGACGAGGGAGGGGACTGCTAACTGCAGTCAGTGACAGGAAGTTATCTAAACTGACCATTCCGCTTACTGAACCTTTAATATGGTTTTCCAACAAATGCGACATATCGGCTCGCGCAGGTTAATTGGTTCACCCCGGTCGATCAGTTTGAACCCAAAGTGCTCCCACACGGCAGCTGTCGCGTTCGGCCTTGATACCAATTCCATCTTTTTATTCCTCCAAATGGTTTTCTCTGGCAGAGGCTCTCTTCCTCACGGGGCTCTCATGCTGCACTCTGTGTCACGCCAGGGGTCCGCCTCCCCACACAGAGACCATAGGCTCGTTCGACCCCAGTTTCGACTCGTCTGGAAAGTAGACAAGAGTAGCCGAGTGCAGTCGCGGGAGTGTACGAAGTAGCGTCCTTGTTGCGGATGCAGTTCGTTTTCTAGTATTATTTTCGAAGGCCTATTAGAAACATATTCGTAGAAGAGCTACACATGCTACAACCGATTAGAAGCAGAAGAAAAAACAAAGAGTAAACACTTCAAAAGTGAGGGACATTTTCAAAACAAGTAACGAGATATATCCCCATTCCCCATAGGCTACATCTTTATCTTTCTTGTTATTTTACTAGAAAACTACTACTACTTTTAAGTGATACATTTTTTTTTACAAATCCAAATAAAGGAGGTTTAGTATTTCTCCCTTCACATAACGAATATGATCAGCCTAAAGACAGTTAAAGGTAACTAAAATACCCCTTATTATAACTGCAGAGATGGCTATGATGGACTTTATTATGATGTGTAACATGTAACATACAATTCCCAGACCATTTAGATCACTGGAAATAAGGCTATGATTTAATCTTAATGGTATAAAGATATCACTTCACCACGAATTAATGTGACTCAAGTTTGTGTTCACTTAATAAATCTATACAGGAGAGTTAAACCTGCATGCTAATTATTGCTTTCCAAATTATTTCTCTGTCAAGGGTTCAGATCAGTGGAGGTTTAACTCTGATTAAACATATTTCTGCTTAAATGCATACACTGCGGAGTAGGCCTAATGATTAAACATACATTAAAATCAAAAAGAATGGATCGTAATTTAATTTTGAGCGGTGATGTCAGAGTTTTGCATAACCAATTGGGGAAATGCAAAGGCACGGGATTTAAACTCCCAATTAGCGCTCAGCTCCGTCTGTCAGCAAGACGTTTCCCATCAAACATTTCGCTCCCGCAGCCCGTGGGGAGAAACTGCAGCGACTTGCTCCAGTGTCTGTGTCCGTCTTGCTCCCGTGGGACTTCAAAGTCTCATGCAGCCGAGCCACAGCCAGCCGCAGGTGCAAGTCGGACAAAAAGTCTAACCATAATGATGTGCGCTCAGCAAGTCGAGCGTCATAATTGCGCAGGTCTTAGCAAGACGGCTCCTTCTCAAACGAGGCTAATGTTACAAGTGACTGACATGTGACAAGGAGGTTAACTCGTTGTGCCCCCAACTCAGCCTTCAAGGCAGCGCTGCATGGAAGGCACCATTAACCATCATCAACTGAATGCCTCACCCTAACCCTGAGCTCTGCCTTGAAGGTCCCGTTGGGGGCACAAAACACTAGGGGTGGGAATCTCTTGGCACCTCACGATTCGATTCAGAGGTCAACGATTAGATTCAAAATCGATTATCAATGCATCTTGATGCAATTTTTTTTTTATGTACATACCCATGTGTGACTGATTTTCAAAAATATATTTATATACAGTGCGTTCCAAATTATTATGCAAAAGTCAGTATAATTTAAGTCATTAACCATTAAAGTATGATTCAAATGTTATTGAACAAACCTCCAAATGATAACGGTATTTTTTTCAAAAATAAAAAACTCAAAATGCACCGTTCCAAATTATTATGCACAACAGAGTTTCAAAACATTTTATAGGTTGTAAAGAAATAAAAATGGTCATTAGTTGAATTTGCAGGATGTGAAGGTCATATTTAGTGAAACCAAATGGTTTGGAGTGGAGTCAGGTGTAATTATGCTTTCTTAAAGAGGTGAGTTTTGAGTTGACTTTTGAATGAGTTTATTTATTCTGAGATGCTGATGTTTGGAGGGAGGAAGTTCCAGAGGGTTGGGTGAAGTTACATAAATGCTTAATGTCTGAGTTTAAAAATGCGTCATGCCACTTGAGACATATTTGTAACACTTTTTTTAGATAATGCATATTTCAATAAATAAAAAGTTCCTGTACGCATATCGACAGTAACAAGTATTTATATATCAGTGATCTTGAGAACCGGGACAAAAGGCTGTCTTCCATATGTAACTGCTGTTATGTTTAAAACTAAAAATATTTTAAATTGTAGATGTTATTAGAGATGAAGAATAGAATGTCTGGAGCACAGTTATACCCTTAAATTTAATTGTATCATTATTATGTCAAATATATGACACTTGTTATCTTCTCACGACGTCCAAAACAGTGTGTCCACAGAGAAGGTTTCAATATTTCATATGCAATAAAACCTATTCAAAATGTACTTTAATAATTAAAACAAGCTTTTTTTTCATCAAAAGCAACACTAAATAATCTCTCATATCAATAGAAACTGATTTTCTACAACACATTTGTTTTATAAGGATTCTAAGTGGTGGGACAACTTTACTGTAAGTCAACACCGTCAGACATTTCATTATGTAAAATGTAATAAAATCGGGCGAAATAAGGGGCAGCTATCACTTTGAAGGGCCTCTTGTCACATTCTACCTTTGCAGAGTACATTAGAGTCAGACAGGCTCTGATAAGTGTTGTAGTTTTAGAATATTTTACATTCCGAATCTTGAAAGTCCTGTGTCACAACCATGGTATGTCAACACCGACTTACAATTTCTGAAGAAGTTATTTGAATTTTTTTTATCATTTTATATTCCTGAAGTAGTTCATACTAGCACCTAACATCAACAGAAAAACCAAATGGCTACTAGATAAACTCCATTTGTTCTGTTTAAGAAACGTTAAATATGTCAACAGCGTCGGACAAGAAATCTGACGGAGTTGGTGGTGATAGGCCAATGACGGTAAAAAAAACAAAAGCTGGGAGGTTGTGTCAAAGCTTAGCTCAGTAGCTTAGTATATGTTGGATACAAACATGTAATTTAATTTGCCGAAACATAGGGTTTGTATTTTTTCAACATTGCACCCTGTTTTGTCCCACTTCTCAAGAATCACTGATATATTTAAGGGTTCAAAAAAGTAAATTTTTTCAATATATATTTTGTGATTAAAAAAAAAAATCGGACGATTTTAATCGTTATCGTAATTATTCTCTGAAGATAATCGGCAAAGGCATCGGCATCGGCACTCAAAAATCCATATCGGTCGGGCCCTACTAAATACCCAACCGTTTTCTTGACTATTTAAAACATGTCGGTACAATCATCGTCCCTTCAAATAGTTGTTGAGTAAGAGAATCGCTGTGTTTCTCTTTGTAGACGCTGCTGGAGTATGCGGGCCGTTGGAGGACAGAGGAAGAGCCTTTGCCTCTGGTGGAAGTGTACAGAGTTGCCCTGCTGAGTTACGCCCAGGCCTCTCCATACCTGTCCTTGCAGTGTGAAAATGTTCCTTATGTGGTTGAGAGGCTGTCATTGTAAGTACCATTAGAATGTGATTAACGGCAAAAGAGAGGGTTTACCCCATGTCCAATAAAAAATTCTGCTGATTGTAACCTTGTTATCAAAGGTAAATAATAGCTTTCCTGTTAACTTTCTCAATGTTTAGGAGCTGATGGTTAAATTGCAGACGGAGATCAATCTCATGTTTATTTTCTGATTGCCCTTTTGTTCGGCAGGAGTTTTGTGGAGCTTTTGCTCTCTCTGAAGGACATTCCAGATGACTCGTGGAAAGAATTCAAGTCATCAGTGCAGGTACGGCTGAGGATTCAATGTGGATTTTCTGTCAAATTACAAGGCCAGATTTGAACTAAACTCTCTCACCCTATAACAAAACACTGTCACCCTACAACTTCTTATGTTAATTTTTTTAAATGGTGACATCATGACAAAATGAAACGGTGCACTTAAAGGTGGACTTAGGGGTTCTGGAGAACACTTCAAAATCAGTGATATCTCTTCACAATCTGTTACCAGTACGTACTGTGTGCACTGGAAAGAAATCTAGTCTTAATACACAGCCTAGGCTCTGTAAACAGGCATGTTTACATCTATGGTGGCCCCCTTTGTTTAAATACGGTACCCTTTTTAAAGACCCTAGGCTGTATTAACCCATTGATGACTATAGCAATCTAGGATGCATGTCCTTAATGCCTGAGGGTTTTCTGAAAAAATTGTACGAATTGTCAAGTCTACCAAAACCTTAATATCTAAGCCTGCGTAGCACATAGAAACATGAAATAAAATACATTTAAAGGTAAGGTTCACAGGTTTTATTTAAACATGCTCCGTTAGCGCTTACAAACCAACACATTTTTCAAAAAATCGTCAATTAGATGGGGGGGGGGGGAAAAACTAAAAAAATAATAGAAAATATTTAAAAATAATGTGCTAAATGAGGTTATAATCCTGCTTCCTTTTAGCATGGATAGTAGTGACTGAGTGTGCAGTGGAGGGATAAAGATAGACAGATATAGGAAGGAAAAGATCGCTTTATTTTATTATTTAGTTCAGTTATCACTGGCACCATAAATCCGACTTCCCAGTATAACTGGAACGCAGACTGACTCCTGCTGTCGGGAGCCGATCAGCTGGTCCAAACGGCTGTATACCACGGAGATGAAAACGAAACTGAAACTTAACTATCGCCTGGCTGGGCGGAATTTGAGTTAGAGCAGCAAAATATAGCCTAAATTCATAAATATTGTTAATAAATAGATGCAATGTGTTGTGTGATTTTCGTCAGTAGCCTATAGTAGACCTAAATTCTGCGCTCCGAACGCCACTAACTGTTCTGTAATACATTATCGCTGACACAGCTGGCGGATTTTTTATTATTATTTTTAATTTTTTTATTGGCGTGATTTTCGGCAAACCACACAACTTTTGGGTGGTCACGTGGTCTTAAAAAATCAACAAAACCCACCTCATGTGTATTTGAACCAATGACGGTGCATTCTATGTTGCGCACGCAATGAAAATTAGATAAAGTAACAATGCTGCGCTACGCAGCATCAGGCAGGAGATACAATGTAGCATCGCGCAGCAGCCGTCATCAATGGGTTAACACCAGATTTATTTTCAGTCCACACATATATTCACTGATTTTGACAAGAGTTTGAAAATGACATTGAGAGTTGAGATATCTAGTCTTTTTCTACGTTTCCAAACTATTCTAAAAGCTCAGATAGTCACAAACCTTTTGTATTGAGTCATGTAGTTGTCTTGTTCTTCCTGTTGTGTACAGTTTGCTTACAGTAAGCTGCAAGAGAATGGAATCGCTCAGCTCAGCCTGCTGTCCGCTTTGGGCCAGTCGGATGGTGTTTGGACCAACAGGATCCTACAAGGTCTTCTTTCTGATGAAACCCTTGAGCCTGAACACGGTCAGTTCCTGTCCTGCTTTTCAGAGTTACTGTGAACATATTCAAATCCAAATGAAGGAAGGGTGGTGTATGAATGTTTCTTTTGTTTGGGATAGAGTGGTTATTATTATTGACCGACATATTGTTAAGAACTGAAGGAGTGTGTCATTTTTAATGATCAATAGGATTGTGCTTAAATTAAATGGTTGGACAATCTGCTCAATATCAGGCTCTTGTGAAATGCACACATCTTTTGGAGCTATGTGCCATTTGATGGCTGTGGTTAAGTTATGTAATTTAGAAATTGTTTGATTTAAGGTGCATGTTGAGAGAGTAGTGGTCTGCCATATATTGTATATTAAGATAATATCTTAATCTTGTTTTAACTGTGTGAAATGACTATCGAGTCCATCACTCATTTTGAAGAAAACAATCAAAAAACACCATCAGATTGGAGTGATGAACGACATTAGTTTTTTTTAAATGTCAAGCCAATGCTTTCTGAGGCAGTGTGCAGTGAAGAGAGCGCAAGAGACCAGACAAAGAGAGATAGCTTTATTTTAGAGTTTTGCTTTTAACTTGCATGTCTCACCAAAACAAACGTTCTTATGTTAATCTATGCTTGTAGGCCTCTGCCATGTGTCATGGACGTCAACGCAAAAATTAAATCGAACTAAACCAACTGCAAAGTGGTCTGTTCTAAGGGGAAGAAGCTTTTTTATTAATAAATTACTATTTTCTCAAAACACAATGCGTTGCATAAGGCTGTGCGATATATCGTCTGCTGAAACAAAAACGTCTATTTGATGCAATATCGTTTATTTCGTTATGTTGCGAATCACACTCTTAACGACACAAACTATACATGTAGCTCGCAGTTAAGTTACTGTTTAAAAAATAAAATAAAAATTAAGATATTTTTTTTGGCATTTTTATGCTTTATTGATAGTGTAGAGACAGAGTTGAAATGGGGCAGAGAGGGGAGTGACATGCAGAGAACGTCCGCGGGCTGGATTCGAACCCGGATCCGCTGCTGGCCGAGGCCCATGGGGGGGACGCCCTACCAACTGAGCTAAGGGCGCCCCCGTTAAGTTACTGTTAATTCAAACATTTCCTACATTCCTACAGGTAACCTTCACATTAAAAGCAGTTAACTGGCGAAACGTGACGCGATTTTGAAGCAGAAACCGGAACTTGGGGCTTCCTAGCCCCGCTGTGCTTCCATCACTGGTAGAATGTCTTCCATGTGGGACTATGCGGTGAAAGAACAGAAAAGAAAGTGTGTCATTTGCAATAGGCCTACTTGTAACCCTGCGCTCACACCAAAAGAAAAATCTTGAACGTTAGTGGCAGCCGCCAGTTATTTATTTACATTTTCGCTGCGATGGGCGACTGGAGCCTCGGCTGCAGCAGCGTCATAGCAACCACTTGAGCGTTCACAGGCGTATAGTGTGAGTCCATACACAGTCTGAAATGAGCCGTGAGGGAACTACTCCCAAAACATTGATACACTGTGTTCCAAATTATAAGGCAAATTAGATTTTCCAAGATTTTCCTAAATAGTCGATGCAAAACACAGTCAGTATAATTTTCAAGTCATCAACCGTTAGAGTATATTTCGAATTGTATTGAACAAACCTCCCAATAATAAAAGTATTTTTTTCAAAAATAAAAAAAACTCCAAATGCACTTTTCCAAATTATTATGCACAACAGAGTTTCAAAACACTTTATAGGTTGTAAACAACTAAAAATGGTCATTTGTTGAATTTGCAGCATTAGTAGGTCATATTTAGTGAAATCAAAAGCTATTTCAATCAAAAACATCTTAACAGGCCAAGTTACATGTTAACATAGGACCCGTTCTTTGATATCACCTTCACAATTCCTGCATCCATTGAACTTGTGAGTTCTTGGAGAGTTTCTGCTTGAATATCTTTGCAGGATGCCAGAATAGCCTCCCATAGCTACTGTTTTGATGTGAACTGCCTCCCAACCTCCATAGATGTTTTGCTTGAGGATGCTCCAAAGGTTCTCAATAGGGTTGAGGTCAGGGGAAGATTGGGGCCACACCATGAGTTTCTCTCCTTTTTATGCCCAAAGCAGCCAATGACACAGAGGTATTATTTGCAGCATGAGATGGTGCATTGTCATGCATGAAGATGATTTTACTACGGAAGGCACTGTCCTTCTTTTTGTACCACAAAAGAAAGTGGTTAGTCAGAAACTCAACATACTTTGCTGAGGTCATTTTCACACCGTTAGGGACCCTAAAGGGGCCTACCAGCTCTCTCCCCATGATTCCGGCCCAAAACATGACTCCGCAACAGCAAACGAGACCATCAGTGCAAAGAAAGACGTTTTTATATAGTTTTTATTACTGCATTTGATCTGGTCGTACACCCAGTCCGATTTTCGGTTCACGCGTGCATGCTCTATGGTCACATATCCGCATTGGTCGCAGATCTCAGTGTGGCGCAGCAACGTGAATTGAGAAGCCTATGGCTCCAGGTGAGGGAAGGGGAGCGGGAGCCTTGTTTGAGACAGTTGTTTGTAGTCATAATGACTGATAACGGGGCTGAACCATCAAAGAAAAAAAAAGAAAATGCAATGAAGAAAAGCAAAAAGGGAGAGTGATAGGCGGGCGGGAGGGCGTTGCCAGGCAACGTATACACAATTTCACGGAGCGAACCTAGACTGCAGTGTTTACTCCTAAATGAATGAGCGGTAGCCTACTAAAACACAGTTTACTTTGCCTCACCAGCATCATCAGATGACCATTATTCATCTGAAATAGTCATTATTTACAACAACATAAACACATTACCTCATCGTGATCCTAGACTACTAACTAACTGCCATCTCACGGACACGGACTCGTTCAGCTACGTGAGAGGTGACAATGCATCAACTCATTGCAATCAGGTGTGTTTAGCTCTTACTGGCATTAGTTGATGCTGTGTCACTAACCACTCTCTGGAAGCCGAAAATAGTCCGGTTCCCCTTACACTTTCAACACACGGACACGCACCATATTGCTTCCTGATTATTTGATTCTTGCACTCCCAGCACGAGCTAGAAAACAGCTGGCGTCGTAAAAATACTACCGCTTTTGTTCAAAGGTGTCGCCAACGTGCCGACTTACTCGTAGTAGCTTTAATGCATTGCGGTCTTCAAGCAGCTAGTTATCTAGCATCATCTCAGATCCATAAGTGTGATAAAACGTGATTAAAACAGACATTGGGAAGGATTTTTACCTGCTCCGCCATTGTAGGCGAATAAACATTCACCCAGCTGTTGCTGGGTGTGCCGGTTTGTAGCGTTCTTCCTTGTGATTGGATACCACTTTCGGTATCCCTGCACAATTTAATTTGCCGATTACATGCAGAGCGGGTGACTGAGAGATCGGAGGTATGAAACGCGCACACTATACAAGTGATCACTGTATGAATATAGAGCGATTTAATACTTATATTAACCTAAATATATCGCTCACTTCACCTTTAATAGAGCATGATGGTGTCAAACATTTCCAGAATTAGTTCAGTGATGGGTGAACTCTGGTTGCACTTGAAAACAAAAGTTCTAATATTTCAGTATCATTCTTCTGCTTTGTTTTCAGTTGAGGAGTTCCTGGTGCAGGAGGGGCCGGTTTTGTTGGAGATGAGAGTGAAGCAGCTGATGAAGGAGAATCAGATGGGGAAGGCAGCACTGCTGGCAAAGACCTGCCTCTGGTGTCCTGCCTACCAAGGGAAGGGAGCATTCAAACAGATATACCTCGTCTGCCTCTGTGCAACCTCACAACAGGATCAGTTGATGGACGAGGTGAGTGTACACACAGGAGCTTTGAAAAAGGTCACTTGTGCATACTAGATTTGATCACTCGTAGCAGATCTTGGCATTCAGTAAAACATTTGGACACAATTTGGATGAAGCGTAAATGGCTTCATATAGCCCTGTAAGACCAGAATAATGGTAGCCTAACATTTCATTTGTGCTATGCCTTCCACTGAGTCTGTACTTTTTAGACATTTTCCTGTAATAAATGTCTCATCCACAAGATGGCAGACTACACTAAAAAGCAAGCTGTTAGCCTTTGAAAAAATCAGGTGATGAAGCTTTTGGTTGTTTACCTGGGTATAATTATATTTTGATTCATGAAAGCGTACTATATACAGTATCTCACACAAGTGAGCACACCTCTCACAGGGGTGTGCTCACTTTTGCGTGATACTGTACCTGGCATCTGTCTGTACAGCTCTCAAAGGAGGATTGCCGCGAAGCTTTAGAGATGATATGCAATCTGGAGTCTGATGGAGACGAGAGGGCAGCTTTCAGCTTGTGCTCAGCCTTCCTGACCCGGCAGCTTCTCCATGGAGATACATACTGTGCTTGGTAAGCCATTGTTTGATGCTTATTATAATTTATAAAATAATAGAAACTGAACAAACGATTAATGTACAATGACTTTTCTTCAAATCAGGGAGCTCACTCTGTTCTGGAGCAAGCTGCTGAAGCGATTGGAGCCATCGGATCAGGCCTTCCTGGCCAGATGCCGCCAGATGTCCTTACTTTGCAAAAGTGTTTACCACATCTTGTTCCTCATAAAGGTTATCCAATCAGAGGTCAGTAAACAGCCAAATGTGTTGATTGTGAGTGTTTCTGAGTGAAAAAATAGCCAACACAAATAGTTAAGTCTCTTAGTCCGTTCATCTCGTTTATAGCCAATATTTGCCGAATTGCCTTCTAAAGATTAAGGTGTGGATTTTTGAACTTACTATTTAACCCATTGATGACTATGGCAGTCTAAGATGCATGTCCTTAATGCCTGAGGGTTTTCTGAAAAAATACTACGAATTGTCAACGTCTACCAAAACCTTAATATCTAAGCCTGTGTAGCACATAGAAACATGAAATAAAATACATTTAAAAGGTAAGGTTCACAGGTTTTATTTAAACTTGCTCCCTTAGCGCTTACAAACCAACACATTTTTCTAAAAATCTTCAATTAGATGGGGGAGAAAAAATAATAATAAACTAGAAATCCCGCGGAGATTTGGAAAGTACGGGCCGCCCCCGCGCGAATCGGGAAAGGGAAAAAATCGCGGCCGACCCCCGCGGTCCCAGAGGCTTTACCGTAGAGCGACGCGAGCCGCGCGCGTCCGACAAACGACGAGTCGATCGGAGTCGGGGGGAAAGGGGCGTGGCCCGGCAAACATCGCGTCGTTGAATGACGTTTTTCGCATTCGTGGCGCCCCCTGTGGGTTAACCTCGACGAGCTTAGAGGGACACGCCACCGCATGTCTTCCGCACGTATCCTGCGAGTTTCACGACGATAGGACCTACGGGCAACGACTTATGGCCAATTTGTAATTAAGCCCCGCCCCTGCGTAAACGTTTTAGTCAATGGCGGCCGTGTTTTCCAAGCTATCCTACTGATATTTTTCGGAGACGTGCTTCACAGTCCCCCGGGGCTTCGTGAGACATTTGGTGTCGATAGAGTAAAACGTGAAAAAGTTGTGGATAAAACCCTGTTTTTCAGTTTATGCTAATTAGCCGAAAATATTTCCAGGTTGACTTTTATGGTCCAAGAGGCTTTTTTGTAGAGCACCCCATCATACAGCCGTGTGAGAAATTTCAAGTCAATCGGACTTACGGCGTGCGGGGCGCGGCCTCTCAAACTTTTTCAGTCGGGGCTTAATAACAGCGCCCCCTAGCGGAATTTCAAAAAACTGTATAATAGCACACCCCGCGGGGTAGGGGCGCACGTTCAGTGAAAATTTTGAATGTCTAAGTGAAACGGTGTGGGAGGAGAAGGAGCTAGAAACTTTCTTCAGTCAGGGATTAAGAACAGCGCCCCCTAGCGGAAATTAAAAAAAAATTCCTCGGAGCGAAATTGTAGAGCACCATGAGCTGTACATGTGTAATCAATTTCAAGTCAATCGGAGTCGGGTGACTTTTGTGGCGCCCCCTATGGGTTAATCGCGATAAGCTTCGAGGGACATATTACCACATGACTTCTGCACACACCCAGCAAGTTTGATGATGATAGGACCTATGGTTAAGGAGTTATGGCCAATTTGTGGATAGGCCCCGCCCCTGTGGCGCCCCCTACGGGTTAATCGCGATAAGCTTCGAGGGACATGCTACCACATGACTTCTGCACATACCCAGCAAGTTTGATGATGATAGGACCTATGGTTAAGGAGTTATGGCCAACGTGTTATTATGCCCCGCCCATTTGTGGCGCCCCCTTTGGGTTAATCTCGATAAGCTTCGATGGTCATGCTACCACATGACTTCTGCACATACCCAGCAAGTTTCATGATGATAGGACCTATGGTTAAGGAGTTAGGGCCAACGTGTTATTAAGCCCCGCCCATTGGTGGCGCCCCCTATGGGTTGATCTCGATAAGCTTCGATGGACATGCAACCACATGACTTCTGCACATACCCAGCAAGTTTGATGATGATAGGACCTACGGTTAAGGAGTTATGGCCAACGTGTTATTAAGCCCCACCCATTTGTGGCGCCCCCTTTGGGTTAATCTCGATATGTTTCGATGGACATGCTACCACATGACTTCTGCACATACCCAGCAAGTTTCATGATGATAGGACGTATGGTTAAGGAGTTATGGCCAACGTGTTATTATGCCCCGCCCCTGCGTAAACGTTTTGGTCAATGGCGGCCATGTTTTTCAAGTTGTCCTACTAATCTTTTACGGGTATGTTTATTGTAGTCCCCCGGGGCTTCACGAGAAATTTGGTGTTGATACAGTCAAATTTCCGAAAGTTGTGGATAACACGCTGTTTTTCAGTTTATGCTAATTAGCCGAAAATATTCCCAGAACACTTTTTATGGTCCAAGAGGCTTTTTTGTAGAGCACCCTAACATACACCTGTGTGAGAAATTTCAAGTCAATCGGAGTTACGGTGTGCGGGGCGTGGCCTCTCAAACTTTTTTCAGTCGGGACTTCATAACAGCGCCCCCTAGCGGAAATTCAAAAAACTGTATAATAGCACACCCCGGGGGGTGGGGACGCACGTTGTGCGAAATTTTGGCATGTCTGCGTGTAACGGTGTGGGAGGAGAAGCAGCTAGAAATTTGGGGAAGAATAAGAAGTCAGAAGAAGAACTAGAAATCCCGCGGAGATTTGGAAAGTACGGGCCGCCCCCGCGCGAATCGGGGAAGGGAAAAAATCACGGCCGACCCCCGCGGTCCCAGAGGCTTTACCGTAGAGCGACGCGAGCCGCGCGCGTCTGACAAACGACGAGTCGATCGGAGTCGGGGGGAAAGGGGCGTGGCCCGGCAAACATCACGTCGGTGAATGACGGTTTTCGCATTCGTGGCGCCCCCTGTGGGTTAACCTCGACGAGCTTAGAGGGCCACGCTACCGCGTGTCTTCCGCACGTATCCCGCGAGTTTCGCGACGATAGGACCTACGGGCAACGAGTTATGGGCAATTTGTAATGAAGCCCCGCCCCTGCGTAAACGTTTTAGTCAATGGCGGCCATGTTTTCCAAGCTATCCTACTGATATTTTTCGGAGACGTGCTTCACAGTCCCCCGGGGCTTCGTGAGACATTTGGTGTCGATAGAGTAAAACGTGAAAAAGTTGTGGTTAAAACCCTGTTTTTCAGTTTATGCTAATTGGCCGAAAATATCTCCAGGTTGACTTTTATGGTCCAAGAGGCTTTTTTGTAGAGCGCCCTATCATACAGCCGTGTGAAAAATTTCAAGTCAATCGGACTTACGGCGTGCGGGGCGCGGCCTCTCAAACTTTCTTCAGTCTGGGTTTAATTATAGCGCCCCCTAGCGGAAAATACAAAAAAATTCTGAGAGGCTATATTGTAGAGCACCATGAGCTGTACATGTGTAATCAATTTCAAGTCAATCGGAGTCGGGTGACCTTTGTGGCGCCCCCTATGGGTTAATCGCGATAAGCTTCGAGGGACATGCTACCACATGACTTCTGCACACACCCAGCAAGTTTGATGATGATAGGACCTACGGTTAAGGAGTTATGGCCAATTTGTGGATAGGCCCCGCCCCTGTGGCGCCCCCTATGGGTAAATCGCGATAAGCTTTGAAGGACATGCTACCACATGACTTCTGCACATACCCAGCAAGTTTCATGATGATAGGACCTATGGTTAAGGAGTTATGGCCAACGTGTTATTAAGCCCCGCCCATTTGTGGCGCCCCTATGGGTTGATCTCGATAAGCTTCGATGGACATGCAACCACATGACTTCTGCACATACCCAGTAAGTTTGATGATGATAGGACCTACGGTTAAGGAGTTATGGCCAACGTGTTATTAAGCCCCGCCCATTTGTGGCGCCCCCTTTGGGTTAATCTCGATATGCTTTGATGGACATGCTACCACATGACTTCTGCACATACCCAGCAAGTTTCATGATGATAGGACCTATGGTTAAGGAGTTATGGCCAACGTGTTATTATGCCCCGCCCCTGCGTAAACGTTTTGGTCAATGGCGGCCATGTTTTTCAGGTTGTACTACTAATCTTTTACGGGTATGTTTATTGTAGTCCCCCGGGGCTTCACGAGAAATTTGGTGTCGATACAGTCAAATTGCAGAAAGTTGTGGATAACACGCTGTTTTTCACTTTATGCTAATTAGCGGGAAATATTCCCTGAAGACTTTTTATGGTCCCAGAGGCTTTTTTGTAGAGCACCCTAACATACACCTGTGTGAGAAGTTTCAAGTCAATCGGAGTTACGGCGTGCGGGGCGTGGCCTCTCAAAGTTCTTTCAGTCAAGACTTCATAACAGCGCCCCCTAGCGGAAATCGGAAAAACTGTATAATAGCACACCCCGTGGGGTGGGGACGCACGTTGTGTGGAATTTTTGCGTTTCTACGTGCAACGGTGTGGGAGGAGAAGCAGCTAGAAAATGTGAGGAAGAATAAAAAGAAGTAAAAAGAAGTAAGAAGTAAGAAGTAAGAATAAGTATGGTGGAGAGTAATAATTACGGGTCCCCTGTAAACAGTGGACCCGTACTTAATAAGTATGGTGGAGAGTAATAATTACGGGCCCTCAATGCTTGAGGGCCCGTACTTAACTAGAAATCCCGCGGAGATTTGGAAAGTACGGGCCGCCCCCGCGCGAATCGGGGAAGGGAAAAAATCGCGGCCGACCCCCGCGGTCCCAGAGGCTTTACCGTAGAGCGACGCGAGCCGCGCGCGTCCGACAAACGACGAGTCGATGGGAGTCGGGGGGAAAGGGGCGTGGCCCGGCAAACATCGCGTCAACGAATGACGGTTTTCGCATTCGCGGCGCCCCCTGTGGGTTAACCTCGACGAGCTTGGAGGGCCACGCCACCGCATGTCTTCCGCACGTATCCCGCGAGTTTCACGACGATAGGACCTACGGTCAACGAGTTATGGCCGATTTGTAATTAAGCCCCGCCCCTTCGTAAACGTTTTAGTCAATGGCGGCCATGTTTTCCAAGCTATCCTACCGATATTTTTCGGAGACGTGCGTCACAGTCCCCCGGGGCTTCGTGAGACATTTGGTGTCGATAGAGTAAAACGTGAAAAAGTTGTGGTTGAAACCCTGTTTTTCAGTTTATGCTAATTAGCCGAAAATATTTCCAGGTTGACTTTTATGGTCCAAGAGGCTTTTTTGTAGAGCACCCTGTCATACAGCCGTGTGAGAAATTTCAAGTCAATCGGACTTACGGCGTGCGGGGCGTGGCCTCTCAAACTTTCTTCAGTCTGGGTTTAATTATAGCGCCCCCTAGCGGAAATTACAAAAAAATTCTGAGAGGCTATATTGTAGAGCACCATGAGCTGTACATGTGTAATCAATTTCAAGTCAATCGGAGTCGGGTGACTTTTGTGGCGCCCCCTATGGGTTAATCGCGATAAGCTTTGAGGGACATGCTACCACATGACTTCTGCACATACCCAGCAAGTTTGATGATGATAGGACCTACGGTTAAGGAGTTATGGCCAATTTGTGGATAGGCCCCGCCCCTGTGGCGCCCCCTATGGGTAAATCACGATAAGCTTTGAAGGACATGCTACCACATGACTTCTGCACATACCCAGCAAGTTTGATGATGATAGGACCTACGGTTAAGGAGTTATGGCCAACGTGTTATTAAGCCCCGCCCATTTGTGGCGCCCCCTATGGGTTGATCTCGATAAGCTTCGATGGGCATGCAACCACATGACTTCTGCACATACCCAGCAAGTTTCATGATGATAGGACCTATGGTTAAGGAGTTATGGCCAACGTGTTATTATGCCCCGCCCCTGCGTAAACGTTTTGGTCAGTGGCGGCCATGTTTTTCAAGTTGTACTACTAATCTTTTACGGGTATGTTTATTGTAGTCCCCCAGGGCTTCACGAGAAATTTGGTGTCGATACAGTCAAATTACAGAAAGTTGTGGATAACACGCTGTTTTTCACTTTATGCTAATTAGCGGGAAATATTCCCAGAAGAATTTTTATGGTCCCAGAGGCTTTTTTGTAGAGCACCCTAACATACACCTGTGTGAGAAATTTCAAGTCAATCGGAGTTACGGTGTGCGGGGCGTGGCCTCTCAAAGTTCGTTCAGTCGGGACTTCATTACAGCGCCCCCTAGCGGAAATTCAAAAAACTGTATAATAGCACACCCCGCGGGGTGGGGACGCACGTTGTGCGAAATTTTTGCATGTCTGCGTGTAACGGTGTGGGAGGAGAAGCAGCTAGAAAATGTGAGGCAGAATAAGAAGTAAGAAGTAAGAAGTAAGAACTAGAAATCCCGCGGAGATTTGGAAAGTACGGGCCGCCCCCGCGCGAATCGGGGAAGGAAAAAAATCACGGCCGACCCCCGCGGTCCCAGAGGCTTTACCGTAGACCGACGCGCGTTACGGCCAACGTGTTATTAAGGCCCGCCCCTGCGTAAACGTTTTAGTCAAGGGCGGCCATTTTTTCCAAGCTACCCTACTAATATTTTTCGGAGACGTGCGTCATAGTCCCCCGGGGCTTCGTGAGACATTTGGCGTTGATAGAGTAACACTTAAAAAAGTTGTGGATAAAACCCTGTTTTTCAGTTTATGCTAATTAGCCGAAAGTATTTCCAGGTTGACTGTTATGGTCCGAGAGGCTTTTTTGTAGAGCGCCCTAAAATACACCAGTGTGAGAAATTTCAAGTCAATCAGACTTACGGTGTGCGGGGCGTGGCCTCTCAAACTTTCTTCAGTCAGGGATTAAGAACAGCGCCCCCTAGCGGAAATTTAAAAAAAATTCCTCGGAGCGAAATGGTAGAGCACCATGAGCTGTACATGTGTAATCAATTTCAAGTCAATCGGAGTCGGGTGACTTTTGTGGCGCCCCCTATGGGTTAATCGCGATAAGCTTCGAGGGACATGCTACCACATGACTTCTGCACACACCCAGCAAGTTTGATGATGATAGGACCTATGGTTAAGGAGTTATGGCCAATTTGTGGATAGGCCCCGCCCCTGTGGCGCCCCCTACGGGTTAATCGCGATAAGCTTCAAGGGACATGCTACCACATGACTTCTGCACATACCCAGCAAGTTTGATGCTGATAGGACCTATGGTTAAGGAGTTATGGCCAACGTGTTATTAAGCCCCGCCCATTTGTGGCGCCCCCTATGGGTTAATCTCGATAAGCTTAGAAGGACATGCTACCACATGACTTCTGCACATACCCAGCAAGTTTGATGATGATAGGACCTATGGTTAAGGAGTTAGGGCCAACGTGTTATTATGCCCCGCCCATTTGTGGCGCCCCCTATGGGTTAATCGCGATAAGCTTCGATGGGACATGCTACCACATGACTTCTGCACATACCCAGCAAGTTTGATGATGATAGGACCTACGGTTAAGGAGTTATGGCCAACGTGTTATTAAGCCCCGCCCCTGCGTAAACTTTTTGGTCAATGGCGGCCATGTTTTTCAAGTTGTCCAACTAATCTTTTACGGGTATGTTTATTGTAGTCCCCCGGGGCTTCACGAGAAATTTGGTGTCGATACAGTCAAATTGCAGAAAGTTGTGGATAACACGCTGTTTTTCAGTTTATGCTAATTAGCGGGAAATATTCCCAGAAGAATTTTTATGGTCCCAGAGGCTTTTTTGTAGAGCACCCTAACATACACCTGTGTGAGAAATTTCAAGTCAATCGGAGTTACGGTGTGCGGGGCGTGGCCTCTCAAAGTTCGTTCAGTCGGGACTTCATTACAGCGCCCCCTAGCGGAAATTCAAAAAACTGTATAATAGCACACCCCGCGGGGTGGGGACGCACGTTGTGCGAAATTTTTGCATGTCTGCGTGTAACGGTGTGGGAGGAGAAGCAGCTAGAAAATGTGAGGCAGAATAAGAAGTCAGAAGTCAGAAGAATAAGTATGGTGGAGAGTAATAATTACGGATCCCCAGTTACACTGGGGACCCGTACTTAACTAGAAATCCAGCGGAGATTTGGAAAGTACGGGCCGCCCCCGCGCGAATCGGGGAAGGGAAAAAATCACGGCCGACCCCCCCCAGAGGCTTTACCGTAGAGCGACGCGAGCCGTGCACGTCCGACAAACGATGAGTCGATCGGAGTTGGGGGGAAAGGGGCGTGGCCTGGCAAACATTGCATCGGCGAATGACGGTTTTCGCATTTGCGGCGCCCCCTACGGGTTGACCTCGACAAGCTTAGAGGGACACGCTACCGCATGTCTTTTGCACGTATCCTGCAAGTTTCATGATGATAGGACCTACGGTCGATGAGTTATGGCCAACGTGTTATTAAGCCCCGCCCCTGCGTAAACGTTGTAGTCAAGGGCGGCCATGTTTTTGAAGCTATCCTACTAATATTTTTCGGAGACGTGCGTCATAGTCCCCCGGGGCTTCGTGAGACATTTGGTGTTGATAGAGTAACACTTAAAAAAGTTGTGGATAAAACCCTTTTTTTCAGTTTATGCCAATTAGCCGAAAGTATTTCCAGGTTGACTGTTATGGTCCGAGAGGCTTTTTTGTAGAGCACCCTAAAATACACCAGTGTGAGAAATTTCAAGTCAATCAGACTTACGGTGTGCGGGGCGTGGCCTCTCAAACTTTCTTCAGTCAGGGATTAAGAACAGCGCCCCCTAGCGGAAATTAAAAAAAAATTCCTCGGAGCGAAATTGTAGAGCACCATGAGCTGTACATGTGTAATCAATTTCAAGTCAATCGGAGTCGGGTGACTTTTGTGGCGCCCCCTATGGGTTAATCGCGATAAGCTTCGAGGGACATGCTACCACATGACTTCTGCACACACCCAGCAAGTTTGATGATGATAGGACCTATGGTTAAGGAGTTATGGCCAATTTGTGGATAGGCCCCGCCCCTGTGGCGCCCCCTACGGGTTAATCGCGAGAAGCTTCAAGGGACATGCTACCACATGACTTCTGCACATACCCAGCAAGTTTGATGATGATAGGACCTATGGTTAAGGAGTTATGGCCAACGTGTTATTAAGCCCCGCCCATTTGTGGCGCCCCCTATGGGTTAATCTCGATAAGCTTCGAAGGACATGCTACCACATGACTTCTGCACATACCCAGCAAGTTTGATGATGATAGGACCTATGGTTAAGGAGTTAGGGCCAACGTGTTATTATGCCCCGCCCATTTGTGGCGCCCCCTATGGGTTAATCGCGATAAGCTTCGAAGGGACATGCTACCACATGACTTCTGCACATACCCAGCAAGTTTGATGATGATAGGACCTACGGTTAAGGAGTTATGGCCAACGTGTTTTTAAGCCCCGCCCCTGCGTAAACATTTTGGTCAATGGCGGCCATGTTTTTCAAGTTGTCCTACTAATCTTTTACGGGTATGTTTATTGTAGTCCCCCGGGGCTTCACGAGAAATTTGGTGTTGATACAGTGAAATTGCAGAAAGTTGTGGATAACACGCTGTTTTTCACTTAATGCTAATTAGCGGGAAATATTCCCTGAAGAATTTTTATGGTCCCAGAGGCTTTTTTGTAGAGCACCCTAACATACACCTGTGTGAGAAATTTCAAGTCAATCGGAGTTACGGCGTGCGGGGCGTGGCCTCTCAAAGTTCTTTCAGTCGCGACTTCATAACAGCGCCCCCTAGCGGAAATTCAAAAAACTGTATAATAGCACACCCCGCGGGGTGGGGACGCACGTTGTGCGAAATTTTTGAGTTTCTACGTGCAACGGTGTGGGAGGAGAAGCAGCTAGAAAATGTGAGGCAGAATAAGAAGAAGTCAGAAGTCAGAAGAAGTCAGAAGAATAAGTATGGTGGAGAGTAATAATTACGGGCTCCTAGTAAACTAGGAGCCCGTACTTAATAATATAAAATATTTAAAAATAATGTGCTAAATGAGGTTATAATCCTGCTTCCTTTAAGCATGGATAGTAGTGACTGAGTGTGCAGTGGAGAAATAAGCCGGCAGGAGATACAATGTTGCATCGCGCAGCAGCCGGCATCAATGGGTTAAAGTATTCTGGTTGGACTACTTCTTTATTGTACTCAAAAATAAGATAGGTAGGTTTGCTATGTAAAATGTAATGCTAAGCGTTTCATATCGGCAGATATAAAAAAAAAAATTCATATCAACTGTTGATCATTGTTTCTTGCGGTTCTAAAGTTTGATTGTTTCATCGAGTGATAGTTAATATTGTTTTAAACAATGTGTGTGAACGCTTACAAAAAATGTCTAAACGGTTACATAACAGAAATGTTTTCGTGTACATGGTTAACCGTGACGTCAATGCTGTTATTTGTTGTGAAATTAATGAATGCATGTCTCAAGAACATATTGAAATCATTTTCAAAACTTTGTTTAAAAAAAACTAAAATTAGCTTTCGATTATTGATTTTTCTTCAACAGTTTTGATTTACTAACCGATTACACAAACATGTGCACACCCCTAGTTTAAACTGATGCTGGTCAGATGCTGCTGGCTCGTCATTTACTGGGCTTGGGCTTGTTGAGGCTCCACTGACAACACTGGCTTGGGACTGTCATTTCTTCCTTTTTGCCTGTTTTAAGGCTCATATTGTTTTACATGATCAAAAAGGTTTGCCCGTCTTAACTGCCACGTGCACTGCACTCTGTTTTTTGCTGTGGTGAAAAGCCGAAATCTTTCCAAACCCCTGAAGTTATGTGACCTTTTTTTATCGATAATATTTGTTGAATTTCAATCGAGGAAAATTATACCGAGATAATTACAATAACTGTTTAATTGCCCAGCACTAAAGTAATGTATATTAAAATAATAATTCACAAGTGATTCACTTTGTTATTGACATCACCAATTTTTTCTATTTTGTGTTGCTGCTGGTAAATTTGCTTTGTCAAACGGGGGATAAGCATGGACAATGTAGTATAACGTTTTCCTCTATTCTAAAGAATTGAAGTCCCTGGTCAGTTTCAGAGTATTTGTTGGTAATTTCATTAAGTAGCCTTATAAATATTCGGCTTCCTCTTTTTCACAGATTGACAGTGCTGGACTTCCAGTGTGCATCGATATGTGCATAAGGGCTCTGCGAATGGAATCAGATGACGGGAGCACCAAGGCCACAGTGTGTAAAACTATTTCCTGTTTGCTTCCTAATGACCTGGAAGTCAAGCGAGCGTGCCAGCTGACAGAGTTCCTATTGGAGCCTACAGTGGATTCATACTATGCTGTGGAGACTCTTTACAATGAACCAGATCAAAAACTAGAGGAGGAGAGTATGCCTGTTCCCAACTCGCTCCGCTGCGAGCTCCTGCTGGTTTTTAAAACCCAGTGGCCTTTTGACCCGGAGTTCTGGGATTGGAAAACACTAAAGCGTCATTGTCTAGCGCTAATGGGCGAAGAAGCTTCAATAGTGTCATCTATTGACTTGCTGAATGATCCTGAGGGCCCCGAAGAAGAGGAAGACTTCCTCAGTGAGGAATTCAAGAATATCCCAGACCACCTGGTCAGCGGCACGTATGAACTAAAAGATATAACGGACAGAAAACAAAAAAACAGAGAAATGAAGAAACTGCGAGAAAAAGGTTTCATATCTGCTAGGTTCAGAAACTGGCAGGCATATATGCAGTACTGTGTGCTGTGTGACAAAGAGTTCCTTGGCCATAGGATTGTGCGCCACGCACAGACTCATCTGAGCCGTGGAGAATACAGCTGCCCAATATGTGCTCAAACCTTTACCTCAAAAGAAACTTTGATTCCACATGTAACCTCACATGTTAAACAGTCTTGTAAGGAAAGGCTAACTGCATTGAAAACAAACAAGAAACTGGCTGATCCTAAAACAGCTGGGCCTGTTATTGCAGCATTAAAAGCAAAGACAGAAAATGAACTTTCTGAAAGTGCTGATTCTCCAGAGAAAAATGGGGGATTGAATCTTTATGTTCAGCCCAAATTAAAGGCTAGATATAACACTTCGGGTAGTGGGGATGATGTGTGTCCTGTTGGAACATGTAAAAGGGGCTTCAAGTTCATAAAAAATCTTATTGCACATGTAAAAGAGCATGGGGACAACCGAGAAGCCAAGACTTTCCTCCAAATGCAGAGGAAAAAGGTAGTTTGCCAGTACTGTCGCCGCCACTTTGTTAATGTCACCCATCTTAATGATCATTTACAGGTCCACTGTGGTGTTAAGCCTTACATTTGTATACATTTGAACTGCAAGGCAAGTTTCCTGTCCAACGATGAGCTCATCATACACAGACAAACGCATTCAGTCTTTAAGACTCGATGCATGTTTCCAAATTGTGGAAAGATTTTCAATGAGGCCTTCAAGCTCTATGACCACGAATCGCAACATTATAAAACTTTAACCTGTAAATTTGTGGGCTGTAAGAAGGTGTTCCATTCACAGCCCCAGCTAGATTTGCACCAAGAGAACCATGTCACTCAAAAAGAGCAAACGCCACCTTCTGAACCGATCTCGCAAAATATGCAGCCTGGCCCTTCACTTATCCAACAAATGCTTACCAATCACACCCATATTAAAAAAGAAAATTCCCAAGAAAACCAGGTTAATCCAGACCACAGCATGCTGCCAGGGTCCATTGAGAGTTTGCTGAAAGCTTCACAAGCACCCGGGGAAACCTTAGGACAATACAGAGTCAAAGATGAACCACAAACTACAGCTCTCTCAGCCAGTCAGACACAGAGTCATTCTGTGACTCGGCCTCTGGATAATAATAGAAACCGAGATGGTTTAGCTGGTCTTTCTTATGATTATATGAGCCCACCCGCGCAGTATCAATCAGTACCTCAATCTGAAGCTAAATTAGATAACCTGTCGCAGAACTATAATACAGATGTCTCTCAAGGCCAGCCACACATTTTCCCCACTGTTGTAAATATTGCATCAATGAGTTACAACTCTGACACTAGCTACCCTGCCAGTGGCAAGATGCAGTCCATGTGTAGCAATATTTTAACCTCATCACTCCAGAATTCCATACAGCCAGCAATGTCACAACCACTCCCTCCAACAGTAACCCCACAACCACTATCAGGGAACAGACTGGAGAACTCTGTGACGTCCTCAACCACCACAGGTCCGGCTCCAGGACAAAGACAGCGATTTCACTGTGCATTTGAAACGTGTACAAGGCACTACTGCTCCTACAGAAGTGTCACTAAGCACATGAAAACGGTCCACCCAGTTTTTTACGAGGAATGGAAAGTTGTTCGGACCAAAATCAAGACGACATATGCTCCAGCGCCGAGCACGGCATCCGTCGGACATCTCAGTTCAATCGCAACACTTCCAAACCAGCAGGGCAACAGAGTTCCAGTTCATGGAGTTCAAAGGCAGAATGTTATCAAATCACATCCTGTTACTAGCATGCCTACAAACGCAGGGTATCATACTCTACATTCCCATTCCTCAACTGCCCATAACCAGAGTCCTTCACTTCTGATGGAAAATGTTCTAAATCCCATTGTTCTCTCTCAGTTAGGAAGTGATACAAATCCAATATCTACAAAGTCCCAAGTTGCAGCTAGTCAAAATTGGCTCTCTGCCGCCATAAGTGAACAAATTCAAAACACTTCCCAAGTCGATCCATCTAACATGCAAGCGATGCCACAGGTGGATTCTCGCAGTGCATCCTGCTCTATGATGCGATCAACAATGAACAGACCAGCAGCAAAGTCTTTGCAGTCACCGCGTGTGGAAAATGGTTCCCAGTCAGTCCTGCCCTCATACATGGACAGTGCTAAGGAATTGTCACAAGCGAGAGACCTTTTTCCTCCATCCACATCACAGAGGCCAAGCATGAAGTCCAATTTTCCCTCTGCAGACAGCCCAAAACACGATAACAACCTAACTCAAAATGGCCAAGTTATGTCTAAAAAAAGTACTGAAAGTCAAAAACGAACCAGAAAAAGCAAAAGAAGCAAATGGCCAGCTATTATGAAGGATGGCAAATTTGTTTGTTGCAGGTGTTTTAGACAATTTGATACTCCCCATTCCCTCGGAGGCCATTTGTCCAAGGGTGCAAGCTGTAAACAGTACGAAGAGTCAGAACTCAACACAGACCTGCCAACATCATTTCTTGACCTTCTCAATTCAGAGCAAGCACTTAGCGCCAGTCAGTCGCAGGTGTCTTACAATCCTGCTGCTGTCTATCAGGAGAAGCCCCATCACCCAGAAACAAACTGTTTAACAATCAAAAAAGAGTTCCCCACTCTCAATTATCCACTAGATAATTTGCCAGTATCTGGGTATTGTGACTCAAATAATGACATTCTTAAACAAATCATCACTGAGTCCAAAATCGCCGATCTTTTAGTCCACTCGCCTGCTCCCCAGCCACCGTTCCAAAGCCCTTGTGTACCCTATGGAGCTAGTGAACGTTTGCCAGGGAACTCAGTTATTCAGCATACAGAAAATGTCCAGCTGAAGCAAGAGGACGATTCATTTAATATGGCCCATTATCCACATCCAAGTGTTGATGCTTATGATGCAACTAAGTTCCCTGTAAAACTAATTACCCAAATTCTCACAGAAAGCCCGCCAACTGTCCTTCCAGGAAGTGTTCCCATAAGACCCAGTGAAGGGCATCACTCTGAAAGATGTCACTTCGAGACAACCTTTCAGACATCAAATAATGATTCAAACCCACTGACGGTGTTATCTGGCAGTCAGCTTAGTTCACCAACAAACAGTGGCATGAAGTCGGAGACGCAGAGAAAGACGAGTGAGAAAGAAATAAAACGGATATTACGGAAGCAGATTCTGGCTGGTGACTTTCAACGTCGAACCAGCTTTTGTCCTTTAAGCGACTCCAACCCTAATGCCATGTCATTTGTCCCAATGTGCAGTGCTTCCATTAATTCTGAAATTCATCCAATGACTTGTGATGCAAACGGTGACTCAGCAAGTGAAAAACAAATCATTGAAAACAATTCTGCAATCATCCCAGGAATTGATGTTGAAATTGAACAACTTCTGAACACACAGAGCTTTACTAGTTTCAGAGAGAGCTCTGTCCTGCAGCAGGTGCCAAGCACTGCATGCGTGGTAGAAAAGGATGCAGGGATTGAGCCCACTCCGTTATCATCCAGTCAGCACACATGTATGACTGAAATTCAAGGTGCATTAGAAGGGCTCAATTTGGTCAGAATAATGTCTGAACAGGAGTCCGCTCCCATGAATCAAAATAGCAACACCAGTACAAGCAGGAAGACAGTATCGGCAAATGTCGATTTGCATAGTGGTAACTCAAAGCCATCAAACTCTGTCAAGGGATTTGCTTGTCATAATGAGAACTGCACATATGGTTCCATGTCGTGTGAAGCGCTTTGGAGACACCTCTCCAAAGCTCACAACTATACAACTCCAATGGTGAATGAGGTTAAAAAAAGGTATGGCCAATATGCTCCTTACAAGTGTTTAAAATGTATTAAATCATTCACTCGTAACTCCAACCTTCGCACTCACTACCAGTCAGCTCACAAATTATCAGCTTTGGAAATTGCAGATCTTGATGTAAAGCGCAAACTAAACAAACAGGCTGAAGACCAGCCTCTTAGTGCTAACCAGGCTCCAGTGGTTCATACCAAAATGGCTACTCATTCATCAATGGAGAACACAATACATCTGTGTTCACTCCAAGATGAAGTAAAACAGGAATTCTCATCAAAGGCATTTGTACCACCTGCTAATATGGACATAACTAATCATACATTTAAAGATGACAATCGCTACACAGTCATGCATCCCTTGCAAACAACTCCCATGCGCAACCAAGCAATGACTAACCCAATACAGGCTCAGACCTCAACATCAGCCTTTCAGTCGGTACAAATGGGGATGTCAAAAGAGCAGTGGTCACATGGACAGCAAAGAAATGTGCCCCAGGTGCCCACTTACCACACAAGTGGTCAACAAGTTGGAGCCCATTTGGCCAAAGTCTCAGCTCCTCTCACCCAGGCTCCGTCTACCACGCCTCAGGCCAATGGGCCTCCATCTCTCGGCAAGCCATCTGCTATCAACAGGCAGCCAATTGGTAAGACAAAAGAGAAGAAGGCCAACTCTGGTGAGGCCAGAAGTCTGTCCAAGCCATATTGCTGTGTTCATCAAGGCTGTGTTGCAGCTTTCACTCTCCAGCACAATCTGATCCTCCACTACAGGTCTGTTCACCAGTCTGCTTTGTCAGCATTTGAAGTGAACAAAGAGGAGGACCAAAGCGAGGGAATGGGTGAAACAATGGGCGATGAGGAGGATCCAGAGGCAGAGATCCCCCACATTTCTGAGTTCAGATGCCAAGTCAAGGACTGCTCCCGAGTTTTCCAAGAAGTTCCGAACCTTTTCCAGCATTATCTTCGACTGCATGAATTCAGTCTTGATAAGGTTGGCAATATCTTGTGTGCCATCAGACTAGGCAGGTTTACTTGTGGCCACGAAGGATGCACAGCATCCTTCACTGCCTTCTGGAAGTTTATAGGGCACGTCAAAGAACAGCATAAAGATATGAAGTTGGCCAAACACGAACATTTAATTGGGTCGTTCAAGTGTGAAATTGAAGGCTGTGAACGTGCATATGCCACAAAGTCAAACCTGCTCAGACACGCCATGAAAAAGCATCAAGACCTGAAACAGCCCAAACTAAAGAATCAACCGATAAAAGAAGATGGTGCGAAACTGAACTCTAAGACTTTGCTTTACCAAATTACCAAGACAAGTAATGGCAAAGAAAACATTGAGAGCAATAAAAAAATCATCCAGAGGGGAAGTGACTCAAAGAGAGTTAGCAAGGTAAAAAACAATAATTGGACTAAATATGGAAAACCCTCTTTGAAAACTAAAGTGGAGGCATCTGCAATGTGCACTAAGAAAATTCCTCTCCAATACCCCTGTATGATAAAAGGTTGTGACTCTGTCACAAAATCAGAGCGGAGCATATTAAAACATTACATGGGACACGGACTGTCCGAAAAGTACCTGGAACATCAAAGGAGTCATTTCATATTCTGCAAAAAGTTCCCCAGGCAAAAATGCCGCTCCATCAGGAGTGATGACTCCAGATCAGATAACACTTCTGACCTGTCAGACAATGAGTTGACAGCAGACACCACCAGCCTAGAAGGAGGACAGTATGGATATTCAAAGCCTGTCCTACGTAAAAGAGCTGCTGCAGGCATCGCCGATGAGTTGTTTGACAGCAAACTGTCAAATGATGACAGTTCCGACAGCTCTGTAGTGCTCAAACGCAAACGGGGACGGCCACGTAAAATGATCGAAAATATAGTGAAGCGCAAGAAAATTCCACGTAAACCTAAGGTAGATGTAGTTTACAGCAAAGATGATGAATCTGACTCCTCTTGCCCTGCTATAATGCAGGAGGAGGTGACTGAGCAGAGTGCTCCACTAGCCTCTTTTAAACCGATGGGATTTGAAATGTCCTTCTTAAAATTCTTGGAACAGTCCAAAAAATGTGAACATCCCTTGACAAGTAAGCTTAACGTACAAGATGCATGGAAAACAACATCCAGTCTTCACACCAAATATACCCGTGTCAGTTTCAGCAACCGTCAGAACTTAAATTCACTTACTAAGGTTAAAATATTAATAGACGAGGCCTTTTCAGGTGTCACTGACATTATGTTGAATCAGCTACAGGACATGCAGCCAACAGTGGTACTGGAAAGAAATGAACTCAAATACTCTTCAGTCATCACTGACCGTATGTTGAAACAGCTGCAGGAGATGCAGCCCACAGTGGTACTGGAAAAAAAAGACTAACTTGTCTTTTTCTGTTTGTTTTGTAAAGCAGAACCTCAGGACTTGAATGAGTCAAATCTGCTGCAGTCTGGTGCCCCATCTTTGAAATCTATTTTTACACATCCACTTAGTAAAACACTTTTTTTTTTTTTTTTTAAATATACTGTAATATTACCTGTACAATACTTGTCTTTTTTAATAGAATATTGTATAGCATGTTTTTATTTGTGGATTAAGTCAACAAGTTATCTGCAGATTTGGTTTACAATTGAATTATGACATCAGTTTTTGGTGTTGTCTTTATCCCTGTGGGAATTACAGACAAATGACATGGATGTAGTGTGTAGTATGTGATTTGAAGATGTTGATTATTGTGCGTTGTGTAAATAGTTTGAAATCACCCACTGCCACCAGCAGTCTTACTATTAAAATGAACAGCTTTTATAAACCAGTACGAGTTGTTTTTCGCCATTTAGCTAAAATTACTGCTTTTTTCGATATTTTCTTTTTATATGGTGTCAAATCTGCAGATGCTGCATGCACACTTAATGTTAAAATTATTTTGTGGAAGTTGAATTATTAAAAACAAATGAGATAGAATTAGAAAATTGGTTTCCTTGTATTACATTTTCTTCAGTATTTTCTAAGTTTCTATATATTCATATCTTTATTATTTTCTCAAACAAAGCCACAAAACAATCACATACCACATATATACACCACAAGACAACAAACTCACAGGACATTACAAAATGCACAGTACAACACATGGGGGGGGGGGCAGATCCATAACATTTTCAATAAATTCATCTAAATGTCCAGTTTCTCAAGTTCAGTCTTGTAAAGTTCAAGGATCCTTCCTCACAACGGTTAAGTTCATTGAGGACCAATTTCAGTGCTGAAGCAATTGGGTTTATGTATCTTCCAGTTAGTTAATCATAATTCGCTTCACTGACAAACAGGCAGAAGTTATGATGCGTCGAGTGACAATTGATTAAATATTTTCGACTTTACTGCCTAGAAGGCAAATTACTGGGCAGAGTGGTATTTTCACGTTTAAAAAAGAAGACGCGTTATCACACACTTCCAAAAACTCTACTGAGGGGCATTGCCACAATTGATGTATCAATGTTCCTACCTCCACGCAACCATGCCAACACAAATGAGAGAGGGAATTGTCAATTTTCTTTAATCGGCTTGGTGTTATATAAGCCCTGTGCAACATTTTTATTTGAAGAATTTTGTGTCTTACACATTTGGATAGGGTTGTAGTGTTTTTTGTAACAGTATCCCACTGTGCATTACTCAGGGGTATGCCCAAGTCCTGCTCCCATTTGTGTTGGAAAGGGGATAGGTTATCAAAGGACTTCTACTAAAGGGTTTATATGTAGGCTATGCATTTAATGAGATATTGCCTCATATTAGTCTATAACAGTTGAGATATTCTCCGCTGAATGAAGCGCATACAAAACTTTCCCAGGACCTCCACTAATGGGGATATTTAGGATTCGGGTACGGTGGCGTTGAAGAGATAGAAGTGTTTAAAACCTGGAAACGTATAGTCACGTGGGGACCAATGGCCACACACCCAGTCTATCAACACATGAGACAGCACAGAGAAAAGTCAAATTATTGCATGAGAGTGAAGGGCCAAGCATGTTAAGTTTAAAGACACTGCTACTGTATTTGCACTTTAATTTCATGGGGGGAAAACTATTTTTTTGTTAAATTTTTTAAACTAATTTTTATTATTTTGAAAACAGTAGGCCTATAGGCTACTAGCCTAGTACAAGCTTTATTTTTTATATTTTCAATGATTCTTAATATGTGAATGTTTTAAATTGAGATATATGGGTTTCAAAACCTGTACAGTAACTTTTAAAGTAACTTGTAATATAATTTAGTTACTTTTTTGAAAAAGTAATCTAATTTAGTTACTTTTTAACCAAGTAACTAGTAAAGTAACTAAGTTACTTTTTAAAGTAACTGGCAACACTGGTTACATAAAAAACAGAAAAAAAGAAGGTATTTGTTGCTGTGATATTGATCAATAGATAAGAAAACATTTGCAAAAACACTTCAATGAACATTTGAACTTTACAAACGAAAAAAGGATAGGCCTACTTCCAACCTAAGTAACCCAGCTGAGCCCCCTATACCAAATTGAGTGCCAGCTCCTTGTGTGAAGGCGAAGAGATGTGACTAGCTCTGTCTCCTGAGTGAGCCCACAATTTGTGGATGCATGTATAGTGTTGCTCTACCTCCCCCTAAGTGAATACAAACACTTACAAAAAGGGATTGACAGTTATAACCCTCTACTCAGAGAGAACCCTCTTGTAGATATAATCTTCAAATAAAAAATAAAATACAAAACCAGCCTCAATATGTATTGTAATACATGGCATAATTTAGCTCCTTTAAACCGTCACCCCATAGATTATAGAATAATTCCTTGTCAAATCATTTCCATTTTGATATTCAAACCTTTAGTTGTTTCACACCTGACTACAGTCCCTCTCGTGGTGCTGAGGAAAGCGCACAGATCATCTTCTGTTAGTCCGTACTGCCCCCTGCTGGCTGCTTTGTTAATAGTTGACCACCGGTCTTCTAGCAGCTCCTTGTTAAGCTTTTCTCTGACATCGGTGATCCCCATCTTTTCCAAAGTAGGCGCTGCTTCAGTCAGTATCCTGAAAGCCTTGACTCCGGCGTCCAGAAAGATCTTGATCTGCGCTGGGAAGGGAGACTTGGGGCCAATCTGAATAGTCTAATCTCCTAACCTATAAGCCTCCTTCCTATACCTTAACCCTATTTTGTTTTAGCCGAGTTAAATCTTCCTCTCTTCTCCTCTCCTCTTTTTTGTTTTACCTCTCGATCGTATTCGTGTAGAGTCGGTAAACTCCGGCGGTGGCCTGTTGCTTTAAATCTTGCCGCCGTAAAGGATTATGGGATACCACTATCTCCTTTCCTTTCGCATAGGTTGGTCCGGAGTAACCTATGCTAAAGGAGGGTTAAAGGATGAATCGAGGCTCCTTTCCTATGCCTTTCCTAAGCATTTTGAGTATTCGAATCACCTATCCGCCGAGTACTTCCGGGTCATCTCGATAGGAAAGGAAATTTCCTATGCAAAAAAGACTATTCGGATTGGCCCCGGCTTTGATGTTTTTGTCCCGCAGTTGTTTGATCACGTGCCGCACCTCCTTGCGCTGTCTCTGTATTTCTGGAGAGTAGTCTTGGTCAAAATAGACTCTGTTCCCCGCATATGTTATCTGCACTTGTTTCCAAGCTTGCTGCAACACCACATCTTTTGTGTAGTAGTCCAATAATCTGACTATGATAGATCGCTGCCCTCGGTTTCTCAGATGTGCTCTGTCTATGCGAATATTTATGTCTTCTGGTAGTTTCAGTGAGTCTGCTAGGAACTCAGTCACCTCTATTTTTTCTATATGGCTGGTTTTCAGAGGGCTTCTCGACGAGCGAGTCAGCTACACAGCCACTGCTCTCATTGCGTCACCGGAAGTCTCCTGGGTGGCAGTTTGGATGCCAAATGCAGAGTGTCCTTGAGCAAGACATTGAACCCTAAACTGCTCCAGACTTGCATGGAGGGTTGAACAATGCTATAAAAGTGTAGTCCATTTAATGAACATGATCATGTTGAAAAGTTTGAAACTCATATAACACATTGGTATGAGAGAAATACAAGTTTTGTAAAGAGGTGAATGAAATCCAAGAGCGGTAGCATACAGTTGAAAATAAATGGGGCTATTCAAAATGACAATTATTCGGTGGAAACTCATTTTAACAATTATTTCTTAGATTTTGTTGTGGACTTGGGACATTTAATTAATAATTAATATAAAAAAAGCATCTCCCCAAAGTCCCAGCTAATGACCTATCTGCTTTTACTCTGACACAGACAAATTAGACAAAGGTTGATGAATGTATCACTACCCTTTCGAACAGTAAAGCTAAGGACATAAATGCATTTGACACAGCGCTAATAAAAAACAATCACTTCCCCTATAACTCAATTAATAAATAAGTGTATAGATTAGAGCACTTTCCCCAGTGCCTCAAAACGGACTTCAATAACCCCTCTATACAAATATGAAGATAAAGAGGAGGTAAGCAATTACAGACCCATAAGCATTCTCCCTGCTCTCTCAATCAGAATCAGAATCCTTTATTGTTATTTTACAGTGTACAACGAAATTGTAGCAACATCCCAGTGTACACACAAACACAAAATATAAAAATAGTAAAAAAAAATAGTGCAGGGCCCTAGTGAAATTTTAGAAGCATCCAAGTATACACTCAAAATACAAAAATGGTAGAAAAATAGTGCAAACACAACATATAAAAATAGTAAAACAAAAGATAGTGCACTAAGGCACTAGTGCATAAACATGAATAGATAATATTGTTGCAGGAATTCTCTTATCAAAAACCCAAGTGTTTTAAATAAAGAGATCTGGCGAGGCATTTTTCAAAGTCTGGTAGATTTTTACTTGCGACAGCAAAGCATGGGTACAACAATGTATCAGGTTGCATACATGGTTGAATACAAAGACTGAACAGAAACAGCAGAGGTTATATCAGACAGAATTAATGTGTATGCGAACAAGACTGTTCGTGTGTCCAGGTCCTTGAGTTTCTAGCAAGATCTGGGGGATGAGTTTTAATTACTGAGACATGAGATGATTCAAGAACTTGACCTTGTACATAAAGTCTCCCCCTCTTTCATCTTGGTCTTCTGTATGTGTGTGTAAAACCAACTGTGGCTGTGTCTTGATTCAGAGACCACGCACTTGGTAGGACGCAGTCTCGCGGTCTATGAAGGCTATAGCCTATGAAGGCCGATTTTAAGGCCGGTTTTAAGGCCAACGAGCCTTTTTAAATGAGACGGTCTCCGCAGGTCTCCGTTTACGAGCATTTCCGGTTTGCGTAACAAGCCGTTACCTTGCGTGACGACTCGCCGCTCCTGTGCTGCCTAGCAACCCTGATTGCTGCCAACAGAGACAGCCCTGTCAGCGGAGGAAAAAAGAAAAAGAAGTTGCCTACCAGACGAAAAGAAAAAAAAGTACAAGAAAAAAAGAAAGGAAGATAAAAGTTAAGAAGATGGAGCAACACGTTGCTGTTTTGTTATTTTTTATTTTATTTTATGCCATCTCTGAAAAAAACGCAATGAATCTTGGGATATGTTGGGCCACGAAGGATACATCTGATGCAGCCTTCAAAACTGCTTCAAAACCGTGAAACGAAGGCTGCATTTCACGACCGCATATGAGGAGCCTTGCAAGGAGCCTTGCAAATGGGACAGCCTTTGCGCGCCGCTATGACGCAATCGGTCTTCAAATGCAGCCTACGAGGCCGGTTCCAAGACCGCAACCCCTGAATCAAGACACAGCCTGTGTGTATGTGTTTCACAGAAGATGTTTCTCACAGGATACAGGTGTAATAATTAGATTGTAATCAAGCAATGCAGTGGGAGATTTTAGGGAGTTCTCCTCCATGAACTTTTAACCATCGTGAACAATACATCATACATCTGTATATAGAGCCAAAATCTTACGGCCTCTGCACACATCCTACCTCTACTGCACGTCTACCTCGCGTCTGCGTCTGACTTTTTGTCACTGACCGTGTAATCAACCTAGAGCGGGCACACATCCAACCTCAGACGCACTGCTGATGCGCGTCGGAGGCACGTCTGCAGCGACGCTCCCCTTTACCTCAGGAGGCTCGCCTATTTCCGCGCGTCTCTCTCGGGTCTCTCTGCTTTAACTGATAGAGAGTCATATTGACTTCATACCGGCGGTAGAAGGTCACCAGCAGCTTCTCACAGAGGTTATTTTTCCTGAGTACCATCAGTAAGTGCAGACGCTGCTGTGCCTTCTTAAGGCCCGGACACACCGGTCCGACTACAGACCGTCGCCAGAAAATGGAGTCTGCCGATTCAGGCAGCTTCATTCTCCCCGACGCGGTCAAAAAAAGTGCGAAGAACACACCGAGCCGTATACTGACTTGCCGTACGTTCTGTGCTTGCGCCGGATGACATTAAGTAGGCTGTTATCATAACATAGGCCGTCATTATAACGGAGAATGCATGCTGCAGACACACACCGATGTTTTTGAGGTACGGATCAAAAATGAATTAATTGAATCAGTAAATGAAGTAAAATATCTGGGCATCATTCTGGATAAGAATTTAAAATTTGTTACGCAGGTTAAGTATGTTGCAAAGAAGGTCAAACTAAATCTGAACTGTTTCCGTTTTATAAGAAGGGACTTGTCATGTCAAACGGCCAAATTATTTATGCACGCTATGATTTTTTCTCATTTGTCATACTGTATCACATCATGGTCACAAACTTCTTCTACCACATTAAAACCTATCTTTTCAATATACAAACAGACAATAAAAGTCATGGACCGGAAACCCATGAGATGGCATCACTGTGGCATTCTAAAAATACACAACCTTTTCACCTTTGATAACTTTATTAATTTGAGTAATCTTAAATTGTTTTTCAAGTGTGTAAATAACCATGTGTCACCACTGTTGTCTGAATTGGCCATCAGACGTCAGAGCTCTCGTCGGGCAAATACACGAGCCTCCATCAATGGTGATTGTCTTGTGCCAATGCACAAGACATCTTTTGGTCAGTCTGTTTTCTCTGCAAAGGGGGCAAAACTGTGGAACCTCTTGCCCACTAGTCTAAAACTAGAGACTAATAGCAGCACTTTTAACAGAGAACTTAAACAACGGCTCAAATCAAATCAACAGTGCTCACACAAATAATTTACAACTGGTGTATTGTTTGATCATGCTGCCTTTGTTTTACTCTACGTATCTTCTATATATATTTGACTTATTATATTGCTGCTCTGTACTTCATTGTATTCTGCATTTTTACTCTTTTAATTGTCAGTTTTTATCAGTATTTTGATCTTGTTTTTGTTTTGACTTGTTTATTTTGTTGTTTTTAAAAAGCCTCCTGTGGACAGGTGTTGTAAACTAGCATTTATGCTAACACACTGAAAACATTGCATCTGGTTCGTCCAATGTCATTGTCATGTCCATACACAAATAAAATAAAATCAATCAATCACACACACACACAAAAACCTGTGTGGCCACTCCTCGCCCAAACTACCTCGACTATTTCTGAAAACATGTGAAAACGTCATGCACGGACAATCTAATGCTGTGTCCTGATTGTGTTCAGCCTACATAACAATCCGAACATTGTCCGATTCTATTGATAGCTTAAAAAATCATGTTTGACAAAAGTGAAACTAATATCTGCTCCGCTGCCGTGGCAGAGCAGAAACGGGCTAGCCCTCCACCAATCAGATTGCTCCGGCTGAAAGACTGCCCGACGCCGATTGAACATGTTGAATCGGCTGAAAAAAAGCCCGACGACATCTACGACTGCCGACGTTACCGAACACACCATTCGTGTCCCCGCCCCCTCCAGACTCTCCGACCATGTCCGACGCCCGATTATCGGCTCGGTGTGTCCTGGCCTTAAATGACAGCTGAGGTGTTTGCAGTCCAGGAAAAGTTGTCAGATATCACGGTGCCCAGGAAGGTGAAGGTGTCGACCCTCCATGCAGTCGCTGTGTATGTAGAGGGGAGATGGATCTGTTCTGTGTCCTGAAGTCCAGGATGATTGCTTTTGTCTTTGTGGTGTTCAGAGAAAGGTTGTTTGCTGAGCACCAGTGAGACAGTTTCAGGACTTCGTCCCTGTAGGCAGACTCGTCTCCCCCCTGTGATCAGTCCCACCACCGTCGTGTCATCCGCGAACTTAACGATGGTGTTTGTAGAGTGGGCGGGTCTGCAGTCTGTGGTGTAGAGGGTATAGAGCACACAGCCTTGTGGGGAGCCCATGCTCAGTGTCCGGGTGGAGGACATGTGACCCAGTTTGACTGTCTGGGGTCGGTTTGTGAGGAAATCCTTAATCCAGGAGCAGGTGAATGGGGGGAGCCCCAGGTCAGACAGTTTGCTGACCAGGATGTCAGGGATGATAGTGTTAAAGGCCGAGCTGTAGTCGATGAATAGCATCATGACGTAGCTCTCCCGGTGTTCCAGGTGGCTCAGTGCGGTGTGTAGTGTGATGGCTATTGCGTCCTCTGTTGACCTGTTGGCTCTGTAAGCATACTGGTGAGGGTCGAAGGAGGAAGGGAGGCAGGTCCTGATGTGGTTAAGAACCAGCCATTCCAGGCACTTGTTGACGATGGGTGTGAGTGCAACTGGGCTGTAGTCCTTGTGGCTGGCGGTTGTTGATTTCTTCGGTAATGGGATGATGGTGGCAGACTTCAGGCAACCTGGGATGGTGGACTGTGTCAGGGAGAGGTTGAAGATTGTGGTGAAGACCTGTGAGAGTTGTGCAGCGCAGCCCCTCGTACCTTCCCCGGAACACCGTCAGGCCTCAAATCTTTCCTGGGCTTCACCCTTGTTAGCATCTGTTCCACCTCCTGTACCTGCACCGTCAGTGGTTGGGAGCTGGAAGCTGGATGGGGCTGGGGTGGTGTGGCTGCAGAATGTTGGGCAGGGGTCTCAAAGCGTGTGTGGTCGAGTCCACGTCTGAGTTGGTCTGTCCCCTGAAGTTGGTTATCTGCTGGATTCCCTGCCACACCTGCCGAGGGTTGTTGTTGGAGAAGTGGTTCCTCTCTTCGGGTCAGCTCTGGCAGCACTGTATAGGACTCTGTTCCCAGACCTGCAGGCGATGTTGTGGTCTTTGAGGAGTGTCCTGACCTGGCAGTTCAGCCTGACATCAAGGCAGTGAGCTGTGCCTCAAAACACTTTTGGTGCATGTTCAGCCATTTATTACAATAGGCCTACTTCAAAATATCAGTGTCAAATGCATCAAATGCATTTGGGACAAACTGGTTCAAATACTTTGTAATTGTAATTTATATGTGCTTTTTGGCAATGATAAAGCCATACCAGCGGAAATCGTAAGGCAGGATTTGTGGCACATAGACTAGCTGAATTTGACCTATGATTAATTTCACAAAATCCAACGGAAAAAAGGAGGATACATTGGATTGGATGTATTGGCTCCCCTACTATATCTCTTGCACGGAAATTATTATTCTGTCGACCAATCAATGGACTGCAGTGTGTAGCTCCATTCTTTAGGGACCCTTTGGGACGGCTTGGCACCAAAACCAAAGGGTGACCAGAATAGGTACATTACTGTTCACTTATTTTGGTACCCTTCCAAACTATGATTATGGAAACACACATACCGAACCGCAAAATACTGCTCATTGAAAACAAAGCTTTAGACTTTATAGTGAGAATAGTCAGTATAATCTGTTGAAATGAAATACTTGCAGCGACAGAAACAATAGAATATTGCTTACAATGTAAATAAACTCATCAGTTGGTAGATGATTTTCAGTGTTGCGTCTGTAAATCAAACTTTATTGATCTATCAATACTTAGTCTGCAGCTGCTTCATACTGTGAAGCTTCTACAGTATTAAATCCCTTTGATTGGAGTAGTGCCACGTCAGAGTGCAGTGTCATTTTGCATGGCCTTCCAGGGTTTATCTTCATTAAATCATACGCAAAAACAGCACGATGCTGCTAAAACCACACCGAGGGAGGATTACTGGAGCTCATTAATCATAGCTGTTACAGCCTCTTTTCCCAAATAATTTTCACTTTTTATTCTTGAAATGCATGATGGAGCAGACACTGCTTTGCCACATTTTATTTTATTTTTTTTTTTATTTAAAAAAAATTAATCATCACTACTAGGAGTAGTTCAACATATTTGAACTATTCCTTTCACTGTTGAAGAAACATGTTTGATTCTGTATCGTCCACACAACAGGATTTCCTGAAGAAGCCTATTTCCCTTGGTTGAACGTTTGTTGTTGTGAAAGAAAGTGTTTAGCTTGGAGCTAGCTCATGTCAGAACTTCGTTTTTTTGTGTGTCATGTCCACCTCAAGACCTCTGCTGCAAGTCTTTTCTTTGGATCGGACCTTCTCCATTTTCTCTCTTTAAAATTTGAAAACAAATAAAAGCTTGAATCTGCAAGTTAAGTGCAGTACCATAAGTGCATCTGGTAACCAATTTTTGACAAGAGGGGAGGCAGATCTTGTGTGTGTTCAGACCTCGAGTTGAGTCCCATTTGTGTTAGGAGTAGATAGACCAGTAGATGATGTTGAAGAGGATGTAAGATCCAGGAAAGAGAACCCGGGAGTAATAGTCTATAACGTGCGTGTCGATCCAGACGTTGCTGTAGGCCCCAGAGCCCACATGGCCTGTGAGCTGGTCGCTCTCCATAGCCAGCTGGGCCAGCATCCTCTCCCTCTTCACCCCCCCATTCTCTTCTGGCATTCCATAGTTCCCCGTCGTATTGGCATTCACCTCACTGTAGCTGGCGGACATCATGCCAGGATGGGCCTCGCCACAGGTACACGACAGCTGCAAGGAGACAAAGAACTTAAAGGCTTTTGCAAAACACTACATATCCACACCCAAACAATGCAAATCATCATTACACTCCAGAAAACTACTTAATTTGAATTGGTGAATGAATTAGATGGTATAATACTAGCATATATGTAAATTTAGCCTTTACTCATGAAAGAACATCTTAATATCTTCATATTGTACGGTCGTCGAAGAAGGGCTTAACCTTCCTCCTGTGTTAACTTTCTGCTACCATTCATGGTGTTAGCGGGTCGGTTTCGACCCGTGTCTGAAATCAGCTGTAAAAAACACTAAAAACAATTATCTATCATCCAGTTTGTTTCTCATCTCTTGGTTACCTTGTTAGGCTTCCTTATCCATGAAAATATTGTTTTTAATATATTTGGTGTAGGCGGCTGGGCCTTTTTTTTGTCAGTATGCGCCACAATTTCAATTAAAAAAAATGGTAAAATTAACCTCAAGAGAATCATATAAATAAATATTTGGTTGTTGTGTTACCTGATTATTACTGAGGGGTATGAGAACACATTTCTTAACTACATTTGTTTTATTTATTTTTTCATATTAATATTTTTGACCTTTTTAACATCAATGGTGTTACTAGTCAATTACGACCCATATATATTTATTTCAGAAAACAGCAAAAAAACTTTTATTTCAGCATTATACAAACACACAATGAAAATCAGAACAAGTCACAACACAAAATATAGATGTATAAGGTCAAATAAACAACAACCAATCAACAAATCAAACCAATCGAAATCAATTACTAGTTCCAAAACTAGTAAAAGAAAACAGAGTAAAAGTCTCTGTGTGCATATGTATGGTTGTGTGTTCAGATGTGTGACAAAAAGCAACACTTTTAGTGTTCTTTGCAGAAATATTTCTTGCAGATAAAGCTCAATACTTTTATCTTTATGTCCTTAGTGCTTCGGCAGACCTGACACCTCTTATTTTCAGAATCAGGTGGCCATTTTCACCAAAAACATGATCCAGAACTTGGCTCACTGTATATCTCCTCATTTTTGAATACTGCAAATAGGAGATGTGCACTCTGCAAGTCACCAACTCTATACTGAATTGACCTCACATGTCTGGATATGCCCATCTGTTTGTTTCGCCTTTATGCAGGTATAAGGGCAAAAAAAGTCAAAATGAGAACCCTCCCAGAGCTCACATGATTGGGAGAGGAGCTGACTGTCATTGTGTTGGCTGACAGTGCACTTATGATTTCAGTTTTGGCTCTAGTTATTGTTTTTTACATCTAATTCTATAACCGGGTCGAAAACGACCCTAACACCACCAGTGTTATAATTTCCACCAGAGCATTTTATAATTAAGTGAAACATTTTAAAAAAAATGTTTTTGTTGAAATAGAGCTTCCTGACAAAGTCAAGAAATCTTAATGCAATAAACAAAATGTAAGTGGTTCTTTTATGCATTTGAAATTCAAAACGGGTCGGTGGCGACCCTAACACGAGAGGAAGGTTAAACAAAGTTAATTACTTCAGTAATTTGACAACTTTACTTAAAGGTAGAGCCAGTGATTCTGGAGAATGCTTGTTGTCAAAATTACTTTTTTACAAAATCAGGGAATATCTCCTCACAATCTGCTACCTGTCAGTACAGTGTGTGCGGAAAGAAAATCCAGTGTTAATACACAGCATAACTCAGTAAACGGGATATGTTGCTAGCTATGGTGGGCCTTTGTTTACATACCAGTTTACAAAGACTAGGCTTTGTATTAACAGCTGTTTTTTCCAGCACACATACAGAACAGACTGGTTGCAGATCGTGAGAAGTTATAGGGGAGAGTGGGGTAAAGTGAGATACTTTTTACATTTTCTCCCTTTTAAGCAAGCTGAAAAGATTTATCAGTAAAATGTACACATTTCACATTATTTAGGATGTTTCCTAGCAATAGAAATGATCAGAATTTATTCAGGACGAAGGGCAGTGAAAACATGATTGTTTTAAAAAAAGTTGTCTTGTGTCTCACTTTCCCCATCTTAGGGGTAAACAAAGACAGACCATTGAAATAAAGGGTGTAAACTGATCCACTTTCTTTTTCCACTCTGAAACTACCATAACAACTCATGTTGTAACAGTTAGAATCCTGAAAGCTATCTTGAAAACCACATATTCCAGAACTAATGCCGGACTAGTAACAGAATCATGGGAAGTGATCATTTAAAGCGTAACTGCACCCCCTGTCTCAGCGTACTGCATGATTTTGAAAAATGCGCTCAGACCATGGATTCTAAATTCTGTTTTAGAACCATTGTTTTTAAAACATTCCGACATCAGCCGGCCGACATTCGGGCGGGAGAGGGGCGCACGGCGTCTGTGAAGGAGGCGGGCTACGTGCTAGCTGTCACTCAGGAAGATCTGAATGACATGACTTCCTTGAAAAATCGAGTGGCACAAAGTCTAACGGCACTGTGAGCTCATATGCCACACAGATGGGTCGTCTCGTCTGAGGTGGAGGACTTTTCTTATTCTAAATTGTTGGCGGGCATTTCGGATGTAGATGATGTGTCTACCGTAGTGTTACGAAACAGAGTAGCGCAAGTGAGTGAGCATCAGTGTGTGTGTGGTAGCTTGTGTCAATCAAGTGAAGTAATGAACGAGTCCGGGTGTGTGTGTGTGTGTGTGTGTGTGTGTGTGTGTGTGTGTGTGTGTGTGTGTGTGTGTGTGTGTGTGTGTGTGTGTGTGTGTGTGTGTGTGTGTGTGTGTGTGTGTGTGTGTGTGTGTGTGTGTGTGTGTGTGTGTGTGTGTGTGTGTGTGTGTGTGTGCGCGCGCGCGACAAGATAATCCAGACACACTGACGGTAGAAGTGAAGGGTGTTAACCCCCGAAATAACATCCTTTGGGCTTTGAGGGACTGTATAACAGTAGTAGCTCATGGACCAGCCATGGCCCTGTAAAGAGCGTGGCCGGCTTTGCGGCAGGGTGATGACGTAGAGATGTATCACAATTACATCCCTACGTCATTTTTCGAATTTGAAGCTCAAAGTTGTTTTTCAAATCTTAGTAAAGCTCTAAAATAATTTACAATACAAAACATTTCTTAAAATGCCGATATTTAACAAATTGCAATTTGTTTCAATATTAACACCAGCATATATGTGTTCCTTAACAACATATTAATTTAATTCAGCTTCTATCTCAAAAAACATGTAAAAGGGTACCGTTGCACTTTAAGCAAATTTTTTTTCTAAACACTTGAAAGTAACTCTGATCAAATACAACATATAATTCATAATGTTTTTATTAACAATCAAATGACAGAAAGAACCAGTTAGAATAAAACACAGTCTGGGGGTCAGAACACAGGACAATCTTTTGATTCTTTGATTAATATTTTTCTGCATTTGTTGTATTGGGATCATTCATCGAATAAAGACATATTACTTTGAGTCCATTGATGTTAAAGGCCACTCTTCTGTCCCCCACATACATAGCTGCCAAACCATGCCCTTGCTGACACCCCTTCAACCATTCAACCCCCACCTCCGGGCCGCATTGTCTCTATTCATACTGGTCTCCTTGCTACCTTAAATATAATGTATTCATTAAAAGAGGGCTCAGACACTGTCTCACTTTACCCCACAGCATTACATTACATGTCATTTAGCAGACGATTTTATCCAAAGCGACTTACAACTGGAGCACACATTCATACACCGATAGCAGCAGCTACCATGCAGGGTGCTGGCTAACTACCAGGAGACATATTAGGGTTCAGTGTCTTGCTCAGGGACACTTGGACATGTGGCGGGGAGACTGGGGATCGAACCACCGACCCTATAGTTGCGGGTCCACCACCCTATTCACTTTGCCACAGCCCCCCCGATTCATTGAGCATTTGTCTCACTTTACCCCGCCGCCACAATTTGATTAACAACTACCTCTCTTGGCAATTCAGGCTAATCTTCAGTTATCATCATCACATGGTTTCATATGTTGGTAGTTCATCAACATGTATGATAAAAAATGTTCTACCTGTATCAATTTACTTTGGCACAACAGTTGATTAAGTTGACAGCAAGAAAATTTACTTTTACATCCAAAAAAAAATATTTTTGTGAAAAAAACATGCTTACAACAGCACCATGAGGTCCTATCTGTGTGGCTGAGGCTGAATGTCATTAGTTTGTCAATTAGGCTATATGGTGTCTAACCACAGTATTTAAAAGTTTGACCCAATGTCAGGACATTAACATCATTAGGATCCATCGTCTTTTAACGTTGAATGTATGCACCAAAATATAATGGCACGAACCAGGTTAAAACATACACTGCATTTAAACAGTTCCTTAAACGTACATGTAGTGATTGACTAGTACTTACTCTGCCTGGACCTGGGACTTTCCTCTCCTTGCGTTCTTCTCGAGTAGACAGGTAGTTGACCGCTGCGTACTCAATCACCGACAGGAACACAAAGACAAAACTGACCCAGAGGTAAATGTCCACAGCTTTGATGTAGGAGACCCTGGGCATGGAGGCATTGACTCCAGTGATGATAGTGGACATGGTGAGCACTGTGGTTATACCTGAAGCAGGACAACAAGTTCAAAGAGAAAGTCAATCCACTTCCATGTCTGATGTTCAAGTTGGAATGATAAACAGGGAGGAAAACAGTAGTAATGCTAAATAAAAGTTGAGTTGACTAAAAACTTGTCTGAACATCTGAAGAGCTAAGTTACGAGATGCCAATATCACAGACAATGAAGTGAAAGTTCAAGCATCTCCTAATATCACTGATGTGACACATTTCCAAGTGACACATACTAGGTGGACGGGGCACTCTAACCAGTACACCACAAGCGCCCCTTTTTTTTAAACAATATTTTTATCTAAAATTTCGTCACCTGTGACGCGCAGACAAATAAAAATAAATCAATATTTGAAATTATTTTATTTTAGTCAGCTCTGGGCAATAATGGAATTCTAATTGTACTGACTGAACTGACTTCACAAAAATGAGCCTCCTTGGGCTTTACCATCTGTACAGCATATGAGGCCCTCGTTCCTCAGACCCTACATTTGGATAAGCAAAACAAAGAACTGAACCACTAATCACCGAACTAACCACTGGAGCAACTTTCTGACAGTGGCCAAGCCCTCTTACCCAGTGGCACTCTGGCAGGGACGGCCCTGCGGTCGATCCAGAAGGAAACCCAGGACAGCATGACCATCAGAGTGGCAGGGAAGTAGGTCTGCAGCAGGAAGAAGAAGATGTGACGCCGCAGAGTGAAGTTGATGTACAGACGGTTGTACCAGCCTGGAAGAAGGATGAAGTTAGAAGTTGCATAGATCTGCTATTCTGTAGGCCTACATTAAAACCCAGTACTGGACTTTCAGTAAGTACCTGTGCTGCTGTAGAAGGCCAGCTTGGAGGTAGTGTGGAACTCCTGAATGAGGAACTGCGAAAGAGAGATTCTCTCGTCTGTGTTTAGTGACCTGTTTCCTGCCTTCCAGTACAACATCAGGTCATCGTCTGTATACGCATCTGGAGAGATTGAGCATAAACTCAGTATTTGTGGCACAAACTGTATTGGAACTAATACAAAAATAACCCTAAAAGTATAAAAGTAGTGCAGAAGCCACATCAGTCACTTACAGCTCTCTATTTCCAAAGAGCACGTCTGGGTATCGAGAGGAAAGCGGCTCAGGTCCATGCTACACATGCTTGTAACTGTCACCCTGTAACGACAAAATAATTACTTGTTAAAAGATATTTATTCAGTTAAATTCTCAGGATGTGAGCAAAGTCATTTAATTTTTAAAGATGCAATAGGTAGGAGCAAAACAATGAAATTGATCCCCCCTCTACTGACCCCTTGAGTTCAACAGGACAATGATCAAAAGCACAAAGCCAGGGCAACACAGTGGTGTCTTAGGGCCAGCCAGAGCCCTAACTGGAACCCAACCAATCATGTAAGGCACCTGAAAAAGACTGATCCATTGGTCCCCATCCAACCTGACAGAGCTTGAGAGGATCTGCAGAATAGACTGGCAGAAAATGTGTGGTAAGCCTGTCATTGTTTGCACATCATACCCATGAATATCCCCCCAAAGATGCTAAGCATCTGAATACTTATTTTTTCATGCAATGTAAAGAATCCCTTTGGGTGGCTGACATGGCACTGATGCTCACTCTAACTCACTCATCTACCACGCCATATGAAGGGTTAGGTGGAGGGGGGAACAGCTCCAGCAGGTGACCCCAAACTACCCTTTCCGTGTCCACATTAACTACCTCTGACTTTCCCAAACCAGTGAGGAGACGTAATACAATGCCCGGCCCAAAAAAAGGTGCCACCTGGATTTTACAAAGCTTCCGCCTCTCACAATGCAAATGATTCTGTATATTTTATCTACTTATTCAATATAAATAAATTCAATACTTTTGCTTTTCATGGAAGGTGGCAGATGGTTGTTATACTGATGTGGAAAGCTTCTGGTTGCAGTGCTATCATGGTAAACTAAACCCCCTTACAGCATTGATGTGTCTAAAAGCTTACATTACAGTGACTGTGCCAAAAAGAAAGCATGGAGATCCTGCAAGTTGTTGATCATCAATCATCCGATTCTGTTGAAAGTTATATAAGTTTAAGCAGACATGGATGCATGTGTAACCTTCAGCAGAGCACGACCTCTCCATATACAGTACATAGGCAAATGTTGTGTAGCTTATTTGTTTCAAAAGAGATTTGGTTTCCAGCAGATAGATGATAAATGCAAATACATAATCCAGATCACTGCAGGCCAGGTCTACAAACTATCATCCTCCCTCACCAATCCGCCTTGGTCTGGAATATCTCCAAATAGCACCAAGCCCGCACAGATTAACCCAAGTCATGTGATAGTTAATATCTAATATTTACCATCAAAAGCTCTACACTCATACAAAAAGTAGCCTACCTTTTCAAAAGCTCAATATCAATAAATATCTCCATAATGCCATCAAATGACTCTCTGTGATTAACTCTTGGTGACTTAGGGGTCCTCGAAAGGACTCCTAGCTTTTCATAGATTTAGGAGCTAGTTTTAGCGCTAAAATGCTTTGTGAATTACACTTAACTTAAAAAGTTAGGAGTCCTATAATTAGGAGGAACTTATTTCTAAGTTACTCCTAAATCAGCAAGTTAGGAGCTACTCTTAGCCTTAAGATGTTTTGTGAATACGGCCCCTGGATCTTTGAGTACCAACCAGATCATAAAAGAAAGGCTTTTAACCCACAGTTATTTCCGATCAAGTAGTGAATGTTGGTGAATGCAGATTTGTAGACGTTGATGTCCTCATACTCTACTCTGCTCAGAAATGCAGTGCTATGTCCGAGTGGTCACAACATGAGGCAGATGGCCAGCTGTTAATCTCATAGGCTGTGTAATGTGGATTACAAAAATCAACTATCTTGGCTATGAGCCTCCCATCACTCGCCAGAATTACTACGTTTGGCCCAGCAGTATTAACGGTTGTAATTGGCAAAACTTTATCCCCTCAAATACTCATCCTGCACAGTGGCATCTGGTGCCACTTTGTCTTAGTGGGACAGTAAGGACATCCTGAATGCCCACTAACATCATAACCAGCCCCAATAAAAAATGCAACATGTACTCAGATGTGCTCCTACCTATTGAGTGGATGTTCAGGGCCTCCTGGTCACTGGTAGCCCACTAGACCATTGTTCTTAATGAACATGAGACAATAATAAAATAAAAGGTAGAAGGAGAAGTATATCCACAAGATATTCTTGGACAGTTTGCAGCACTGACTGTTAAATAATTTACATTTGGAGGTGGCTTCAAGAAAGTGCTGTCACTGTTTTCATATTGCAGCAGCCACATGTTTTGTGTCACTACATATTATTAGATTTACTGTGTCACTACATATTATTAGATTTACCACTTTTTTAGATGTTCAAGTCTTTACAGGCTGATTTCTAAAGACGGTGTCACATGTTTTAATCAATAATTCCAATGTATTTTCCCTGATGCTCTTCAGCTGCATTTTAACTTGTATTTGTCTCTATGTGAGTGTTATGTTTTGTCTTTACCCATCTACTGATGTCCTTTTTAGCCAGGTCCCTAATTGTTATCTCAATGAGACTAACCAAAAGGTTATAATGATTTGTTCATTATGTGTGCTTTAACTTACATTAAACCATTGCCGTATAAGAGAACACAATGATGGAACCAAAATATGCTAGTCAAATGAGTATCAGAATATGGCACATATAGAAGTATTGCATTTATGTGTGTTGTCATGTGTGTGGTTACCTAAGACTGTAGAGAACTTTGCCATCTGGGTAAACTCGCAGCATCACGTTGTCAGTGGTGGTGTCGTGGGTGAAGGACTTCTTAGAGTGGACAAAGAACATGTCAGGAACCCAGATCTTCTTCACCAGGCGGCCATCGAAGGTCATGCTCTGGTTGTTGCTGCTTCTGAAGGACAGGCGTTTGTCTTTCCAGTAGTGCCTCAGATACAGGGTCATAGTGAAGTCCTTTGACAAGGAAATACAATAGTCTGTTACAGCCCTCTGAAATTACAACACATATAAATTGTCTTGATAAAACCTTTTGGTCCAGACATACCATCTCAACTTCTGAAATAGCATCCAAGCTTTCAACCTGAACATCCACTCCAACTGGGACAGCAGGCCCTAGAATAAAATACGAAGAAGTTAACAAAGAGTCATTAAACTGTAATTTAAGAATACAGCAGCGATTGTAGGAGTACAGATGGAACACATGGGCCTCAGCCGGTACTGCCTGGATTATCGGTTTTTATTTGAAGGTTTTGACTATTTTGAAGGCTTTCATTCAAATCCCCATTAAAAAAGTTGGTTGCTGATTTCAGGAAAACACAATCTCTCCCTAACCTTATACCTAGAGGGCAAAGTGATTTTTTGGACATGGGCTGTTGTAAAAGGTTGTTCACCAGAAATGATATCTAGGACCTTCGAGGATCACAACCTGGGTGGACAACCTGGTCAACTACTTGCTGGAAAGCTACAGGGGGCCGAAATAGAAAATAAGAACCATGGTTTAAAATTGAATTTTTTAAATGTATACAGTAGATATCATCATGCAACTTTGCCAGTTGATTACTGGCATTAAAACAATGTTTTTTGTATTGAAGTTTTTTTTCAAAATGTTTGAATATATATGCACATTTTGCACATTTCACAAATTATGCACACATTTGCATATATTTAAAAACCAAAAATCTAGATATTGGCTAAAGCAAGAGTTGAAATCTTTATTGCATAAAAAAAGAAGAAAAATCAAAGGCGAGTACTGAGCTGAAGTGTTGCATCGCTGCAGAACGCACTGGTGCAGCTGCTCCATAGACTGTACTAACGGCTGCTATAATCTTCACACGTTTGCCACATGTGTGGCCCGGGTGATAGTACGGAGGACGCTCATGTTGTGCTGTTGCTGTTCGCTTTTTATTACATCGCAAACAATCGCAAATGGATTAAATTCAAACCAGGAAATTAGACGCTTGCTAAGCGGATATTTGAACATCGTGGGTGAAGCGCTGCGAGCAAGCAACTCGACCAATCAGAATTCTTCAGCACTGTAGCCCCGCCCCAAAGGTTCCTGAACCTTTGTAAAGTCCTACCCCCTGAGCAGGTTCTTTTTCTGGGGTAAGAAAGCTTCCTGGAACTACAGTTTAGACCCTAGTTCCTGCAGTGGAAACACCAAGTTCCTGCAAAGGTTCGTAGTTCCGGGAACTAGTTCCTGCGGTGGAAACGCGGCTTTTGTCATGCTGTATAAGAAGATACTCATTTGTGAGGATGCAAAAAGACACCAAAAGAGATACATTCACTTTTAAGATCAATTTCCGTCCATAAAATCTGGCAGGGAATATTTGGGATTTTTATCTGATGGATGCTTGATTTTCTTCACCAGACTCCTGTTTAATTTAACTTGCTGTGCAGAGGCCTGCACTATGAAGCAAGTTAAACATATCCAGGATATCTCTCATTAGCTGGCTTCATTCAGTTTAACAACTGTAATCAGGATAAGCTGTTATGACGCGATGATCAAGTTGGTGATGTCAACCAAAGTCAGGAATAGTAGATTTATCAGACCGCACCCATAACCTCAACAACCAGTACTATCTCTTAGACTCAGGGAGGGGAAAACAAGCTTTGTCCACCTTTGTACCAGCATGCCTCAGATTCACACATGATTTTTAGGGTTGTATGAAATATTTTATGCGCTATACCTTGCAGTATGCACTTTCCATTAAAAACATTAAGCATAATAAACCTCCAGTAACTAATCACACCCACTCCAGCTCAAATTGTTGTTTGTAATTTACATTAAAAAAAAAAACCTGACCAAAGTCAGCAGTCAACAGTTAAGGCTTTCCAAGAACTCCATGTGAGATTTGGTACTTACAGTGCAGGGGAAAGTGTGATCATTTAAAAAAAACTGACGGATCAGGCTTTAAGCAGTGCTAATGTGTCAGATTAAGTTGGGAGTTATTGAAACCTAAAGCTACGGACCGTGGCTCCCTGGTAATTAATCACTGGCCCACAGCAGCAGCATGGCTCAGACATAATCCTACTCTGTTACGTCAGCTCAAGCAAGTACTGGAAATTCCCAATTCCCACATTTAGATAGCTACAGATGTGATGGTGTTGGTTGGGGATTTGCGTTAATTCTAAAAGAACACTTGATGTGGCTAATGGCTTGTCTGGGTGCTGAATTCAAACCGAAAGCACAGTCTACTGGCTGCCTGTTCGACAAATGATTGACACTGCTCAATTTATTCAATCTCCTCACCTCCAAATCCTGGTCGCATTGTAAAGTCATGGTCGTCTATCTTCAGCAGCTTGTCTGTCCTTGTGTCCAAGGCTTTAGTCATATCCGGACTCTTCTTCTGTATGGAGCTGATGGACAGTTTTTGAAACAACAATCCAGGTTTTGATTTCTGAAGAACTTAATCTTATGTACATGTTTAGTATTCTGCAATTTTATTAACATATTAATACTTTGCACTTACATGATATTATATTCCTAATGTGCACTAAGTTTGTTCTAACACTCATTAAATTCTCGTATGAAACCTTATATTATAAGTTGATCCAGTCTTTTCAACATTTTGTACCCTGTGTGACCGGACAATAAGTCGCCTAATAAATAATGATAATAAATAATGAAGCCCTAACCTATTGATAGCTGTGCAAATTCCTTTAAATAAATGAGTGTTGACTGTCTGTGTGTTTGAACATTTGAATGGCTGATTGAACTACATTCATGCAGAATCCCTAGCCTGGCTCCGCCCGCCTACCTACTTCCGCCCAAATTTCATTTTCCCTTCAGTAGTCAGTCTGGTGGTGGGGCGTATTAGTGAGATTTTTCCGAACAGATTTCTGAGTATCCAATCAGCGAACAGAGGAAGTGGCTGAGAACGACGGGTCGAAGTCGCGCTCCAGTTTCAGTTGAATGCTGCGTTCCCTTACGCTCGGAACTCGGAAATTTCCGACTTGGTAGTTCCGAGTTCCGACCTGTCTGTGTTCCAGTGCATCTGCTCGGGAAAGTATGGACGCCTACAACCTTTCTCATCCAAATAACTAAACGTTAGGCTCTAACAAGTTACCGTTGCCAGGTACCGGTAGATCCATAGACTACAATATGTAGTGAAGTCGGAAATTTCCAAGTTACCTGAACGCACCGTCAGAAGCCGGCTCACGACCAAACGTTATGCGATTGGTTGGCTAATCCAGAGTGGCACTGAGCAGATCCAATAGTTTTAAACTTCAACAGACACCCGCCTCCAAGTGAGTTAACGTTTGCCAATTACAGCACTTCCAGACCTTCTGTACAAATGAAATGAAGTATGATGGTCTGGTAGCGCCAGGCTACAGAATCCCAAGACTCTCAGAACACTTGGTAATAAGCTTTTCAATGTTGGGCACACCTTGGCAGTGTCTCAGTGAATAGATTTTGTGCAATGTAGCTTGTTTCCATTGTGTCGAGTTCAAATCAGCATAGGCAAATAATCTTATGAATTTCTTAATTCTGAAGGATAAGAATGGATTATATTGGGTTTAGTAAAATACACGGAAGCAGCCCACCCTCCTCACTAGATATCAGAAACTATGGAATGATTAAAACGTTGACCCTCTAAGTCCAGTCGCCCTGCTTTAATCTCCACTGTAAGATTATCCTGTCTACCCTCTGCCATCGTTCTAATTAGACAAAAAATATAAAATCAAAATCAAACACACACATCATGTCATATCATACCTGCTAATCTTGCGACTGGATGCTTCTGCCAGAGGCATTTCTCTTTTCGATCTGAAAGGGGAAAAACATGAGGATTTTAAGCACTGCGTTAGCACTGAAGCTAAATTGGGTTCAACATTGGAAAGAGTCTTAACAGGAAATTACAACTAAAAATAAAAAAGTGTGGTAACACACACTTTACAATAAGGTACACAAAAAAAGATTAGTTACCCTTTTAAAAAGGGTAGTTTACCTTTAAGGGTAACTACCCTTTTTAAAAGGGTAACTACTCTTTTTTTGTGTACCTTATTGTAAAGTGTTACCAAAAGTGTTATTATAATTCTTCATTGTAGTCTAAAGTGGTCTGGGTTGACTGAGGCAGTTGCAGTGAGGCTTCACACCTGCTGACAGCTGTTGAAGAAGAGTTATGTAGGCATATTACTAGGAAAGGTCAACTCCTTTTGAACCGGAAGGCGAGACCTCTTTTCTTAGTTTATCGATAGTGCGTGGTTTACCTCGTATGCTTGGCACAGAGAAATGATTAAGCGTGCAGCAACACACAGAGGTCAAAGAGATGTGAGAGCAAGGTCTGCTTTGCTTAATTCCCTTTGAACCTACTGTAAAGCCACCTAAGGACATTGAGCAGTTTAACATCAGACTGACACACCAGCTGCGTACATTGGAAAACCCAGAAGATAGATGTATCAGAAGTTCCACAGCTCAGTAATTCATCGGGTGTCAGTAATATGTAGGGCATTTGTACTTCTTGAAAAGTCCATATGCAAATGTTATACGCAATGAGCAACCCCAGATCCTACTGTACCCTGCCACACAGGCTTGTACAGTAGGCACTAGGCATGATGGGAGCATCACTTCATCCACCTCTTTTCTTACCCTGATGCACCCATCACTCTGGAACAGGGTCAATCTGGTCTCATCAGACCACACAACCTTTTTCCATTGCTCCAGAGTCCAGTCTGTATGCTCCCTGACAAATTGAAGCATTTTATCCTGATAAGCCCCAATGATGAGTGGTTTTCTTAAGGACACAATACTTTCAGTATTAAACATAGCCGGGAGTTCTGCTGTCGATATTTTAAATTACATTTCGATTCCACCAAATAATTGTATTTATTTTAAGTGATCTCCCATTATGATCAATTAAGATTTTTTTCCGACCACATTTCTTCTTCAAAGATGACGGTTCACCACTATCTATCCAGGTTTTAATAATGCGTTGGACAGTTCTTAACAAGATTTTAGTAGTTTCATCTTCTCCTGAGTAGTTTTCTTTGTTTTATGCAGGCCAATAATTGTACCTCTCTGAAACAGAGTTAGGGGAGAACGGGGTAATCTGAGCCACTTTTTATCTCTCAAATTTACACATTTTCCATTAATTCAGGATGTTTCCTAGAAATGGGCATTAGCAGAATTAGCAGACAAAGGGCAGTGAAAATATGATTGTTTTAAAAACTGCTGTGGGGTAAACTGAGACAGACCAGAAAAATCAAGGGGTAAAGTGAACCAGCTTGGGGTAAATTGATCCACTTACTTTTTCCACTATGAAACTACCATAACAACACATATTGTAACAGTTAGAATCCTGAAAGCTAGCCACACATTCCAGAACTAATGTCGGACTAGTAAAATAATGATGGGGTTTGGTCAATTAAGCAAAGCAAATTTTCTAAACACTTGAAAGTAACTCTGAACAAAATCAAATACAACATATTATAATTCAAAATGTTTTAATAAGATTCAATTGAAAGATAGAACCAGTTAGATTAGAACACAGTCTGGGGGTCAGAATACAGGACCCTTAGAGCCAGCTTGTGTCTGGGGGTCAAAGCCAGTGGCGTCGCTAGGCTGTTTTATTCGGGGCTAAAGCCCCGAATCACAGCATTTGGCTCACTTTCCCCCACCACCACAATTTGAGAAAAAACTACCTCTCTTAGCATTTCAGGCTAATCTTTAGCTAATATCATCACATGGTTTTTATATGTTGGTAGTTTTTCTACATGAATACATTTGCTTTGGCACAACAGTTGATTAAGTTGACAGCAAGAAAATTTACTTATACATGCAAAATACCTATTTTGGTGAAAAAAACATGCTTACCACAGCACCATGAGGTCCTCTCTTTCAGGGCCATGGGAAATGAGAGGGGCTTGAAAACATATATCTCACATGACCTCAAATGTTTTCCGTTGCCTAGATACAGGGGGTGGCTCACATTACCCGATGCCTCAGATTCCCCCGTTCTCCCCTACATCTTTTCCAAAACCACAGCATGTGTCTTCTGACATGGTTGTTTAAGAAATAAGAAGCTATTCACTGCATCAGTTAGGGTGAAATAACTTGTTGCCAACTGAAACATATTAATCGCTGCAGTTTTTGACCGATGGAGGGCTCTTGCCTAGCCTGGCACCGCCCGCCTACCTACTTCCGCTCAATTTTCATTTCACTTCAGTAGTCAGTAGAAGTTTGTACTTCTGTACAAATGAAATGAAGTACGATGGTCTGGTTGGACCAGGCTAGCTCTTGCCTATTTGCTTAGTAAAATCCAGGTGGTGACTTTTTTTTGGGGCCGGGCAGTGTATGTTTTAGTGGTTTCTGCCATGGACAAGGTTTAGTCAAAATAACACTTAAATGTACATTTTGGACCTTTTATTTATACAGGTATGAAAGATGCCACGTGACGGAAGCAAAATGGACAAAAATCACAAAATTGAGCAGTCTTCAGGAACAATGTTTATGCCTGCCATTTCTTGCCATGGGGGCTTGTAGCACAGGTGGGTTGGATTTCACCAGTCCAGTCCGGTCCTCTGTACATTTAATTCAAAGATATGGAATCATGAGATTAATTTGGTCCAAATTTCTGCAGTCACTGACAGACATTTAAAAACACACCACTCTGCCCAGAGGATCTTTTGTTTTCGCAGTAGAGAGAGACAGTAAGTGGATTTAACATTTATGCTTCACTAAAAATAACATTTAATTGCTGACCTCAGTTCCGCCTGGCTAACCTTCCCCAAAGTCAAAACAATAGCAATGATTCAGAAAGCGCATTAACACACTTAGATTACAGGGTTACGTAATCAGAGTAAGTGATTTTTCCTGACCGGTGCCACATGTCTACCTTTTGCTGCTGACAGCTAAAAATGGATCAAAAAGTACAAAGCATGTGGGAGAGAGCTCTGTCCTCACTCCAGCAGCAACACGCAGCAAGCAGGTCATGTCTGCCCTGTCGCTAAGGATGGGTCCAAACATGTACGATTGTACTTCAAGTTGTTGAGTGATTTTAGCAGCATTATCCCAGAAATAATGATTCTAATTTTAACCTTGTTTTCACGTGTGATAACGAACCAGCCCCAGAGCACCCAAGTGCCTTTAAGGTCCAAAGTTCAGGCAAATAGTTTGACTAATTCATCAATAAAAATGGAAATAAAAAGGGATGTGTGGCTGTGTCTAGAGAGGCTTTGTATCATAATACCTTATAATAACATTATACATATGAATAATTATATTAAAGATGACCTATTATGCAACTGCACTTCTTCATGTTTTTTCAACATTAATATTGGTCCCCGCTGTGACTAGACTCCCAAAGTATGAGAAAAAACAACCCTCTCTCTTTTTCCCCACCCCCTCCTTTCTGAAAACCTGTGTTCAAAAAGCTGATTTTTCTCCCCCTATGACATCACAAGGAGGGAAGCCACGCCCCCTGTTACCAACCTAACTTAGCACTACCTCGACCTTTGGTAAGCACCCCTTTGGTTATTACCTTTGGTATCTGGGGGTGAATCTATTAGATTCAGGGCCAATCAGAGCAGACTGTGCCTTTTGAAAGGCGGGTAACCAACATTCAATTCTGAATCAGCATACTATGTGAACTTTAAATTAAAATATTGTGTTTTATGTACACTCAACAAAAATATAAACGCAACACTTTTGTTTTTGCTCCCATTTTTCATGAGATGGACTTAAAGATCTAAAATTCATTCCAGATACACAATTGTACCATTTCTCTCAAACATTGTTCACAAATCTGTCTAAATGTGTGATAGTGAGCACTTCTGCTTTGCTGAGATAATCCATCCCACCTCACAGGTGTGCCACATCAAGATGCTGATCTGACATCATGATTAGTGCACAGGTGTGCCTTAGACTGTCCACAATAAAAGGCCACTCTGAAATGTGCATTTTTTTGCTTTATTGGGGGTCTGGGGACTCAGAACCAGTCAGTATCTGGTGTGACCACCATTTGCCTCATGCAGTGCAACACATCTTCGCATAGAGTTTATCAGATTGCCAATTGTGGCCTGTGGAATGTTGGTCCACTCCTCTTCAATGGCTGTGCGAAGTTGCTGGATATTAGTGGGAAGTGGTGCACGTTGTCGTATACGCCGGTCAAGCACATCCCAAACATGCTCAATGGGTGACATGTCCGGTGAGTATGCTGGCCATGCAAGAACTGGGGCATTATCAGCTTCCAAGAATTGTGTACAGATCCTTGCAACATGGGGCCGTGCATTATCTTGCTGAAACGTGAGGTGATGTTCATGGATGCATGGCACAACAATGGGCCTCAGGATCTCATCACGGTATCTCTGTGCATTCAAAATGCCATCAATAAAATGCACCTGTGTTCTTCGTCCATAGCAGATGCCTGCCCATACCATAACCCCACTACCACCATGGGCCACTCGATCCACAACATTGACATCAGCAAAGCGCTCACCCACACGACGCCACACACGCTGTCTGCCATCTGCCCTGAACAATGTAAACCGAGATCCATCCGTGAAGAGAACACCTCTCCAACGTGCCAGACGCCATCGAATGTGAGCATTTGCCCACTCAAGTCTGTTACGGCGACGAGCTGGAGTCAGGTCAAGACCCCGATGAGGACGACGAGCATGCAGTTGAGCTTCCCTGAGACGGTTTCTGACAGTTTGTGCAGAAATTGTTTGATTATGCAAACCAATTGTTTCAGCAGCTGTCTCAGTGGCTGGTCTCAGACGATCTTGGAGGTGAACCTGCTGGATGTGGAGATCCTGGGCTGGTGTGGTTACACGTGGTCTGCGGTTGTGAGGCCGGTTGGATGTACTGCCATATTCTCTGAAACGCCTTTGGAGACGGCTTATGGTGGAGAAATGAACATTCAATGCACGAGCAACAGATCTGGTTGACATTCCTGCTGTCAGCATGTCAATTGCACGCTCCCTCAATGCTTGTGGCATCTGTGGCATTTTGCTGTGAGACAAAACTGCACATTTCAGGGTGGCCTTTTATTGTGGACAGTCTAAGGCACACCTGTGCACTAATCATGATGTCAGATCAGCATCTTGATGTGGCACACCTGTGAGGTGGGATGGATTATCTCAGCAAAGCAGAAGTGCTCACTATCACACATTTAGACAGATTTGTGAACAATGTTTGAGAGAAATGGTAATATTGTGTATCTGGAATGAATTTTAGATCTTTAAGTCCATCTCATGAAAAATGGGAGCAAAAACAAAAGTGTTGCGTTTATATTTTTGTTGAGTGTATGTATAGTAATACAACTGAAATAATACTAGAGCATAATGTGTAATAAACCTTTTTATTTCTAAGCAAACTGAGCTGAGGCTTGCAGCAGATCAATCCAGCTCTGTGTCTTTGTGCTGCTGTTATTTGAATACTTTGTTAATGAAAATGTCTTTCCCCTAATATATATTCTGGCTTTAAGCTTCATTTAACCGTTATAAACCATTGTTAAATCAGAATGAATTATAACATTACATCATCAAAAGAATCCTGTGGCTTCCTTGCAACTCAATGCATGCGGTCTGGGTCATGTGACTATAACTTGACTCAATGAGACATAATACAAAGTCCTGCTGAACCAGGCAACTGGAATATCCTCTGGGGAATTTGACACAAGGTGGACTCAACACTTTAGAAAAAACGCTTGTTGTCAAAATCACTGAATATCCCCTTACAATAAGCTATCTGTCCTTTCTGTGTGTTCTGCAAAAAAAAACTAAATTGGGTTAATACACTGCCTAGGCTCTGTAAACAGGCATGTTGATAGCTACGGTGGGCCCCCTTTGTGTACATACCAGGGCTATCAAAATGAACGCGTTAACGCAGGGTGACTCATTCATGGACCTATAAAGAAAAGATTAATTTCTGGAATGAATGCACTCATTTTTTTTAACGTATGCGCAAAATGATCCACCCCGTCCATCCCACCCACTCTACAGTCACTCTAACGTTGTGGCTGACCCAGGATCAGCTCTACGCACGGCCAAACATAGCAGCACGCTAGCCTCTGTTCAGAGCACGGGAGGACACAAACGTCTGCAGTTTTCAGAGGTGTGTGTGATTAGGCATCAAGATAACATTGGCTTTCTGGCACAAATGAACAGTCCCCCAGAACGTGGGCGTGCGTGCAAACAAACACACACACACACACACACACACACACACACACACACCGCGGACTGCAATCAAGTTGTATTCAGGAATGCAAAACCTATGGATTCACCAAATAAATAATAATAATAATAATATATTTAATTTATATAGAGCTTAAATCCCGTTCTATAGCCTATATATCTGCTCAAAGACATAGCAAAGAGACAGACCAATTGAATTATGGTGTGGTAGGCCTGTGTTTGTTTGATTATAATTTATTTTCAGTATTAACACCATCATTTGGATTTTCAATGAATAAAAAAACTAAATGTAAATGTATACATCCACCTTCTGTCATTCGTCTTTCCGTTCCTACAACTATATACAGAGAAAATTCGAATTTTTCAGGCATATTTCGAATGGTAGAATTAATCGTGATTAGTAGTGATTAATCCACAGCAACCCTGTGATTAATCTGCTTAAAAATGTTCATCGTTTGACAGCCCTAGTACATACCCTTTGTTTACATACTCTTAGACTGTGTATTAATACTGGATTTCTTTTTAAGACACACATTGAGCAGATGGTGAGAAGATATTCACTGATTTTGACAAAGATCTCAAATGTTCTCCAGAATAGCTGACACCTTTAACTCAAGGTTCATTGTGACTGTCAACTCATCTCATGGTCTTCATCAGCAGATAGATTGATGGTTGTGTTAGGATTATTCAGTTAAATCATTACTTCCGAGGTCTTGAAGCATGTTGGTGTTTAAGGAGGTACAGTGCCACTTGCAGACCTTTAAATCATCAATGAAAAGATAAAGAATGAATGGAACATGTGACCTATAGACTGATGAACAATAATATGCATAATAGAGATAAGGAGGAACAGGTAGGAGTTTATCTAAACGCTGAATTTCAGGCATCAGAGCAAAGTCAATCCGTTGATAAAGAGTAAAGACCGTGTGATACGCCCCAAAGTTGCGGAATATGTCTGTTGGTGTCAACTGCTTTTGTCAAGGTCAGATTTAAGCGCTCATGGTGACGTATAGGCTCATATTTAGAGGCTATTTTAGTTTTTCCAAATGCAGGTCAGCTTATTTAAAAGTTCTGCCACTTTAATGGTTTCAAAGCACTCATACTTGTTTATTTAAAAAGGTGTCACTATGCTGAAAATACATTTGTAGAAAATTAAATGAACAGATTTAAGAATTTGCACACAATTGAAATACTTAAAGTGACATTTTGTTAGCTTAACGCATATTAACACACGGCACACCTCTGCACTTCTCTCATGCTGGACTGACCTGAAGTGCCCGTACGGCTGCAGTGTTTGATCCCTCTGTCCGGACACAGCCACCACCCAAACCAGCGGGAGGAGCAGCAGCACCACATCCGTATGCATGGTTGTTCAGTTTGCAGCAGCAGCGTCCCACCAGCCCGCTCCTAAAGTCTCCACACTGTGGGGCTTTGCTCCCACAACTTCTCCCACACGAGAGGACGCGCATTCCTCACATCATTCACAACGTAAACATGCTGAGAATCTATACATGGATGCCAAGGTATTAAATCTCACTAGGGATGGGTGTGTGTGTGTGTGTGTGTGTGTGTGTGTGTGTGTGTGTGTGTGTGTGTGTGTGTGTGTGTGTGTGTGTGTGTGTGTGTGTGTGTGTGTGTGTGTGTGTGTGTGTGTGTGTTTGGTGGGGGCAGCAAGTTAAACCTACAAATCCTGCGCGTCAGATGGCTGGGATTTGCCCTCTGTCCGTGCGCTCGCTGACTTGGTGTGAGTCTGAACAGAAAGGCGAGAGCTTGGTCAGAGCTTGAGACCGTCATGTTGTCCACATGGAGGTGAAAGCTGACAGCTGTGCAGGTCACAGGAATGCAAGGTGGTCTGATCCACATGTCCAATCTTATAACTTAGAACCATGGGAATACATCATTAATGATCAGAAATGAGGAGGGGGGACGCAACATTTGGCATTTGGATATACTGTAAGTGCTTTAGAAGGTGAGATTTCTGGTTCAGTAATGTTAAAAAAAAAACAATGTTGAGATACTGGTTGTAAAAGATATTGGTATAGGATAAATACACAGACGCAAACAAACCAGGTTACGCAAAACACCTAAATGTACATATTATATCTTTTATATGCTGGTATGAAAGAAGACATGTTATGGAAGAAAAATGGACAACACTTTTCTAAATCAACTAATACTTGAAAAAACATTGTTTTTGCCTGCAGTGTTTCGCCCTCATGTCTCATTTTAGAAAACACTGAAACATAGGTTGTTATGTATGTATGTACATATGTATGTATGTATGTCTGTATGTATGTATGAGGTCATTGTATCAAGCTGATTGATCATTTTGAATGAATTATTAATGATAAATAATGAAATCATCTGCTAGATTTAACAAAGGGACTCATGTTGACTTGATATATTTGCAGTGATGACATATAATCAGAAACACACAATAGGATAAAGATTTGAAAAGCCCATGACCAATTACCAATATGTACAGTATGGGAGGTTATGTAAGCCTCTCTTAATCCACTACAAACGTTTGCTGAATGCAGGCAGGCATGTCCCTTGGGTCACACGCTCCATCGCCTGGTATACTGTATGAGCCATCTACACTAAATATTATTGTTGACTTGTGTGACTGTAATTTGGTATTGCAGTTCCACAAAGATACGCAACAAAATAACATCAGACAGAATTCTAACAGAAATGGCAAAATGGATGCTGTAGAGTCTATAAAGCTATTTTTATGTGTAGTCCTGAGTGTGAGCCAAATTCTAAACTCAACCCAGTTTATAATGCAGTTTGTGTGAAGTCTCATGTAGAGAAAACCGTGATGATGTCACCAGTGATTATCTCACAGTCACAAATTCATATGTTCATAGTAGAAAGCTACAGCTCAGACGGCCGCCAACAGGGAATAACAGCCTCTAACAGTGGAGAGCTACTGTAAAAGCTCAGGCTACTGGCACATAATCCTCTATTCCGTGCTGAACTGACACATTAGAGTGAAGAGGGAGTGAGATCCTTCCATGAAATAAATAGTCCAAACAAAGGCGGAGCCTCATAGAGCAGCTCAGGATATACTGTGTCTTGCTCGAGGACACATCAACAGCAGCAGCACAGGAGCACATGTCTCTCTATTTAACATGTGGTTTTATTCCTAAGAAACACTTCTGTGGAACAGAATGTTGAAACTATGTTGAGAAAATGTCTAGTACGTCCAGTTGCTGTTTTGAACTACCTCAGACTGATTTGCCTCCTTTTTGATTAGTAAATGGTAGGGCTGTGCTAAAATATTGATATGGCAATATATGGTGATATTTATTTTAATGATATGTGTCGCGTATCATCAGCTCCAATCATCAATATTTTATAGAAAATAAATTCAGGTTTTAAACGGATTGTGAACTACAACCATGTAATGTCACAGTATTACATTGCCGGGTTTTGGATTTGAATTAAATTTTGCACTTAATTATCAATATAACTTGACATTGTGTATTAAGACCACCCAGATCTTACACATCAATTTGTAATTCAGCCGTGTTTTTCATTGAACTATGTGAAATTAAGCAAAATGCATTGCATGGCGATATATCGTGAGCCATGTGTCCTGATGTGTATCATGAAGTCCTTGCCAATACACAGCCCTAGTACATGGGATGGGTGATGGGAGACTCCTGAAGTAAAGAAGCAGTGTCATCTTCATCAGGACCATAACAGTAACAAAGCCGGTTGTGGAGCCATAAACTATGCTATCTCTTTTAAGCTTCATTATTAGAATAGCTAAATTCATTTAAAGGCAGAGGTGAACATGACACATTCAGTTTATTTCACAGTTTGGGCCCAAACTGTAAAACTGTGAACACGCTCAGAGTTGATTGACCCCTGTTCCTGTTATCTCTTTTTGCACAACACAACATAAGGTGGCAGTGTTGATCAGTGGTACCATTCCATTTGTTTTCTTGTACAGAGTAGTAACTGGTAAATGGACTTATATAGCGCTTTATCTCCGTTTTTCACAGACCCAAAGCGCTTTACATTGTTTTGTACACATTCACCCAGTCACACACACATTCATACACCGATAGCAGCAGCTACCACGCAGGGTAGGCTTAGCACTAGGGTGCTAAGTTAACTAAGCTAACTATCGGGAGCAATTCGGGGTTCAGTGTCTTGCCCAGGGACACTTCGACATGTGGCGGGGAGACGGGGGATCGAACCTCCGACCCTGCACACCAGTTCGCCACTCCCTACCACTTCGCCACTGCCGCCCCAAACCTGTAACAGTGGTGGTAAATGTAATGTGGATGATAAATAATAACAAATACAATATAATGATAACTATCAAGAAACATTTCATCTTGTCACAGAAGTGTTAAAAAAGAAATCTAGAAAAATGTATTCAACTGTTTTGACATTCCACATACGTCGTTCTAATATTTATTAAAACAATATTTAATTCATGGCAAAGCTAAGATAATCATTAATAATATTGTGAAAGAAACAGAAAGAGACTCTAGGCGCATATCTTCTATAAAAGATGGAGTCAGCGCTGAGAACGCTTGTTGTCAAAATCAGTGAATATCTCCTCACGACCCTGATACCTGTCTGCACTGTGTGCACTGAAATAAATCCAGCGTTAATACACAGCCTAGGCTCTGTAAACTGGTATGTAAACAAAGGATATGTACACAGTGGCCCACCATATCTAGCAACATTCCCGTTTACGGAGCCTATTCTGTGTATAAACACTGGAGAGAAGCATCTCTCAGTTTTTATGCACCACATATCCTGAATTAACTCCCAGAAAACTTGAGGTGGGCTGCAATTCTCAGCTCTTTGCAATCCAATCGGACGATTGCCTTTTAACCCGTGTTTTTTTCTTCTTGTTTTTATTGGATTTTAAATGCTATTTCAATATGTATTGATATACAGGATATATTGAGATATTATATTTATAATATGTCTTAATTTCTAAAACGTATTTTTAAGACCCTGTAAAGCAGTGGTTCTCAATTATTTTCTGTCATGCCCCCCCTAGGGGACAGAAATGTTTTCGCGCCCCCCCTAAATTGAAATACTATTGAGAACCTGCTAATATTTATTTATTTATCCGTACAAAACCAGTGTATGAGTTTCTGGCACGAGCATTCTGCATACAATCACCTTATTATCAAATTAGATAACAAAAATTAGCTGAGATAACTTCTGCAGCAAGAAAAATCAAAGTTCAGTTTATTAGCTCAATTTGCAACATTTAAACAAGACTGCTCAGTCTGTGTGAATCTCAGGACAGAGAAACAAGAGCAAATGATTCACTGAGGTTTGCATTTCATTAAAAAAAAAATTAAACTGTAAACATAGTTATTAAGGTGGTGTTTTTGTATTATTATAGGCGAATAGGCCTTCTGTGATGCGATAACCAATAATTCATTAATGTTATTATTATTCTACTTGCTTGATTTTTTGAATAGCCTACAGAGACACTTGGAGACATGTGGACATTTATTTACTGCAAATCGCGGCCTTTCGCGCAGATATGACCATACACACGCACACATCGCGCTTGCTTGCACTTAAAAAAAATAAAAAATAAAAAAAAAGTTGGAAATCAAGGCAGGCCGTGCCCCCCGTGACAACTCACGGTGCCCCCCCCCCGGGGGGGCGCGCCCCACCATTTGAGAAGCACTGCTGTAAAGCACTTTAATTGCTCTGTGTCATTGTGTATTGTGCTATAGAAATTCACTTGCCTTATTATTATTATTATTATTATTATTATTATTATTATTATTATTATTATTATTATTATTATTATTATTATTATTATTATTATTATGTGTGTGTACTAACCTAACTAACTATATGTAGAATAGTACAACTCTTGTGACCTTGTTTGCCTGAATTTATTTATTTGATCATTTGTTTTTTTTAAATGATCATAGATTTTTGTATTCTACCCATCTAACCAGTAGATGGCAGCACAGGCTAAACTCCGATAACACCATTGAGTGGGGCTTATATTGGAGGGAATTTCTCTTTTTAAGGTTTCTTCTCATCTAATTTCATGCGTCCAACATAAGGATTTAAGGATGGAATCTATTTCAATATGGGGGGGATTTCCTAATGACCAAAATGGTGTGAGCCATGCATAGTATCAGATCTAATGCCATCAATAAATAAATAAATAAAAAACAATTTCATATATTTTCATGGCAGATACATGTTGCATTTGTCAGATCAAGTCAAGACCTCTGCACTGTGACTCCAACAGCACTGACTAATAATTATCATACATTATGTGCCACTTTCTTTTTGCAAGCAACAGATTTACCCATTTGACACACATGCGCACACACACGCATGCACACACACACACACACACACACACACACACACACACACACACACACACACACACACACACACACACACACACACACACACACACACGCTAATGCACATGCACAAGCAGAATTAATCTGGATTTGGTGGATGGAAGATTGCTGCTCTTGATGGAGAGCCAACCTCATGGCATTACATAAAGCTTTTTTCCTCCGTCTCTTCATTAGAGCTTCATCTACACACACACACACACTGTCATCTGATTCTGATCATACAGCCCAGACATGTCAACACCAAATAACATCACTCATCAGCATAGAAAATGAGATGCACATCAAGTGGATTTTCATAATTTTGATAGTTTTGACAGCTAGCATAGCCCCAGATAGAGAGAGAGATAGAGTGTGTGTGTGTGTGTGTGTGTGTGAGAGAGAGAGAGAGAGAGAGAGAGAGAGAGATGTTGGACCATCATGATATACTAACAATTCTCCATTAATAAGATTACTACGAAGACAAAGTTGAATAGTTCAACATTTTGTAAATATGCGTAGGCTTAATCCTTTTCTATAATTGACTTTCTGAGTAATAAAAACTGCTTTTCTCAGTTGTTTATTCCGTACTCACACGGAAATGTAAAAAAGAAAAAAAAATTACAACTGGTTTTACTTAGGGAGGATTACATTGCATGCTGTAACCAACAGTCTATCCATCTGCTCAGTGCTTTTGTGCTGCCCTCTGTATTGGCTATAGTGCCTGTTTCCAGATACCATCTATTGTGCACAGCTCTTAGTTTTGGAAGCAAAATAGACACAAATCTTAACATTTTAGCAGTACTTGAAGATGAGACACACCAGACCCAACAATACAGATGAGCTGAAGGTCTCTATCAAAGCTACCTGGGAAACCTTGCTGCTAGTGCTCTCTCTGAATTTGTCATTTAAACAGACCGGAAAATCATTTCAGATCAATTTCCGTTCTCTGTTTTGCTCACAAAACACAATTATTTTCTTCACAGCACTGATTAGATGTGTTAAGTCCTCTGGGGAATGGCTTTGTACCGACACGCATGCTTGTGTGCTCACTTCACACATTAAAAAAGGGAAGGTTAACACGGGGCGCTGCATACTGCCTGTCATTAATCACTGTCTAGGAAAAGCAGAATTAATAAAGAGGTAAAGTAAAGATCTAGTAGGATGTGGTTCTTTACTTGTTTATGTTCTGATTTGTTGACAATAATGTTGACATTCAGTTGCTGTGAAATGACAAACATTTTGCAAAGAGGTCGGCGTGACATGCTGGATCACAGGGAGATAAGTTGAGCTTTAGGCTCAGGACAGTCCTTGGCATTCACTCACATGACATGGATTCTGTGAATGCTTTAAATAAAAACAGGCCTGCTGCTGTTTGCTTATGAGTTAGACATGACTCATCATCAGTGCTGCAGGTCTCTACAAGAGGTCAACTCAGAATGAAGGTTAGTAATCCTCTGCCCTAGCCTGGTCCTACCAGACCATTCTCCCTCATTTCATTTGTACAGAAGGTCTGGAATCGCTCAATTGACAAATGTATAGTCACTTGAAGGCGGGTGTCTGTTGAAGATTATATTATATATTATATTATAAAATCACTATTATAATATAATGAATGAGGTTTTTCTTCCCTCAGTCTTCCCTTAGCCCAGCTGTCCTGTTAATCATAACCCTACATTTTTCTTACTGTGATGTCACAGTAAGAAAAATTTAGGGTTAGACAGTGAGACCACAAAACACTCTTTCTGCCTTTTCTCAGGCTAGGATGAACCAATTTAAAACATTTTGCACATTTATACTAAATAGGATCTCAGAGTTCAATACACCTTCATATTCCCACCGGTGAAGTAGGTCTTTAAGTTATTTCACAATCATCTGCCATTGTTTAAATGTTCAAAGTATGTATGCATTGTGGGAGACTTTTTCTCGTAATTTAAATTGTTTTAACATTTTACTTCCAACCTTGGCTCCGTGGGGGCGCATCATGTCACAGCCATGCTGACCGGGGGCAAAGGTCACTAGTCTACGAGGCATGTTCAACACTGAGTTGTGACATTGCAGCAGTGTTTTGAATGCCACCCGCCTTCTGTATATAAGCTGGGGGAAATCCACTGCAAGGGGTTGTAGTGTGTGGGCACACATGCAGAATAACTGGATTGTATTCCAAGTGGTGGATACGAGACTTCGGTCAAGCGTATACCTTTGACATACTGTATGAGGGTCTTTATCCATAGTGGTTGGCTCGAAATGATGATGCAGAGGGTTTTGCATTCAAGGACTCACCTAGAGTTATTTTTGCGTAACAGTGATAGCTTGTTACAGCAATGTTGTATACAATAAAATGTACCCAAAGAGAATAGGCACGGAAAGTTGTCTGTGCCTAAGGAACGTTTCCTTTTCTGTGTCATTCTTATAAGCAAGGACACAAAGAAAACCCGTGCTTTGTAATATGGAAGTGGCAAAAAAAAAAGATTATTGGGAAACCGGAGGGAAAATTGTCATCTTTAATTATGCAAAATGCCCTTTTTCAACATTAATATGGGTCCCCCGTGTCTCTAAAGACTCCTAAAGTATGAGGCACAAACAACCTCCTCTCTTTTTCTCTACTGCCACCTTTCTGAAAATCTGTGTTGGCACATTTACACATCTGAACATATCATACCAGTCTAAGTCCCTATTGAACAGGCTTTATATAATATGAATTTGATAAAAGCAATTTTACGAGCTATTCAACCAGCACCAGCTATATGTGCTGCTCTGTATGGCCTAATAATATCCCCTGTATATTTGGTCTTAGCCTGGGTTGCTTGCTTCTTATAAGCCCCTTTTACACAGAGGGTGCGGCATATTGACGGAACTACAGCACGCCAATATGCCGGCCTTGCTTGCTTCTTTTATTTACACAGAACCAAGCAACGCCGGCCTGCTGGCGCATCAGTGTGCCATTTTACACAGCGTTCCGGAATTAAAGAGGTGCTTGTAAGCAGCGTCAGAGGGGTGTACTACGAAGCAAACTCAACAGAGCCCAGCTCTCTTTTCTTGATCTGGTTCAACATAACACATACCCTTGCTCAGAGCTAACCGGTATCACGAAGGAAGTTATCAACCTCTTATGTTTAACAAGGGTTTCAGCTTCAGGCTCTGTGCGCGTCCCCATGAGAGGGGGCGTTTGGCCGTCATTTGTCTCTGCTTCCGCACAGACTGGACTGATCTTGTGCCGCTAACTTTACACAAACGGACTGATTGCGTTATGTCACGGCTTTGTTTCGTTCATTAACTTACCGATCAATAGGTTTACTTATTTAACGAGTTTCCTCAGTGAGAATGTATCGCTCAGACAATATAGTCAAGTCAGCGGGATTTCAAAATGTGTAGTTTCCTCAAAGGGCAGCGCTCTAAGAGCCGAATTTAAGCTCAAACTCTGGAACAAAAACTGGTCTGAGCAGGTTAGCCGTGCAGCCTCTGTTACCACGGTGATCTAGCCAGGTAAAAAGAGAGCCACCTTTCGTGATACTGAAAACTCTGGCTTTAGACTCAACAGACCTTGCTCAGCCCTTAATCTTGCTTCGTAGTATACCCCTCAGGTGTGACGTAAACATTTAGCGCTGCGCCGGTCAGCTGCTTTAGAACAACACTGGCCGGTGAATTGAGAGCAGAAGTGCTGGGGCTTGCATTAAGATGTCCGTATTTTACTGTCCCCACGATGTGCCGGTTGATCTCGTTACGCGCTGAATGCAACATCTCTGGGACTGTTAACCAAACTGACAAAATCACTCCGCATACTGATTCACCTGTGTGTCTGTGTGTTTGTGTGACAGATTGGCTGTGAGCTAGTCTCTTTGTGAGGGCAGCGCTGTGCCATACAGACATACACATACACATAGTGTGTGAACGTAAGTTATGAACATAACTATGGATCTATGAGACCAAACGATGACTGTCACTACGGTCTAAACCGTGAATGATACCTATCTTTCGAGACCATAATATCAACAGAGTCGTATGACCGACCTTCAGAGGCGGGTCTCGGAGTTCATTTAGCATCCGGGGGAGCACGCCTCTTGTTAAAGGAATTATTAATAACCAAGTGTTTGTAATAAAATAATTTGAGTCAAGGCAGAGCAGGTGAAATTTACTTGCGGACAGCAGCAAGGGAATCAACAATGTATCTGGTTGGTACATGGTTGAATACAAAGAAATGAACAGTGTACATGGGATTATATGCAAGAGAAGGTGGTGTGTGCGAAAACACATACTAGGTTTGGTGTGTCCAGCCCTTGTTTTGCTGGCGAAAGCAGAAATGTTTTTAATTAGGTAGATATTCCCAGAAATTCATCTCAGCTGGTGTTATCCTTCATACAATGTCTGATAACAGAAAATGGGCGTCATTTCACCCCAACCACTGTGCACATGAATGCGTCATACCTCTGTATGTGCCAAAATCTTATTAGGCAGTTTCTTCTTCAAGGCTAAACAACAACTTTTGTCTTAGCAAAACACTTTGGGGCTGTTAGTTTACTGGGACAAAGTTCAACAGGCAGAAAGCATGTATTGAGCATTAAAATATTATACAATCATAAGGCAAATTAAATTCTAGTAACACCTCTTCCTCCTGCCTGGAATGCCTCAGTCAGTTCTGTGCGACAGGGGATAGTGACGGTCATCGTTCGGTCTCATAGATCCATAGTTATGTTCCTAACATACGATCTATTTCGATCTCACTCAGACCGTCACTACGGTCTAAACCGTGGATGAGTCATATCAACAATGTCGCGAGGAAGAAGATTCCCCGTTATCAGTCCGCTCGGCAGCAGACATGAGAATAGTGGAACGCAACATTGACTCTATAAAAGCTGGTGAAAGTGCATGGAGTGCTCCATGAAGCAGCCGCACATATCACCTAGGGCAACTCCTCTTAAAGCTGCCCATGACGTGGCCACACTTCATGTGGAGTGAGCCATAAGGCCACCAGGCATTGGGAGTGCCTGCATGGTGTAAGCCTGGGAAATCGTCTCCACCAGCCAGTGAGCAAAGACGCTGCTTAGACACTGGGTGGCCCAACTGTTTATCAGCATAACATACAAACAGCTTAGTGTGTGCCTGCCTCAGCTGCTGTGTACGATCAATATAAGCCCTCAATGCTCCTACTGGACACAATGTCTGAAGAGCAATTTCTCCTTGGCATGCTGGATCAGGGCGAAACGCCTCTAGCTCAATAGCTTGATTAACTGTGTCTGGCCTTACCACCTTAGGTAGGAAGCACGGGTTTGGCCACAGAGACACCCCCGCATTCTCGGGTTTCCACCTCAAGCAATCGTCACTTACAGACAGTGCATGTAGCTCACTCACCCTTTTAGCTGAACATATGGCGAAAAGAAATGCAGTCTTTTGTGCCAAAAACATTAAATCCGACTGCTCTAGCGGTTCATATGGGGCAGTAGTTAAAGACCTCAACACCAAAGGAAGGTCCTAAGATGGAGCTGTGAGGCTCCTGCCTGGTCGCAGGCGGTTAGCCCCCTTGAGGAACTGAGACACCATGGGGTGCTTTCCTACGGAAAGATCTCCAACTGTCTCGTGAAATACAGAAATAGCGAGAGATTATATTGAGAGAGAGAGAATGTCTGCCCTGTGTGGCAAGGGCCAGGGTTGGCCGTGAACAAGACAAAGGAGGGCCGGGAACCAATGTCTCCCCGGCCAGTGTGGGGCCACTAACAGGACCCTGTAACCCCCCTGGGCAATCCTGTCTAGCTCATGGGGTACCAATGGAAGTGGAGGGAAAGCGTATAGTAACTCTTCTGGCCACTCTTGAGACAATAGAAAGTGCATCTACGCCTAAAGGGCTGCAAGGTTGGCTCACGGAGAACCACCTCTGGCAATGAGTTGTCTCCCTGGATGCAAAGAGATCCACTTGGAATGTTCCAAAGTGAGCTGACAAGGTCGCTACAACCTCTGGATGTAGCCTCCATTCCCTCGGGGGAGGCCCGGACCTGGAGAGGAGGTCCGCTGCTATGTTCAAAACCCCAGGTATGTAAACCGCCCTGAGTGAGGCCAGATGTGGGAAGGCCCAAGTCAGACAAGAGAGAAACCCCCCCCCTGATGGTTGATGTTGTACACCATGGCAGAATTGTCCGTTCTTACAAGGATATGCCTGCCCTGTATGAAAGGAATAAAAGCCTTGAGGCCTAGATAGACTGCCCTCAGCTCCAGAACATTGATATGTTCTGTGACCCAAGGAGGACCCCATAGACCCCTCACTGCTCCGCCTTCCCAGACTGCCCCCCAGCCTGTCTGGGAAGCATCCATAGAAACTACGGTTCACCTTGAGGGGAGATTGCCCAAGGGGGCTCCCTGCGTAAGCAGAGCTCGACGACATGACTGTTATCAGGAGATTAACATGCCTGTCCCTGTGTGGGTTTAGGTTGAAAGCATTCAGCCACCGCTGTAGGGTCCGGGCCCTGAGGAGGCCCAATGGAATCACCACCACTGCTGCCAAAATCGACCCCAGCAGTCTCTGAAAGTGGATTAGTTCTAGGCGTTTGCCTAGGCGAAAGATGCGCAGGGCCCCCAGAATTTTCTCCACTCTCTGAGGAGTGAGTGATGCCCTCATTGTGAGGGAGTTCAGACATAGCCCTAAAAAGACTGTCTCCTGCTTTGGCTCGAGGTTGCTCTTTTTGAAGTTGACCTGGAAGCCAAGAGACTGAACGTGGGACATGACTGTCCCTGTGTCCTGCACCACCTGCTGGCGAGATGGAGCGCAGACTAACAAAAAGCCTGCCCTCTGTAGGGGCATCAAGGCAGCTGCCACCACCCTGGTAAATACCCTGGGAGACAGGTAGGACTTTGAAATGGGAGGACTTTGAACTCGTAAGCCTGTCCCCGAAAGGCAAAGCGTAGGAACTTCCAATGTTCCTGGCAAATAGGGATGTGAAAATAAGCGTCCTTGATCGATAGTGGTGAACCACTCCTTTTCCATGATGTGCCTTGTGTGCAGCATCTTGAAGGGTAAAGTTTTCATAAACGCATTTAAGCCCCTGAGGTCTAGAATGGGGCGCAATCCCCCATCCTTCTTTTGGACCAGGAAATACGTTTATTGAATAAAAGCCAATGTTCTGTTCGCTGGAACTTACTTTTACAACTGCGTCTTTTTTCAGTAGTGTGGTGATCTCCTCGGCCAAAACGTCTGCCTGGACTGGGTCCTTCACGGATGTTATCCGGACCCTGGAAAAAGGTGGGGGCCGCCACCGAAATTGGAGCCTGTAACCCCTTGAGACTGTTGCCAGTACCCAGGGGTCAGAGACTTTCTGCTCCCAGCTGTCCAGGTGTAGCTGGGAGTGAACAACGGCGGCTGTCCCACCAATCCTATTCACGACCCTTCCGGGGCCCTTGGCCCCGGAGGGGGACGTCTCTGTAGGGGAGCCCCTCTTGCTGCTGAGCGGGGCCGAAACCCCTGCTGTAGTGGCCTTACTTTAGCCCCGTTGTAGCCTTGGCTGCCCAGGTTCTGGGGTCTGTCAAGCACCCAAGGATCTTGATGGCCCCAAGCAGTCTGATATGGTTGCTGCCGGCCAGTAGGTCGCTGCCCTGCCCTCACAGGGTTACTGAACGCGCATCGCACAGAGTCCATGGTATGTACAGTCTGTTCAGCCTTCTTCAGCACATTCTGAGAGTCTGAATGAAACATTGAGCCCGGCTCTACTGGCATATTGGTGAGCTCCTTCTTAATATGCACAAGGAGGTTTGTTTGGGCCAGCCAGATCTGCCTGCGGGACATCATGGCTGTTGAAATAGCCGCCCCCACATCCCGGGTGAGCTGGGAATGGGTGGATAATGCAGCATCTGCATCGTTCTTGGTGTCACGGTCAGCTGCGCTAACAGTTTTCCTGATAGTTGCCAGTAGGATAGCCAGAGCCTTTCCTGCACAAGATGCACGAGCAGCTGCATTGCAGGTCCTGCAAACCAAGCGGTCCGTCTTGTCACTCTCCTTTCGTGGACACCGTGGGTCAGCTGTGACCTTCTCCGGGCCGAGAGAGGTTAAGGCTGCCATCTCCTTCTCCACCGGAGGCATATCACCCAGCCCTGTCTCCGATGGGTATCGTGCCTTAGCCATCTTCCTGCAGCCCAAATTAAACTGAGGTGCTTGGCTAGAAGCATTCCACACTTTTTTTAGCATCTTGCAGTAATCTTCTGCTGCCGGATAGCCACTGACGGACGGGGTTGTGAAATGCCAGCCCAGACTCCCTCTGTTGAACTTGGGGCTTCCACTGGGGTCTCAAGTCCCATGATCTTGGCAGCACTCAGGACCCTTGAGAGCACATTATCTTGACTAGGTTCTTCTGAACAATCATCTGCAGAGGCAGATCCCTCTGGGTGGGATGAGCTGCGACCGTGTGATTCTGCAGCAAACTCCTGTTGTCCCTCTTCTGCAAAAAGGGAACCATGGGCATAAAGGGATATGGAATCCGGGTGATTGGCTCTTGGCTCCTGGCACGAAGACAGGTGTGCGGGGGAGGCCCTACCAGAGGTCTGAGCCTCAGAGAAAGCTGCACTCTGAGAGCAAGCTTCAATCCTGACAACCCTGTCTGTCAGGCCACGAATGGCAGACAAAATTTGCAGCTGTAATGCTCACGTTGGCGTTTGCATGAATGACTGCTCCAAGAGTGGCGATCCTGCCCCCTACCATTGGTGGGAGAAGGAGCAGCTGCCACAGTGCCGGGAGGATGTTCTCTTAACCCAGCCCTCTGGGACCCCTCCTCCAGCGGAAGGTCCAATGCGGCTAGACATGGGGACTCCACATCCTCCAAAAGGTGTGCTTTGCCCAAACATGGGGGACACTCTCTGTGGCCATCACGCGGGTCCATGGTTGCTCCACAAAAATGACATGTCTGGGGGGGGGGCAAACCCTGTCTCCTGCGAACAGCAGACAATGGGGGCCGCTTTATATTATATCTGTAAAACTTACTACCCAGATCAAACTAAATTCACCCACAAAATATACGCGAACGTACAATGAGGGCTAAATAAAGAAGCCCAGCCTTCTGCACACAGAGGTTAAGGGGAAATTAAGTTGACTATCAACAAAATCAACTATGAAATAATACGAGTCACCTCTCTTCTACAAGGAAAATACAGAGCAACCCTCTAATGCCGAAAGGCAGAGGTGCTCTTCTTTTATTTCTTAACTTTAGCTAAATAAAGAAAACCCACCTTCCGCGCACAGAGGTTAAGGGAAATTAGGTTGATTAACAACAACAATAAAAAAATTAATTATGGAACAGTATGAGTCACCAAACTTTGGGCGTACGAGGAAAATATAAGCAACCCTCTATCGCTGAAAGGCAGAGGTGCTTTCCTTTGCTTATTTCTTCCGCTTTCATTTAAGCTTAATGTTAACTGATTGAGCCAAAATCACCCACAAAATGTACAGACACGTATAATGGGGATAAATAAAGAACCATGACCTTCATCGCACAGCTGTTAACCAAAAAGTATATTCTCACCCACTTTGCTTTACACTGCTTTTCTGCAGGCTAAGGGGGAAAAGCAACAGGTGTTAACAATCAACAACAATCAAACACCATGCTACAAAAACTACTGCAGACCTTCTGGTATGCCAGTAGTCACACATGTAATCACAGGGAAACCAGTTTAACAATCCTCAGGGACACAAGGCACCTGCACAATTATGTGACAGATTGCTAGCTCCCAAAGTTTTCAAAACACAATTTACCGGTCTCTTAGATTAGATGAGGCGAGAAAGGCAAAGAGGAAGAGGCGTGCTCCCCCGGATGCTAAATGCACTCCGAGCCCGCCTCTAAAGGTCGGTCATACGACTCTGTTGATATTATGGTCTCGAAAGATAGGTAGAATGAGGGGTATCATTCACGGTTTAGACCGTAGTGACGGTCTGAGTGAGGTCGAAATAGATGTCACGTTACTGTAGACAGAAATAAAGTGTGGATATACGCTCAGACCTACGGATAATAACAGCGGCGGCAATCCGGTCGCAGCCTAGCTTAGCATAGCAATAGCTTTCCCACTTCATTGTACAACTTCCCCCGGGCAGAAATACACTCATAAACTCTGGAAAATTAAGCGTGGGGGTTTGGATTGAGCAGCGGACTTTATGACCAGCTAGATTATATGCCGTTCCTTCGTTTCAGGCCGCCGTGGTTAATGTTAAATGTTAGAAAAATATTTCTTGTTCTTTTAACCAGAGTTGAAGAAGGAAAAACAAGTAGAAGATTTATTTCAAAGCTTAAAGGTTTATTATCTAAATTGAGTGAGCAGAAACATGTAGGCCTACATGGAGCTTACTGGTTCTCAAAAAGCGTCCCCAGTAAGACTGAAGTTAAAATGGTGGGACAATGTGTTATATGGAAACAAATACATTATTTCTGATTGGTTGACTATGTGTTAGAGGCTGGCCGTAGATGTTAGGCTTGGCTTCCCGATGACGTCTTCTTCTTGCTGGTCTTCATAAGATACATTTCATGTTTTACACTACCCTGCTCATAAGAGAGGTGAAGGGAGGGTGCGGGGTCATTGCTAGGCCGGTTGTCATGTGCTGGCACATCCCATACAAATAGTTCTCCCCTGACCTTGGGCAAAGTATCTACTGAAACTGCCTGTCTCTGTATATACAGTGTTGTTATGTGCACTTACATGATGGTGAGCCTTAAGTGCTCAAGTGAAGTTAATAAACATACAAAAGTGTATAAGTGTAAAAAGCACAAGAGTATAAAATAAAAATGATTCTCACATAAACACAATTCTTTCAACTGCATGTTTAGAACGTAGGCTATGGAACGTCAAACTCGCCCCTGCTCCGCAACAAGAAGCAGACGCATTTATATAAAGCCCCAACCTCAGCGATTTTTACCAGCATCCAATAAGGAAGTGACCACAACTGTAGTAACCAAGAAGTGCCACTGGGGGGGGGGTGCCAAGACTGAGCCATTTTTCTTTGACTCACTTGTTAGACAGGCCGTTTTCAAAGTCTTATTAAACCTATTTACAGCCTGGTCTACAAAACCATTTTAGTCTGTATGTTTAGGTCATATCTCCATGACAACACTGAGGGGGGTGAATATTTTTGGACCACGCTAGTTTTTATTCTTTTGGAGGTTAAAATGTATTGGCGCGATCTCTTGAGTGACAGCTCTCCGCCCGTTGTCCCTCACTTTGCTTCGGAGGTATACGTCAGCTATCTCCCTCCCCCCGACGTGAGGCGGAGTAAAAATCTCACAAAATGGCGACGCGCACAAACCAGGATTATTGGATGCCGTGTGATTAACTGAGGTCAGACCGGATGCTACATCCATATTATTTACTATCTATGATTTATACAGAGTGGCGGAACAGATTGTGTCGGCAATTTTACTACCCCCCGAGGTAGTAAAACTCCCGGAACAATCTGTTGCGCCTCTCGTCCCCCGTTCCGCAACGGTAGCATTTATACAGCAGGGCGAAGGGCCGAAAGGCCAGCATATTCCCGGCTTTCACTGGCTGTGTAAAAGGGGATTTAGATTCCACTGCTGTCATAGCCATAGCTGTGTTCCTGCCTCTTCCCTGTGTCCTCACATGGTTGCCCCCTTTCCTTCCATCCTGACCCGGTGCTCTCTCAACACTCAGCACCAGGTTGTTGTTTCTCCGTTAAGCCATTCATAGTTTGTTCAGGTCACAATGGGGTTTTGCAGTGCACAAACATGCTGCAGACAGTGTGCCAGCCTGCCTTCTCCCTGCCTAGGTCTCTTACCCCGTCGTATTATGCAGTATGCATCTTGTTGCGATACCAGAATAGTGAATTTGATTATTGTTATTTCTTGTGTTTGTCTCACTACTTCCTGGATTGGCTCTCTTCTTCTTACTTTCCCTCGCACCAAAGTTTAAAAAGCAAAAATAATCTTTTTTTTCTTCTTCTAAGATTGACTACTTGAATATTTGGATGCCTGTAGACAAAGAATATTCTATGAATCACAAAACAGTGTGGATTAAATAAACTCTTAATCCTCTCACAACCATTGTTATTGATGTTGTTTCTCATCTCAGATACCATTATTTTTAACCTTAAACAGAGATACAGAGACACTATCAGGCTATTTAATATATCTGTCAAAGAAAATGTGCATTGTTTCCTTCAATGAGGAAAAGTTCAAAAAAACAAAACAAAAACATATTCAAATTGCAACTGTATTACATGTATTATTTATGATGCAATATATTCATTTTTATACCTGTTCTATATGGTCAAGAAACAGATCAAGGCCCAAGGAATCCACATGAACCTCCATAGAGCTTTCAAAATCTCTATGGAGATAAGTATTTGTAGAATCTCTGTGAAGTCCCCATGAAATACCCTGCTCCGAGTCCCACATTTCTGTCTGTTGCTTCATCCCAGGAACTGACATCTGCTTGACATTTCAGGCTGAATAACATTTGCATTAATATTGATGGTGAGACAGACGGACAGCTACGTTTTTCCCCATAACCATACCTTAACATTTGGTGGCAGGAAGAAAGATGGTGGAAGTTAATAAGGTTCTCAAAATAAATGTGTCTACAGCATGTCATGGTGGAGCGGGTGATATACAAGCTCACATGAAAAGGATTGACTGTGACTGTTGGCACTTTGACTCCAATCACATGCAGGGAACTTCAAACAGGCAAAAATACAGTGTATAAGAAAATGTGTACAGAATAAAACATCGGTTCTGTCATTTCAGCTCTGCAGCCATGACCTGCATATTCAAAAGTATTGACATTATAGAGACAGTTTCATAGGAGAGAAGGAGATATGCTGTTATCATTTAACTCAAGAACAGTGCATGCTGGGAAGTTTGCTAAATGTTGGCGAGTGTAGGTAAAGTGGATTGTGTTGAGTAGGTGGCGTCCGTTAGAACCCATAAAACCATGAAGCAGTGGTCCAGTTTACTGACTTTAATTCTCTTTTGTTGGCACTACATTCAGTGTGGATGCGTATCTGTGTGGTCCAAAAGAAATATAAAAAGGTATACTAATTAACAATAATATCACGGTATTAACATAAGCAAGACCACAACACTATATACACACTAGAAAGCTACATTGTAGGCAGTGGCGTTTCTAGGTGTAAGAAACAGGTGGGGCTCACAACAAAGAGGGGGGTCTAGGGGTCCCCCCCAGGAAAAATTTGAGCTTCAAGACACTGTTTCTCGCATTCTGGCGACACAAAATGATTTGTTCACATCATTGCACTTTCACATTTTAGCCAAAGAAGGAAAGGATTGCTCCAGAGTTTTCATATCTGGGAAGCACTTTAAGATATGATGGAGGAACAGGCAATGACATCAAAAGCCGTCTCAACAAGGCAAGAAACACATTCAGAATGATGAACAATGTGTGGAAGTCCACAAAGTACAGCATCAACACCAAACTCAAGTTATACCAGAGCGGTGTTCTCTCCACCTTATTATATGTATATTATATGAAAGGCTCTGAATGCTGGAGGATGACGGAGAAAGACCTTTCCAAGATCTCTGCATTCCACACAAGAAACCTCAGAATAATCTTACGTATCTTCTGGCCTAACAACATCTCCAACCAGCAATTACTTGCTCGGACAAACCAAGAAAGTAGAGAGACCATTATTACAAGAAGGCATTGGAGATGGATTGGACACATCATGCCAAAAGAACAGGATTACATTACAAGAACCGCCCTACACTGGACACCTGAAGGCACTCGAAAGAGAGGACGACCCAAAGAGACCTGGCCTCGAACAGTGGAGAAAGATCTGAAAGCCATGAAGCAGACTTGGAGTTATATCCAAAAGCTCGCCCAAAACAGACAGGAGTGGAGATCCTTTGTTGCTGCCCTACATGCCACTAGGCATAAAGGGCAGTAAGTAAGTAAGTACAAGAGAGAATGCTACAAACCGACACCCGTCTCACTCATGGTCTCACTGCCGGTGCACGCCAGAGCAACAGATGGGTGAATGTTTATGCGTCTACAATGGCGGAGCAGGTAAAAATCCTGATGGTTTTTATCACACTTATGGATCTGAGATGATGCTAGATAACTTGCTGCTTGAGTTAGCTAAAAGAACCATTCCGCTTACAACACCTTTAATGAATTGGATTTGTAATTTATTTAATTTCTTTCGTTTGTTTTGTTCATAGTCTCTGCACTACTTCGATGATTACATTAGCCTCGTTTGAGAAGGAGCCGTCTTGCTAAGACCTGCGCAATTATGACGCTCGTCTTGCTGAGCGCACATCATTATGGTTAGACTTTTTGTCCGACTTGCACCTGTGGCTGGCTGCGACTCGGCTGCATGAGACTTTGAAGTCCCGCGGGATCAAGACGGACACAGACACTGGAGCAAGTCGCTGCAGTTTCTCCCATAGACAATAGGCTCGTTCGACCTAACTTTCAGCTCGTCTGGAAAGTAGACGAGAGTAGCCGAGTGCAGTCGGGGGAGTGACGAAAATGCCTGACTGAAGCCGGACAGCTCCGAGTCGGAAGTAGCGTCCTTGTTGCGGATGCAGTTCGTTTTCTAGTTTTATTTTGAAGGCCTATTAGAAACATATTCGCAGGAGAGTCACACATGCTACAACCGATTAGAAGCAGAACACAACACAAAGACGAGTAAACACTTTAAAAGCGAGGGGCATTTTCAAAACAAGAAACGAGATATAAGCTAATATCCCCATTCCCCACACATCTTTATCTTTCTTGTTACTTTACTAGAACACCTACTTTTAAGTGATAAAGAATAATTTACAAGAATAATTTACAAATCCAAATAAAGGAGGTTTAGTATTTCTCCCTTCACATAACGAATATGATCGGCCTAAATAAAGAAGGTCTAAGAAAAGATCCCTTATTATTATTGTAGAGATGGATATGATGAACTGTATTATGATGTGTAACAAACAAACTACTTGTTGTAGTTTTGGTCTGGCTTTGCGACACTACATGTAAAATACAATTCCCAGACCATTTAGATCACTTGAAATAAGCCTATGATTTAATCTTAATGGTATAAAAATCACTTCACCAAGATCTTATGTGACTCAAGTTTGTGTTCACTTTTAAATATATCTATACAGGAGAGTTACACATCCAAATTATTTCTATGTCAAGGGTTCAGAGGTTTAACTCTGATTAAGTACATTTCTGCTTAAATGCATATTGTGGCGGCCTAATGATTAAACATAAATTAAAATCAAAAAGAATGGATCGTAATTTAATTTTGAGCGGTGATGTCAGACTTTTGCCTAACCAATTGGGGAAACGCATCAAAGGCACGAGGTTTAAACTCCCAATTAGCGCTCAGCTCCGCCTGTCAGCAAGACGTTTCCCATCAGACATTTCGCTCCCGCAGCCCGTGGGGAGCAACTGCAGCGACTTGCTCCAGTGTCTGTGTCCGTCTTGATACCGCGGGACTTCAAAGTCTCAAGCAGCCGAGCCGCAGCCAGCCACGGGTGCAAGTGGGACAAAAAGTCTAACCATAATGCAGTGCGCTCAGCAAGACGAGCGTCATAATTGCGCAGGTCTTAGCAAGACGGCGACAGGTCGAACGAGCCTATAATAAAGGATTTTTACTTTATTAGCCTATGTCTATGGTTTCTCCCCACGGGCTGCGGGAGCGAAATGTTTGATGGGAAACGTCTTGCTGACAGGCGGAGCTGAGCGCTAATTGGGAGTTTAAACCCCGTGCCTTTGATGCGTTTCCCCAATTGGTTACGCAAAACTCTGACATCACCGCTCAAAATTAAATTACGATCCATTGTTTTTGATTTTAATGTATGTTTAATCATTAGGCCTACTCCGCAGTGTATGCATTTAAGCAGAAATATACTTAATCAGAGTTAAACCTCCACTGATCTGAACCCTTGACAGTAGGCTAATTTGGAAAGCAATAATTAGCATGCAGGTTTAACTCTCCTGTATAGATTTAAGTGAACACAAACTTGAGTCACATTAATTCGTGGTGAAGTGATATCTTTATACCATTAAGATTAAATCATAGCCTTACAGTGATCTAAATGGTCTGGGAATTGTATGTTACATGTTACACATCATAATACAGTTCATCATAGCCATCTCTGCAGTTATAATAAGGGGTATTTTAGCAGACCTTTAACTGTCTTTAGGCTGATCATATTCGTTATGTGAAGGGAGAAATAAACCTCCTTTATTTGGATTTGTAAATTATTTTTATCACTTAAAAGTAGTAGTAGTTTTCTAGTAAAATAACAAGAAAGATAAAGATGTAGCCTATGGGGAATGGGGATATATCTCGTTTCTTGTTTTGAAAATGTCCCTCGCTTTTGAAGTGTTTACTCCTCTTTGTTTTTTGTTCTGCTTCTACTCGGTTGTAGCATGTGTAGCTCTTCTACGAATATGTTTCTAATAGGTCTTCAAAAATAATACTAGAAAACGAACTGCATCCGCAACAAGGACGCTACTTCCGACGGCACATCAGCTTCAGTCAGGCATTTTCGTCACTCCCTCGACTGCACTCGGCTACTCTCGTCTACTTTCCAGACGAGCCTAATCACTTCCTGTTTACGTTTCCACGAATGACGTCACGCGGATATTTACCAAACTAGTTTCTAAGCCGAAACCGACAGAAACTTGAGGAACAAGCCTTGAATATTCTTGTACCTAATATCGCCTATCGTAGCTACACAGTGGAGCACTGCGGGGAGTGGACGAGCCACGGTGTCAGCTGTCCTGCTCATTATTTGAGGACCGAAGCGAGCTAGCCGGGTTGCTAAGTGTAGCTAACGTTAGGGAGGAAAGGAGGAACCAAGCTAGCAAGCAAGTTAGCAGCAGAAACTGAGTGCTCAACGTCTGCCAGCATGGAGAACAAATATAACCTCAAGAGTCCAGGTAAGCTTGCTCTACAATGTTGTGTTTTCTGTTGTGCAGCTTTCAGCGAGTTTGCTAACCTGACTGAAAGCTAAACCCCACCAGTTCACTGCTGACGGTTCTTAATTAGCATACAATAATTAGGAACAAACTAAGTAAAAATATTTATTTGACATTAGCCGAATATTGGGTATATTCCTTCGTGTGTGTGTGTGTGTGTGTTCACGGGTTTTAATTGTTGTGCTCTTCATATGGACATATTATGTTATTGCAATTATCAGGATAGAAACACCTGTATTCATAGCTCTCTACATGGGCCGAAAGCGTAGGCTACGTGTTGCTTATTTCAGAAACGTTCAACCTTGTTTAGCACTCGTCTGCGTGTGTGGCAGATTATGGAGGATGACTTTATTTCCTAGCAACAAGTGAGTCAAACTAGCACTATCAAGAGCTCCATGTTTCTCACCAATGTTGCATTGTGAATAGTTTGACAAAGACGAAGCAGCTGTTATGTTTTTGATTTTTGGCTTCCTCTGCTACTGTTAGTAACTGGTGATTTTGGTTAGTGGATGAATAGACCTATAGATAAAGCTTTTAAGAATCACGAGAGTAAACTACTTTTGTTTTCACGCTTTTATGCGACATTTTTGGAGAAGTTCCCCAAAATGTTGCACCAAGACAAACATAACAACATTTGTATCATGCCAGGGTAGGTAAAAAAGATAATAGATTGATACAAAGATGCATGTGACTGTTATGAATGATGCACATTTCAAGCAAAGCAATGGATGAATATACAATAAAACCTCTAATGCACGGCAAATACAATGAGATAAAAACAGGGGAAATATGAATTACATAAGTATCCTAGTTATGAGATTGTAAGCTAACTGGATCACTAGAAAAGACAATAGTCTGGTTTCTTTGCTAGGCTAACTTGTTCAGGATGAGCATGTGAAGAGGTCAAATCAAGCTCAGTCCCACAAATGAACTAAACTGGCATCATCTTTACACACATAGAGACAAATATCGGCTGATAATCTAATAAATAAATAAATAAAGCTGAGACTTGAGAAGCAGACCCAGAAATCTAGAAAAAGGCGTACTGGTAACATAATAAACACATTGACTTAATGCCACGTATAACTATGTACTTGCTAGCGTATCATGTTAGCTTATTGTTTGCTCGACTGGTGTGTATCTCTTGCTCCAAGTACACACACACACACACACACACACACACACACACACACACACACACACACACACACACACACACACACACACACACACACACACACACACACACACACACACACACACACACACACACACACACACACACACACACACACACACAGGTGTTCAGTACCCACAGGAATACATGAATGATTTGCTTTAGAGCTATCGATTTGGAACTGTGTCCAGTTTCAGTTTAAATATTCGGTTTCCGTATGACTGTATCATAGACTGGAGAATTTCTTGGCATTTAGCTTGAAAATATAATATCGAAAAAGTTGCAGAGGATTTTTATTTTATTTTCATCTCGAATATTTGAATACTGGTTTCAGATCTTTTTGAATATCTCAGAAACTTAGGAAGGCAGGGCCTTTTATAATAAAAAAGGCCATACCTTCCTAAGTTTCTGGTCTATGTGTCCAATATTTTGTTTTGCTTGGCTGTCCTATGATCACATTGTGGTGGGGACATCTATTATTACTCTGCTGGGAAGCATTCGCTAGTATTCCTCCTTCAAACCATGGCTACTATGGGTAGCACAAAGCTCCAAGCTACAACAGCCATGCTGTTCATTGAGAAACAGTGAGAATAATGAGGTGGAGTAGTTAAATTAATATTTTATCAAATGAATTTCCCCAATGCTGCCTGCTTGACCGATAGCATTGAGTTTCAAGCTCGGGTTTGTTTGATTTTTAAAGCATATTTTTTAACATTGTTAGAAATAAAGTTTTTATCATGTTATAGCTGTTTCCTTTATGACTCCTGTCTGTCTTTCTATATTTACTAGTGCATTGCCCGTAGGAAGCAGGTCTGCTGTGAGTGTCCCGCTCGTCACTCATTTGAAGCTTTGGTCGCAGAAGCCAATCAAACCAGAGGGAGGCGGGGTTTAGCCCGGAGACTACTTCATGCCCGTCGTTACTGTGGCCTTCAGTGTGCGCATGTATTCGCCGCCAGCATTATATAAATATGATAACTTCTACATATTTGGTCCAAAACTAATCAATCAAGGATGCACACCTTCGTGCCGTGCGCAAGCCATATCCGGAAACTCAGGCCGATCTGACTAACAGTGATCAGATATTTAAGCAGGTTAATACAAATAAACAAATTTGTACTTATTTTCTCACACAATGAGAATCGATAAGGAATCGGATCGATAAGCAAAATCAGAATCGTTAAATTCTTATCAATTCCCATCCCTACACACCTGTGGCCGCGCCTTGCATTAACTACCTTTACTATATCTGAAAACATGTGAAAACGTCATGCACGGACAATCTAATGCTGTGTGCTGATTGTGTTTAGCTTACATGAAAATCCGAACATTCTCCGATTCTATCGATAGCTTCCTAAATCATGTTTGACAAAAGTGAAACTAATATCTGCTCCGCTGTGGAGAGCAGAGACGGGCTAGCCCTCCACCAATCAGATTGCTCCGGCGGAAAGACTGCCCGACGTCGATTGAACTTGTTGAATCGGCTGAAAAGAAGGCCAACGACTAGGGCTGTCGCGATAACCGCACAGATGAAATACTGCAATATTTTCAAGCCAATCGCAGAGCATGGGCGGTCACCGCAACAACCGCACGTGACGTCCATGGACCTGTTATGAAAGGTGACGAACCCCCGTTTTTCAAAACTCATATTTGGAAAAAATATTTGAAGAACAGATCTTGTTTTTAAAAGGAAATTAATTTTATTTATTAAAATCATATACGAACATTTAATAAAACACTTTCCTTCATTGCAAATGAACAGTAGTACAAATAGACCGAACTCTGATGTGTTTACCACAGACTTTATTCCTCTGCTCCACTGTGATCGCTCTCGCTGTCATCTCTCTATGCTCTGGTTCGGTCATCCTCTCTCTCCCATTGCACACACGCATGCCTCGGTCGCTTCCGAGAGCACAGACGGTGTTGGTTCCAACCGATAAAAAAATAAAATAAACACAACTGAAGCTATGTAAAGCGATTTGAGTGTGAGAAATGCACTGTTTATATTAAATATAGCCCATTATTATTATTATTATTATTATTATTATTATTAAGCTGAATGGTCGCTCTGGTAACGGGACGATGAATACTAGACCCCGAATACAAGACGACACAACTTTTTACGACCTATTTCCACCTATTTTCTTATATTCGGACCAATACGGTACAAACAAGTTGGCTTAATAAATATAGACTTATAATTAGGCCTAAAAAAGGGGTGCAGCAATTATATCGCATACCGCACTGTTTAGCCACCCTGACGCACGGGGTATTCCTTCATCGCGACAGCCCTAATAGAGATATGCGAGTCACAGACAGACAGACGTTTCTTGCTTTATAGATAGATAAATAGATGTGAATGTACCTGATAGTTACATCTAAATTTAATGGTATATTATTAATGTGATGGCTGCAGTCTGGTGGGTAAAATTCACTACAGTACATCTCATCCTTACTTTACCTTATGGTACCTGATAATTTTGACTAAATTCAGGAGCTGACTCAAAGAGTGGGATTAGCTGTCCTTTGTACTCTTGGCTTTAGCATTTAGCTGAATGTGGTGGAAGCAGCAGCAGCAGTGAGCTATACAAAGTGCTCAGTGGAGTATCTTTTCTCTCCCTCCTCTGTCCTCTGTGCCTTTCACAACTTCAGAGTTGGCTTGCTATTATGCAATTTCCCTCTCCCCACCAACTAGGAATCATTCCTAGTGGCAAACACTCAAAAATATGTGTTACGTAAAATGATTTGCTGTACAAGGATTATCACTCTCTCGCCTTGAGCCAGTGACCGGACCTCTGCTAACCCAACAGAGGCCAGAAGCACTTGTGTGGGAAAGAGCTTTTCCCTTCACATCTCTGCTCACTGTTACTGGAAGGAAGAGGTAAAAGTGGGGCATGGGATATGAAAGCAGGGGGATGTGGAGTGCAGTGGAGTGCCTTTCACACTGAGTGCACCCTGTGCCCTGGCAGAGACAGTGGTGTTAAGAGGATGCTGTGCTGCAGACATCTGGAATGGCTTCTGCTCTGCTCTCCTCTCCCAGCTCAACATCACTACTTACATTAGGGTTCTCCACTGGACAAATGTGCACCCCACTGCCCATGTTTAGTGACAATGCAGTAAGTGGTGTGTGCCGTTTATGTAGTGATGCAGGAAGAGACTGCGGGGTGGTCTATGTAGTGCTTTTTCATTGGTTGCATTGGTGTGCATAACTTGCTCAAATATTGAATTTGCAGAAATCATGGGCCAAACTAGTAAATTGAAATAGGTTTTATTTTGGTAAATCAGTGGTTGATTGTTTGGAAATAATCAATTAAGGTAACCTTGGCATAAACTACAAAAACACGATCCAAAACAAAATTGTATAAACCACAAATTTCCTTCAAGGATAAGTTAACCCTTTGATAACATCGGTCAAAAGTGACCCTTCTGAGTTTTTATTTTCTATATATTTGCATTAAATCAATTTTATCATTCCGATTTCCAGGTATTCCTTAAAGGCCTACTTCACCGGTTTGAATATGAAGGTGTATTGAATTCTGAGATCCTATGTAGTATAAATGTGCAAAAAAAATAAAAATCGGTTCATCCTAGCCTGAGAAAAGGCAGAAAGAGTGTTTTTTTTAACCCTATATTTCTCTTTCTCGTGACATCACAGAAAGAGAAATATAGGGTTAAAAAAAAAACTTACTTTGTAAATATTACTGTGATGTCACAGTAAAAAACAGTAAGTAACAGGTGTATATGCCTATTGACTCATTCAATAGAGTTCTTTTTACCCTAGTAGATGTTTACTTGGTATTTTTCACAATTTGCCAAAGCACAAGATCAGAGTTATTGCATGCTCTCCGATTTTAGACTTGCGCCTATCCCTAATCTACCACCCCAAAATCTTAAAAATGATGAGGACTTAAGCAAAATTGTTACACTGAGGAAAGGGAGATCATGCCTCGACCTAATCTCGGTTAATTCCATTCACCATTCTATGAGATTTCCTAGTCTATCATTCCCATCTAAAGTTTACAAATTTTACCAAGTCATCTGTGTTTTAAGACAGAGAGAGAGAGTGAGAGAGTTAGAGAGGTGCTTAGTGAATTCCGTCCCAAAGTCACCAAGTTGAGAAAACCAACTGCCTCTCCGCTCTCCGATCATCTGCTTTTAAGAAAAGGGGAGGTGTCTCTTTCCAGAACTAACAGATAGGAGGAGCCCATCCAGCCAGCACAGAAAATAGGCTCGTTCGACCTGTCGCCGTCTTGCTAAGACCTGCGCAATTATGACGCTCGTCTTGCTGAGCGCACTGCATTATGGTTAGACTTTTTGTCCCACTTGCACCCGTGGCTGGCTGCGGCTCGGCTGCTTGAGACTTTGAAGTCCCGCGGTATCAAGACGGACACAGACACTGGAGCAAGTCGCTGCAGTTGCTCCCCACGGGCTGCGGGAGCGAAATGTCTGATGGGAAACGTCTTGCTGACAGGCGGAGCTGAGCGCTAATTGGGAGTTTAAACCTCGTGCCTTTGATGCGTTTCCCCAATTGGTTAGGCAAAAGTCTGACATCACCGCTCAAAATTAAATTACGATCCATTCTTTTTGATTTTAATTTATGTTTAATCATTAGGCCGCCACAATATGCATTTAAGCAGAAATGTACTTAATCAGAGTTAAACCTCTGAACCCTTGACATAGAAATAATTTGGATGTGTAACTCTCCTGTATAGATATATTTAAAAGTGAACACAAACTTGAGTCACATAAGATCTTGGTGAAGTGATTTTTATACCATTAAGATTAAATCATAGGCTTATTTCAAGTGATCTAAATGGTCTGGGAATTGTATTTTACATGTAGTGTCGCAAAGCCAGACCAAAACTACAACAAGTAGTTTGTTTGTTACACATCATAATACAGTTCATCATATCCATCTCTACAATAATAATAAGGGATCTTTTCTTAGACCTTCTTTATTTAGGCCGATCATATTCGTTATGTGAAGGGAGAAATACTAAACCTCCTTTATTTGGATTTGTAAATTATTCTTGTAAATTATTCTTTATCACTTAAAAGTAGGTGTTCTAGTAAAGTAACAAGAAAGATAAAGATGTGTGGGGAATGGGGATATTAGCTTATATCTCGTTTCTTGTTTTGAAAATGCCCCTCGCTTTTAAAGTGTTTACTCGTCTTTGTGTTGTGTTCTGCTTCTAATCGGTTGTAGCATGTGTGACTCTCCTGCGAATATGTTTCTAATAGGCCTTCAAAATAAAACTAGAAAACGAACTGCATCCGCAACAAGGACGCTACTTCCGACTCGGAGCTGTCCGGCTTCAGTCAGGCATTTTCGTCACTCCCCCGACTGCACTCGGCTACTCTCGTCTACTTTCCAGACGAGCTGAAAGTTAGGTCGAACGAGCCTACTCTCTCTCTTCCACTCCTCCCTCTTCCCCTTCGTGAATATACCAAGTTACTATTTTAACTTACAAAAAGGACCAGCACTTCCCTTGTTTTTCACAATAAAACCCACATCACTTCAACTCACCCGGAAACCAAATTACGCAATACAAACTTCAAAATAAAACAGTGTAACACTACTCATAAATGTACGACTGTAACAGTTTTATCACATATTCGTCCATAATATTCAACAGCCTGGTGAATTATCAATATATATTAATGTGATGTGATGTATTAAGCCCACCCAGATCACACACAGCATCTTGTATTTCAACTGCGTTTTTTATATTTATATCACAATATTCATCGTAGCAATGTATCATGATGTATCATGATATATCATATAGTGGCCCATGTATTGTGATGTCCTACCAATACCCAGCCCTAATATTAATATTTCCGAATTACTCACTTTCGTTAGCTGGAGTCTGCCTTTCACCATAGTCAGTTCTGCTTCACACAGCCATAACGTGTCTAAATGCCTCATAAACTGCTGCTGTGGGAATGAGGCCCAGTGCTGCTGGTGCATGTTTCCTAAGGCCTGCTGGGTAGTTGCTGAAGAGAATACTGCTTCCTGTGCTGTCAGGACAACTTAGTCCACACATCAGGGTTGGTGTCAACCTTGGGCAACAGGCATGTATAGCACACCCTGAAGTAGAAATGACTACATGCAGTATACTATTAAGACAAGTAGAGTAACTCTGGGCCATTCCTTCTAATTTATGGTATGTTCCAGGCTTCCTTAACAGACTCGGAACTAACAGAAAAGCTAAATTATTATGTACTTTTTTATAAGACAATTTTGAAGTGTGTGACTGTCAAATTGTAATTGCCACCACTATTTAATAACATAAATAAAATGTAACAACTTGGTATTGATGGAAAGTGTGATTTTGACAGACGGTGACAGCTGTCTGTGATAGAGTTACTCAGCTGTAGATAATTCGCATTAATTCTGTGAGTTGTTGGGGTATTATCCTGTAGCATACTTGTGTCAGTGCTATTTATGCTCAACCAATGATGGCTTGACACAGTACTCTTTGTACATTTATTAGAGAGTGGCAGTGTGTTGGTTGGGTTTGGGTTTGGGAACACCAACAGAGGCTATAGGGCTTCCCTCAGGAAATTGTTCAATTGTTAACACCTGTCCAATACGTTTACAGCTTTCTACTTCTAACTTGTAGAAACTAAAAGCACAGTCTTTCAGGATGTGCAGTCTGCTGCTCTGATGAATTGGCATAGAACAAATGGACAATGCGATCGGTCAATCATTATACTTAGAGAGCTCATCCAGAGAAATGCATCTGGTCACTTTATCAATACAGGTAAGAGAGGATGGTGTAAACAGTTGCCTCATTCTTCAAAAGCTATGCCTCTAATTTGCAAATTAGTACCTCTTGTTATTTTCCTGTAATTCACACAAATGCATATAGGTAATGTATGCTGACATCAGCACAGGTAGTTTGTATTTCAGGTGAGGTGGTGGCGTGCCTCCAGGATGACGCATGAGTGTTTCTATCAGTTGTGCTGTTTTGTTAATATTATAGTTTAAAAAAAATAATAAATTAGGGGCAAAACGTATTTGACTTGTCCTGAATATGAGGAATTGCAGAAATAACAATTAACAAGGCTTCTTGGATGTTTTTCCTCCTGTGTATGAATGACTTCGTCATCTGCATACATTTAAATATTGGTGTTTTGACATGCATCAGGTAGGTCGTTAATATAAAGTGTGAATAAAATGAGTCAGGGAATAGAGCCTTGTGGGACCCCTATAGGACAGTCAAGTTAAGGAGATTTGGTGCCCTCAACACAAACACATTTCTTCCTATTGGATACATGTGATTTCATCTTAAACAGCTTGTTCAGATAAGTTACATTGTCTTAATTTAGATATGAGAACTTGTTGGTCGACGGTGTCAAATGCCTTCTTTTAAATTCATGATGTTAGTGCTTGGATCTTTTCAGGAGCTAATCTGGTAGTTTTAGAAGATAAGTGACGAAAATCTTATGAACAAAGTTGGCAAAAATGTCACCTTCTGTAAAAACTGTCAAGTACATCGGACCTCTGGTATTTGGCAGTGAAAGAGCTTGTCCTGTCAGTCTGTGAAGCTACATTTAAAGACAGCTTAGGCAGCTAAAGGGCTGAACTGTCAACACTATGATGAGGGATTGTCAGTCTGATATCAAACAATGTCAGATGTCACTTGCTTTAGTTTTATTATAAAACAACACACACACAGAATGACACTATCAATTATCTGGCTTACTTTTTGGCTGTTTTTAATACATCAGTACTTTTGAATGTCAGTACTTTTAAATACACTGCAGGGGATAAGGGTCAAATATTTAACTTATAGATATCCTCTTGAAACTCTGCCAGTGCATAACATATCAATAATTATCTAAATCTTTTAATTTTTTTTTGAATAAATATGCAGATATTTGGCAACAATCTTCCTAAATTGTATGTACATTTGCATCTATTTAAAAGCTTAAAATGTAGATGTTGGATAGAACCAGAGTTCAAATCTTTATTTTATATTTAGTCTTAGTGTCCAAAGTTGTCACAACTGATTAGGATTAAGCCCTTTTTATTTTTGTCAATCAAAAAATACAATGTACAGATCTTAGAAATGCACGTTTTAAAGAAATGTATCATAAAACAGCCAATCAACAGCATATGAACAAATCTTTCTGTAATAACCTTCAGAATAGTAAGGAATTATTATGGCCTCACTCCTCTTACCGAAAAGGGGAATCGATGTCACGTCGGGGGGAGGGAGATAGCTGGCGTATACCTCCGAGGCAAAGTGAGGGACAACGGGCGGAGAGCTGTCACTCAAGAGATCACGCCAATACATTTTAACCTCCAAAAGAATAAAAACTAGGGTGGTCCAAAAAAATTCACCCCCCTCAGTGTTGTCATGGAGATATGACCTAAACATACAGACTAAAATGGTTTTGTGGCCCAGGCTGTAAATAGGTTTAATAAGACTTTGAAAGAGGCCTGTCTAACAAGTGAGTCAAAGAAAAACTGCTCGGGCTTTGCACCATCCCCCAGTGGCACTTCCGGTTACTACAGTTGTGGTCACTTCCTTATTGGATGCTGGTAAAAATCGCTGAGGTTGGGGCTTGATTTTCTCACACAATGAGAATCGATAAGGATTCGGATCGATAAGCAGAATCGGAATCAGAATCGTTAAATTCTTATCAATTCCCATCCCTACACACCTGTGACCGCGCCTTGCATTAACTACCTTTACTATATCTGAAAACATGTGAAAACGTCATGCACGGACAATCTAATGCTGTGTGCTGATTGTGTTTAACCGACATGAAAATCCGAACATTCTCCGATTCTATCGATAGCTTCCTAAATCATGTTTGACAAAAGTGAAACTAATATCTGCTCCGCTGCCGCGGCAGAGCAGAGACGGGCTAGCCCTCTACCAATCAGATTGCTCCGGCTGAAAGACTGGCCGACGCTGATTGAACTTGTTGAATCGGCTGAAAAGAAGGCCGACGACATCTACGACAGTAGTGTTGTAACCAGGATAAGAGACCTGAGCCCTGTACTGTGCTTTGCCATTCTGCTCAGAAAGCCACCGGGCTTTCCTGGGTCGGATGGACCTCCAAGTTCTTAGGATCCAAGAACATGAAGCCTCTATTGTTTGATTAAATACTCTTTGCTTGATTATTACAGCATTATGATCTCATTTTTCTCTCCACAAGGTAATGAATTATTTATACTAGTATGAAAGAATACATGTTATGGAAGCAAAGTAGTCAAAAATTGACCAGTGCTTGAAAAAGCGATGTATCTGTTCTGAAATGAAGTATCCTTACTGTGATCTGGCCTAGTTAGCTCGCAGTCTACCACCCACTGTTTGAAAACCACAGACAATTGAGAAAAGACTAAAATATTTTAATGCAGTCACGGATTTGCCATAAACCAACTCTGGAATATTGAAATGAAAAATATGTAGGAACACAACAATGAAAGAAACACACCTACAATCACTAAAACAGACACACACAAAGCAATGATAAGCCCTGCACAGTGTTGACTTTCCTCCTCACACTCTGTGCACCACATGTCCTGTAGTCCTCTCTTGGTCTTCTCCATCCTGCTTTGTATCCACTGCACAGGCACAACATAAATCATAAGACCAGCATATCAATCAGTGTTTTCAAAGTGTCCTCTCCTCTGTCCACAATATTGTCATCTCCAGTCACAACAGCAGCACAGCTCTGCATCCTCTGTCATAGGTTAAAAACTCATTTTAAAAGTACCTCACGTCACCCTACCGATTCCTCCACCTTGTATTTTTTTTATTCTAATGGCTTTCAAATCTTTTCTCCATCGCTCTTCCTTTTTTCCTGGGTTATTATCTATTTCAAGGATCTACTCTCTTCTTTACTTTTCCATAACACTGGTGCACTGGGGATGGTACAGGTGCCTGCCTTTGTGTCCCTGTCCCTAACAATGTGTGGTGACGCTAGGATTTATATCCCTTCCTTCAGAGAATTTGTTTCCCTCTTTCATTGTCTTCAACACAAGAAACGTATACACACAAAATAGAGTCTTAACCAGATACTCAAAAATGCAGTTCACTGTTTTTATTGTTATTTCATTCTAACAAGCTTTCAAAATAGTGTCAGAGACCTTCCTGCATATTTCAGACTCTTTCATTTGGGTTAGGGTTTGTTTGCATCAATATGAGCATACATACACTGTGGAGTTGCTTGCTTATTTGATTCCATATCATATTGGTATTGTGATATGAGATATTAGAAGGAGTAGTGGATGATATGTTAAAGCCTTATTCATATCTTTTCGGGCATTTTAAAACAAAGTAGTAATTTGATTTGATTTCCGGCGCTTTATTAAACTATTCCTGCACAGTAAATGAAAGTCCAACTTCTGGAAAGTTTGTCATCTTGAAGTCTTCCATGAGCATTATACAGCAGGTAGTTTCGACTAAGCAATTTGATTGGTTTGTTTCCTATTATAGGCCCGCCCCAAATGTTAACTGTTCTGGATGATTTTATTTTTTAACTCATTCATGCTATGACTTTTTGGTGATCGAACTGTACATCCTCTGTTGCTATGGCCGTTAATGTTCTGTTGCTAGGCCGTTACCAAGGGTATTCTACTTGTTGTAGGCTACTGATAAACTAGTAACAAACAATTTTGACAGTGAATTCCCTAAAACCGTTGATACTTTTGATTATACATTTTTATTTTGTTGGCAATCGTTGTATAATTGCAATAGGCTGTGCTTTTTTTGTGTATATATATTGTTTTTAAATATAGCCTTTACTTTATTATCAATAATGTGTACAAGAGGGTGTGATGGGCCAAGTGTCACTGAAAATACTGATGTTGCTTAATTTTTTAATATAAAGGTTTGTACATTGTACCTGTCTGATGGACACAAGCCGATCCCCCTCACAGAACACACCTGCAACCTTTGGTTAGTCCTTTCAACAAGTAGGCTGCTCCGGATACAGTTGGCTCAGCATTTGTGAATTTGAAATGTATTGTTGCTACTTGTTCTGGATGGGGCTCACACTGGAGCGATGCAGCTGCATGTTAAGCTGTTCACAGATCACTGCACAGATAAGCTTCCTGCCTGTTATTTAATTTGTTTGCTCTTATGTGCTGTGCCACATGGGCTAACGGCTTTGTCGTATTTTTGGGCTTCCGTTGAAGCTTAACATTTTTGGAAAAGCTTAATACATTGTAATTGATGAAGGTGGATCTTTGTATGCATCAATATTTGTAGTGAGAGTAGCTATGGCACTAGAAGCTGGAATCAAACTTTCGACAATAAAGCATAGATAGTAAATAATATGGATGTAGCATCCGGGCTGACCTCAGTTATTCACACGGCATCCAATAATCCTGGTTTGTGCGCGTCGCCATCTTGTGAGATTTTTACTCCGCCTCACTCCTCTTGCCGAAAAGGGGAATCGACGTCACGTCGGGGGGAGGGAGATAGCTGACGTATACCTCCGAGGCAAAGTGAGGGACAACGGGCGGAGAGCTGTCACTCAAGAGATCGCGCCTATACATTTTAACCTCCAAAAGAATAAAAACTAGCGTGGGCCAAAAAAATTCACCCCCCTCAGTGTTGTCATGGAGATATGACCTAAACATACAGACTAAAATGGTTTTGTGGCCCAGGCTGTAAATAGGTTTAATAAGACTTTGAAAACGGCCTATCTAACAAGTGAGTCAAAGAAAAACTGCTCGTCTACAGTTGTAGGTCACTTCCTTATTGGATGCCGGTAAAAATCGCTGAGGTTGGGGCTTGCAATAAAGGCACATTGTTTGTTTGTTTGTAACCTTTATTTAACCTCGAAAGATCAATTGAGGGGTGACCCTCTTTTACAATGACGTCGAGTAGGCACATGCCTTCATGCCCACTCAGTAACATCCCCCTAGCAGGTTATTTCACCAATGTGATGGAAATGTAGCTCAGTCCATGTCTCCTTTGTTGTGGTGTTGTCTCTCTCAGTGAAATATTAGACAGTTATGCCAGCTGGAGAATGTAGTGGGCTGAAATCCTGACTCCTTTCCTGTTATCTAACGTGGAAAACATCATCACCCTGGGATACAGTCGTCTGAAATGTTTTTTGCAATGCGAAACTGCCCCAACATGAGGTGTACTTTCGTCATTTGTGTGTGCCAAGATGCTCTAGTAAGTTGATTTGTGGAGATTGAATTTCTATTTACTCCGATCAAATCATGCGCCCTATTGTCTTAACAATTTTAAGCTTGAGTAAAACTGCTTGCACTCCATGACCCCCGAGCACTACTGTACTGTGTAAACACACACACACGAACGCACGCACACACACACACAAGCACTCTTCCCCCATTCTCCTTGTGTATCCAATGCGGGATAACTGTGTTCACATCTTCAGTGTAGAGTGTCTGTCCTCAAGGCAGAATCAGACGGAACACGTGCTCTGAAAGCGGCGTGGTGTCAGGCCATCTCTCTGCTCCACTGATTCACTTGCCCTGCAGCCTGCACATCCTCTCAGCTCGCCTCCGTTATTTTGCCCTCCCAGCCACCCATCCCTTCGTCCTTTTCTTCTGTTCATTTCACAGTCTCCATTTCCAGCTCAACAGCCGAGGGTACACACTCGATTGGATTCCAAACCAATTTTGCCTCCATGAATATCTCTTAGTTCCGCTTTTCTCTTCACAATTAGTTTCCAATGTTCAGCCCCAATGCTGTTTCCTTTTGCAGCGCTCTCGTAGCTGATAGCTGGAGCTCTGGTTGCAGCCCACAAGAGAGCAAAAGCAAGCACATCACTTTGATGTAACATAACCTAACAGCTCCTTTTTGAAGTTGCCATGGGCACTTGGATACAATGAGGCTGAGACTGTGACATCAGCACATGTAGTTGTGAATCATGACCTTGGCTTGTGTTAAAGAATGATGGGATATTTAACCCAAGACTGCGCCATAGGTGGAATCTAATGTGGCATCACTGTGTAGCTGCAGCCTGGTAAATCAGCATTACCTCGAGTAGTGTCCTTTGCTGTTAGGGCACTGAGTAACCTACAGGCCAATCCCACAAGAATCATAATCGCCACCAATCGTCAGCTGGACTTGTGTAACCATCTTTTACATTCAGATTAACCCAGCGGACCTAAATGTGTTGCATGCCGGGTTATCACACAAGGGTTAATGCCAGCAGATGTTTCTCTGGCGCTTCATTCTGAGAGCATGTTGCATTTTTGCAAATAAACCCAGAAAAGTCTGCCATGGGTAAAGACCCTCTTTTTTAAATACAAATAAAAAAAAAATCAAACTTGTTTTCTTTCTTTCTGCCTTGAGCCTGAGTGACGAGTTCAGCTGTGTTTGTAGCGTGCAGCAGGATCAGACTGCTGCCATCTGCTAATCATCTGCTCAACTTAAAGAAGCATCTAATAAGGAAACTTTCTCTTTTGACCAAAGTCAGTACATTTTACATGAAGAGCTAAAAAGATATTGGTTAAAAACAATATCTCTATTTGTGTACTATATCTCGATACACAATATACAGGTGCTGCTCAATACATTAGAATGTCATGAAAAAGCTCTTTTAAAAAAAATCTAATTTAATTCAAAAAGTGAAAGTTCCATATATTCTAGATATAGACATAGTGATATATTTTAGGCATTTTTTTGTTTAACTTTTCAGGATTCCGGCTTACACCTCATGAAAATCCAAAATCCAACATATCAAATTATTAGAATATACAGTATTCCATAAGGCCAATCAAAACAAATATTTTTAATACAGAAATGTCGCACTTTTGATAAGTATTTTCATTCATCATCTGTTATAAACTTGGTCTGGGATCTTATTTTGCATGAATTATTGCATCATTTCTATCAGCCTGTGGCACTGCTGAGGTGTTATGGAAGCCCAGGATGCTTTGATAGAGGCCTTCAGCTTGTCTGTAATGTTGGGTCTGGGGTGTCTCATCTGCCTCTTGACAATACTCCATAGTTTATCTATGGAGTTCAGGTCAGGAGAGTTGTCTGGCCATTCAAGTACAGTAATACCATGGTCAGTCAACCAGTTACTAGTGGTTTCTGGTACTGTGTACAGGTGCCAAATCTTGCTGGAAAAGTAAATCAGCATTTCCATAAAGCTTGTCAGCAGACAGAAGCATGAGGTGCTCTAAAATCTTCTGGTAGATAGCTGTGGTGACTTGCTGGCTAGCAGATGACATGATACTTCAAATCATCCCATTGAGGCAGGAATTCATACAAAAGGGGCCCAAACCAAGTACTGAGTACATATGCATGATTATACTTTCTAGAGGCCGACATTTCTGTATTGAAAATCCCTTTTTTTATTGATTTCATGTAATATTCTATTCTTCTTCTGAGATTTTGAATTTGTTTTTTTTTATAAGCTGTAAACCATAAACATCAAAATGATAACAAATAAAGGCTTGAAATATCTCCGTTTGCATGTAATGAGTCTTATATTAGTTTCACCTTTTAAGTTGAATTACTGAAACAAATCAACTTTTTGTAACTTTCAGGTGCTCATTTACTAGTTAGCCGCTCACTAAACGTAAGTCGCTCGTGCCGTAATAGGTATATCTGCAGATGGTCCAATGCTAACTACCTGAAAGCGGCTGAAAGGGGGCTTGTTGCCACCATTGTACCGGAGCTTGTATACTGGGATACAGACATTAGTCCAATTATTATGCCTCAAGCTATGGCCGTAGCTCAACTTAGCTGTGCATGTAAGCTTACTGAGTGAGTTCAGCTAGAGATGGAGTTAGTAGTAACCTATAGCACCCTAACAAATAAAGGCTGGATGCTAACGAAGGAGGCCTTGTTCTAAATTGAGGGATGGCGTGATCACTTGATTAATCATTTAGAATTAATTCTCAAGTACAAAAACAGAGTCAAAAAGTCATAAAGAATTCTAAATGGCAGAATTGTTTTATTCAAAGAAAATGTACCAAAGCGATCAATAAATCTGAAAAGCTCCTGAAGATGCTAAACATTAAAAGCATGACGGAAGCACACACATGCATGAATTATTTGCAATTGTTGGGTAACAATGATCTGCACACAAAAATATGACACTGCTGTCTCAATCAAAGCTAATATTTTATTCTATATGGTCAGAAGAGCTTTCATTAAGAGGTTATTAAGTGAATAAAGAGAGTAATGCTAAGAGTTTTCCCGATGTTGAATGTTGAACTGAAACTATCTCGACAACAGATAAACAGAGGAATTGTTGAGTTGGCAAGAACAGCAAATTAAAACAGGAGCAAGAAAGAACCATTAATAACCAGGCTTATTAATGAAATACTATGAAATATCCCTATGACACAAAACCAATTATAGAAAATATATAGAAAGCTCCTGTGAAACTGCTGCAGTTGATAATAAGAACTGTAGTGGTTAGACTGTAGTAAAGACTGGGTGAAAGATGTAATGATAAAGATGATGAGGTGAAGGGTTTTACCCTGCATGGCCTAACCTTTTGTGTCTTTTGTTTCCTCCTGTAAATAACCAGCGGTAAAGAGGCTGATGAAAGAGGCTGCTGAACTGAGGGATCCCACAGAGCATTACCACGCCCAGCCTCTGGAAGTAAGTTCCCCCACAGGACACTCCTGAGCTGCAGCGCTCCTATTGGGTCAATCTTTTACTATATGACTTTAGTAAAGGATCACCACAACACCCTTTATGTCCTCAATAGTTTAACTGAGCATCAACTGTGAAAAAGATGTACAGTCAATATAAGACGTTGGGTTTAATTTTTTTATACAGTTTCACAATTTCTATCAGTTATGAAAGCATTGTTCACCAAGGTCAAAGAAAACGGGTATTAAACCATGCAAGTCGAGAGTTTTGATTTATTACATTTTTTAATAATTCAGCTGACTTCAAACTGCATATCTTTTTTTCTAAAGAATATTTTTTGGCATTTGTATGCTTTATTGGATAGTTTGGAGAGACAGAGGTGAAACTGGGTAGAGAGGGGAATGACATGCAGAGAACGGGCCGGATTCTAACCCGGGGTCTGCTGCTTCTGAGGACTGAGCCTCTATGGAGGGGCGCTCTATAGAGGACCCCCAAATACCAACCATATGTTTAGTAATGGGAACCAAAGGCTGATGCCTGGTTGTGCAGACACAGCACAGTCATACAATATAGACAGCACAGGACAGCAGTGTCAGTTCTCACCTATGGTTGCTATGGTTTAAAAACCTGTGGTCAAAAATTATTGATTCATTATTTAAGATGTATGATGCAGTTTTTGTAAAAAAAAGTAGAATTTCTTTATTAATTATAAGCTCTTAATTATAGTAAGTGCTCACAACAACAAGCTGTGAGGGTAATGCTCCACAGTAGGGCCCGACCGATTTGTTGGCCGGCCGATTATAGTACATCTCCGAAAAATCTGCAATCGGCAAAATGGCTGATTTTTTAAATTAATTTATTAATTTGTTTTAATTTATTTTTTAATTCAAGCAATCAGCTTTGAGTTGACTTTTGAATGAGTTTATTTAGTCTGAGATGCTGATGTTTGGAGGGAGGGAGTTCCAGAGAGTTGGGTGCAGTTAAATAAAATGCTTAATGTCTGAGTTTAAAAATGCGTCATGTCACTTAAGACATATTTGTAACACTTTATTTTTTTTAGACAATGCATACTTCAATTAATACAAAGTTCCTGTACACCTATCGACAGTAACAAGTATTTATTTATATTTAAGGGTCCAAAAAAATAAATATCAATATAGGGGAGAGTGGCCTGAGTTGTGCCAGTGGGTAAGTTGTGCCACCCCTTGTTTCTAGAAAACTGTCGAAGAAATTGGAAATGTGACCATATATTTAAGAAGAGCCATCCATTTGACTCATCCTGTAAAGAAGGGAGACAAAAGGAATAAGATATAAGCACATTTAAGCACACTTTGCCTTTCAAAGTAAAATTTCCATGATCAAGGTTTTTTGATTATTGTGTCTGAACAATTATAGACAAGTTTGAAAACATTTGACACATGTTTTAGTGCTTTAGTATGCTACACTTTGAGTTATAAGTAAGTAAGTAAGTAAAGTGTATTTATAAAAGGACATTTATAACAGTTTGCACTGTCCAAAGTGCTGAACATGGTGCATTCAGTAGGTAAAAAATGAAGGTAAAATAAAAATTACAAAAATAAAAGGTATAAAAGCCCATACATCCACATATAAACAAAGATAGTAGTGCAGAGGTAAGATAGTTAATGGGGAGGAAAAGCCAGGGTGTACATATAGGTTTTGAGCCTTGATTTAAAGGCAGAAATGGAGGGGGAATCACATTTGTCAGGTGGCAGTTAGTTCCGTAAGCATGGAGCAGCTAGTGCAAAGTACTGAGAGTTGTGCCAGTGGCATGGCTGTATACTCTGGTCACCAAAAAGAAATTGATCGTCTACAGTAGCTCAGAAGAGACTGACATCTTCATTACACTTAACGACACCACTGACAAGAGTTCAGATGGCCAGAAAGATGATGATGGTGACTTTGTCATTGTGAGCTTTGCAGGTAAAACCACCTAGATCTGCTAGGCCTTGTTTAAGAAAATTGACCTTCAATCTTTGTAAAATATTTACTTTATTTACTTTAAATAAACCTTAAAAAAGTAATTGTCTTATTGATTTGTCTTGCATTACAGTTTATGAGATATATATCAATGGCACAATTTACCCCATGGTATTCTCTCTTGTAGCACAACTTACACCACACCGGGGGCAAGTTGTGCCACAAGATAACTTTTTTCCCGAAAGCTATATTTCTTAAACAGTTTATTCCAGATCCAACGTTTTTATTGCCAGGTATGCACACCACCCTGAAATATATGTACATATTTGAGTTGGAGACATAACTGTCAAGGCCTCACTTTAAAATAACTTTGAGTAAAAAGTTGCACATCTCACCCCACTCTCCCCTATATTTTGGGGATTAAAAGAAATAAAAAAATCGTCCGATTTAATCGTTATCGCAATTTTTCTCTGAAAATAATCGGCATCGGCACTCAAATATCCATATCGGTCGGGCCCTACTCCAAAGAACACGTGACCATCAGTGTTACCACTAGAGGCAGACATGAGAGGTCACAGGGTTGGGTCCGTCCTTAGAATGAACATGACTGTTCTGTAGCATGTACTGAATGTGACACGTCTTTCTTTTTGCAGGATAACCTCTTTGAATGGCACTTTTCCGTACGTGGGCCGCCAGATTCCGATTTCGATGGTGGGGTTTACCACGGAAGGATTGTTCTTCCCCCAGAGTATCCCATGAAGCCCCCCAGCATCATCCTCCTCACAGTAAGACACAGATGAAGGCCACACATTGTTGGACAGAAACTTGTCCAGTCACTTCTACTCTTGTACGCAGAGTTTCTTATATTAGTTCTTAATTTATCTCTCCAACCACATACTCACCTCTATCTTCTCTTTATTGCCTTTCCTCCTAGCCGAATGGAAGATTTGAAGTTGGGAAGAAGATTTGTCTGAGCATCTCAGGCCACCATCCAGAGACCTGGCAGCCTTCTTGGAGCAGTAGGTATCCCCCCAAAGACCTAAGTCCCAAGGTCTATAGATGAAGCGCATTGCCTGACTTGTAATAGCCTGCACAAACAAAGTCATATGCAAGGGGAGGAAGTTCCAACCATAGCGGATAATTTTTTTTTGTATTGAATGCAATAAAAGTATCTCTAAACCAGTCTTTGTTTTGAACTGAAACCTGTAGACTTTAAGCCTTCCATTTCACATGCCAGTCTATATGTTTTGTACAGGGCTGGGCGGTATGCCGGAAGAAATGTGTCTACCGGGAGAGATTAAAGCCAGACTGGTGTGGTATTTTGCACTAGTCTCTCAGTGTGAAAATTCAAGTTTTAAGTAAAAGGCAAGGCAAGTTTATTTATAAAGCACATTTCGGAGTTCACAAGAGGTCAGCCAAGGGAACTCGTACGCAGCTGTCAGCACTTGGTTCCTGAACCTGGTTATGCACTGGCAAAACAGCTGCTACATGAACACTCCGGAAATGAATACAAGGTTGGTGCTGCGTATACGCAGAAAGCAATGGAATGGCCTTCAGTCAAAACGGAGGAGGTTAAGGCGTTGCAGGCATACTCTTTGTTCCTGCATGGTTGCTGCAACGTGATGGGGAGCTTCAGTACATGCACGAAATGGATACACCAACTACCACGAGGACACTGATGTCAAAACTGCCGTTCAAGTTAAGGGAAAGATGGAGGACCACTGCACACAATGTGTTGGAGAAGCACAAACGCAGAGCACCGTTCACAGACTTTGTCACCTTTACTGAGCGTGAAGTCAGGATACAGTCTGATCCTGTCTTTGGTGATATTCAAGACCCTGCTATTCAGAAACCTGACCTGAGGAGCGTGAACAAGTCACTGCACAGGAACGACAGGAGAGGGAACAGCTTCGCTACCACAGTACACCAGGCGGACTATATAGACGAACCAGGAGTGGACGCAAATGCTCCACGGAAACAAACCATGAGCGAGGCAATGGACCCCGGCACCTGTGTGTGCTGCTCTCATGAACACCCATTGGACGAGTGTCCACAACTAAGCAGAAAGAAACATCGCGACAAGATCTCCTTCCTAAAGGAGAAAGGAATCTGCTTTGCCTGCCTGTGTCCTGGACACGTGAGCACTGCAGAGATTGTGAAATGCGCCTTACAACAGTTTTGGTCGTAGCCACCCCACTGCGCTTCATATCAAGAGGGAGACATCGAGCTCAGGTTTGGAACAGGCACAGGGGCCGCCATCCAATCGGGAACAGGTGGCTCGAGGAACTTGTGGACATACAGGGGCCGGAAAAGACAAGTGTGCCTTATCCATACTGCCCGTCCAAGTAAAATCCAGCAACGGAGACAGAGTGGTGCAGACCTATGCCTTTTTGGATCCTGGCAGTTCTGCCACTTTCTGTTCGGAAAGTTTGATGCATGAGCTTAATATCGGAGGCAGACGTCAAAACTTTCTATTAAGCACCATGGGACAGGAGAAGGTTGTTACAGCATTTACACTCACTGGTCTTGAGGTGTCTGGTCTTAATGAGGAGTGCTTTTACCAATTATCTGATGTGCTCACTCAAAAGAAGATGCTTGCTACAGCAGACAATATCATCACACCAGAAGATCTTGCAAAGTGGACCTACCTCTCAGCCATTGATGTCCCTCGCCAATGTTGACTTGTTGATTGGTAGCAACGCCCCAGAGTTATTAGAACCCTGGAAGATCGTCAACAGCCATGGAGGAGGCCCCTATGCAACAAAAACTGTGCTTGGCTGGGCGGTTAACGGTCCTGTGCAAGACAGTGAAAGAGCTGACCCAAGATCTGGACTCACTGTAGCGGCTGTGAATAGGGTCTCCGTTTGCGATCGGACCGAACTGGTGACCAACCAATACATGCATGAGGGCAAGGATGAGGCCGCTAAAGCTCCAAGAAGAGAGCGACGGACCTCCAACGCAAAGCATGAACACTCACCCAAAGGGAAAAAAGGCAATAAAGGCAGCTCACATAGATCCAAGAGCAAAGAGAAGGACACTGGTGACAAGGAAAAGCAAAGAAAACACAAGACAACTGAGAACGGAGTGACTTCCAGACTTGATGGCTTTACAGCCACCAATAAAGCACAAGCTCAGTCAGCAGCGAGAAGGGCTGTTGGTGAATATCAGTGAAATAACTCTTGTGGCAAAACAGCTGTCACCTCTGGTAGAAGACCGAATATGGGAACAAAGCCAAACTCTGCCTACTTAAGGACTTTGTTCAAGCATCCTCCAGGCTTTCCTGTGGGCAGCAGCACTGCTGAAATTGATCCCAAGATCAGTTATGCAAGTAAAGTTAAAATAAATCCCAAAGTAGCTCAAGTTAAAGGAGAGGCACTGCCTCCTCCTGTTAGGCTGGCTCAGGTTCCCATGGCTGCTGTGAAAACTATCACCTCAGCTATCTTTACTCATGGTCTTGTCTCAGATATTATGTAAATGGTTACCTGCAAATTCATAAAAGACGTTGAAGTTTGTCTATGGCTCTGTTTGGCATTGTATAATTGTTAAGACTACCTGCCCTAACAATTAGGGGCCCAGTGTAAGAGCCATTGACCCTTTTTGTTTGTTTGTTTGTTTGTATTGCCTAATTTGACCGCCTGGCTGCAGCACAATGTACCGGTTGCAAGGCTATAAATCAGGCGTAGCAGGGACGCCAGGTGATTGCATGCCGGAAGGCAAATTGTTTTCGACCGTGCTCATGGAGCTCAGATTAACAGAGAATAGTTTGTTGTTTGTACAAGTCGCACCCTTATTTGTGTTAATGAATAAAAGTAAGCATTTTAACTCTGAGGAACGAGTGGACATTCAAAAGTTTCAACTGTTAACTGTAGGCTATACGCACGCGTCAGACACCAAAACGACATGCAACCTAGTGGCTAATAGTAAGCCGCTACACCTTCTGAACCAAATAAGTTTATCTTGGTCTGATCAGACCACAGAGATGGTTCCAGTGATCCATGTCCTTAGTCTGCTTGTCTTCAGAAAACTGTTTGTGGGGTTTCTTGTGCATCATCTTTAGAATAGGTTTCCTTCTGGGATGACAGCCATGCAGACCAGTATGATGCAGTGTTCGGCATATGGTCTGAGCACTGACAGGCTGACCCCATACCCCTTCAAGCCCTGCAGCAATGCTGGCAGCACTCATAGGCCTATTTTCCAAAGCCAACCTCTGGATATGAGGCTGAGCATGTGCACTCAATCTTCGTAAACTGGGCCGCAGGGCAGTATTGCAACATGATAACCCTAAACACACCTCCAAGACGACCCCTGCATTGCTAAAGAAGTTGAGGGTAAAGGTGATGGACTGGCCAAGCATGTCTCCAGACATAAACCCTATTGAGCATCTGTGGGGCATCCTCAAATGGAAGGTGGAGGAGCGTAAGGTCTCTAATATCCACCAGCTCCGAGATGTCATCATTAATGAGTGGAAGAGGATTCCAGTGGAAACCTGTGAAGCTCTGGTGAACTCCATGCCCAAGAGGGTTAAAGCAGTGCTGGAAAATAATGGTGGCCACACAAAATATTTACACTTTGGGCGCAATTTGGACATCTTCACTTAGGGGTGTACTACTCACTTTTGTTGCCAACACTTTAGACATACATGGTTGTGTGTCGAGTTTTTTTGAGGGAACAGTAAATTTACACTGTTATACAAGCTGTACACTGACTACTTTACATTGTATCAAAGTGTCATTTCTTCAGTGTTGTCCCAGGAAAAGATATAATGAAATATTTGAAAAAATGTGAGGGGTGTACTCACTTTTGTGAGATACTGTATATACCGTTACCGTGATACAAATGACCCATACAGTGATAGAAGATTTTGACCATACCGCCCAGCCCTATCATCAGCTAAAACTTTGATATTCTGTCAATATGTAAAAGCACCAAAAAGCAACAGCAAACCAATCCAATCCAATGCATGTGAATTTTCCAATAATTTCATCCTAATGACCTCATTTCGTAGTGTAGGTCCCTGCAAATGTACCTGAAGTTGAGCCCTCTTCATTGGCAGAAGAGCATTATTTAAACCCAGAATTTATTTTTTACCAAGAACACATTTTTAGTTCACTACTGGCGATCCTTCCTTCTGCAGTGTTCTGTTTTCCTCTTACTTCTAAGCTTGGTACTTAAATCAGAGGGAACTCAGTGGGAGGCTTTGCATCTTCTTCAAAGCATTTTCCCAACTGATATCCTAACGTGGGGAAAAAAAGTTTTAAATCATTATCAGAATTACATGAAAGAAAAAGGTTGCTCTTAACCTACTTATAACCAGCATACAGAAGGTCACATGGTTGACAATGCCTTAGAGATTGGACTTCCCCTGCTGGGTTCGTAAAGTGAAGTGTGCAAGTTGTGTCTCATCCTGTGGTATGACCCAAGGGATTCTGGCTTGATAATTGAGTTCCAAATGTCATTGGCAACAGGCCAGCTGTAGTCACTCCACGCGCACTACTTTGCTGCTGCTGCTAGCTCATATGCCTTCGCCTACATATTTAACTTAAGTGTGGCTAAGTCATTCAAATATTCCCTCTGATGTCCCTTTGGAGAAGATTACTATTTTTATCTTTCAAATATTCATATATATACAGTATATATAACCATCCTTTTATAAATATTTATTTATGTGTGGTTTCTTATATAAGCTTGTTTACTAGTCTATTTGTAGTAAATACTGCTTGTATTTGAAAATAACTGCAGTATTTTAATGTCCAGTCCACAATGACTTTTTTTAAGATATTTTTTGGCATTTTCAAGCCTGATCTGACAGTACAGAGCCGAAATGGGGAGACAGAGAGAGAGGGGGGATGACCCGCAAAGGTCCACTGGTCGGACCCGAACCCGCGACCACTGCAACGAAGGCCAGAGCCAACACGGCACACGCTTCATCCACCACGCCACCGGAGCGCCCCCAGTCCACAATGACTTTTGCCATTCATTTTTTAGTTCACATACACTGACCGGCCCAAAAAAATGCCATACGCTCAAATATCTTGATGGACTATCTTTAGCTTTGATTACGGCACATATTATTCGTAACACATTCTGACAAGCTTTATTTGGCACATCTGGTTGCTTAGAACCTAGACCTGACCAACTGGAGCAACCACAGATCATACTGTACACTGCCACACAGGCTTGTACAGTAGGCACTAGGCATGATGGGAGCATCACCTCATCCACCTCTCATCTTACCCTGATGCACCCATCGCTCTGGAACAGGGTCAATCTGGTCTCATCAGACCACACAACATTTTCCATTGCTTCAGAGTTAAATGTGTATGCTCCCTGGCATATTGAAGCATTTTAATCATGATATGCCCCACTGATAAGTGGTTCTTAAGGCTACACATCTGCATAGTCCATATCCCTTATGTTCTTATCGCATGATTGTGCATGTGGACGTGCACAATCATGGGATATGTTTATGTTGATAAACATAGCCGGGAGTTCTACTGTCGATATTTTTAATTATATTTTGATTTCACCAAATGATTTTATTTATTTTAAGTGATCTCCCATTATGATCATTAAAGATTTTTTTTCCGACCACATTTCTTCCTCAAAGATGACGGTTCACCACTATCTATCCAGGTTTTAATAATGCGTTGGACAGTTCTTAACAAGATTTTAGTAGTTTCATCTTCTCCTGAGTAGTTTTCTTTGTTTTATACAGGCCAATAATTTTACCTCTCTGAAACAGTTACATATTTTCCAAAACCACAGCATATGTCTTCTGACATGGTTGTTTAAGAAATAAGAAGCTATTCACTGCATCAGTTAGGGTTAAATAACTTGTTGCAAACTGAAACATATTAATCACTGCAGTGTTTGACCGATGGAGGGCTCTTGCCTATTCGCTTAGTAAAATCCAGGTGGCGACTTTTTTTTGGCCGGGCAGTGTAGATTGATGAATAGGAGTAGGCAGTATACAAAGACGTACACAAAAGTGTATATTCACACACATACACATAATCTAAGTAGAATCAAATGTTTATTTCATTTAAAAAATGTTTTAAAAATTATTTGCACAATTTGGGGGCGCCCTTAGCTCAGTTTGGTAGGGCGTCCCCCCCATGGGCCTCGGCCAGCAGCGGACCCGGGTTCGATTCCAGTCCGCGGTCGTTCTCTGCATGTTACTCCCCTCTCTGCCCCATTTCAACTCTGTCTCTACACTATCAATAAAGCATAAAAAAAAATGCCAAAAAGAATATCTTTAAATTTTTTTTTATTATTTGCACAATTTTTAAAATGCACAGAATGACAAAGATAACAAATGAATACAGAGCAGAGAGGCAAAAAACCCAGTGGTCTTATTTGAAGCCTCCACATACATTCACATAATTTCACATACATTTCATGAATTTATAGAAAACACTTAACAAACAAAGTTGGAATTGAAGAGACTTATCTTGACATACTTATTGTTGTATTCAAAATACAATTTGCTGCTTTTTCTTCTCATATTCATCTGAGTGAACTCTTAACTTCACTGATAGACGCAACAAATGTTTTATGACTTTACTTAATTCAAATAACATTAAGTAAAGTCCAATTAATGTGATGATGGTCATCACAGACTGCACTGCACTGCAATTGCATAATTCTGGTTGGTTTGGATAACCTTTAAAATAGGCTTATCCTCGAAGACGGTCAGACATAATGAGCGTCCAGATGCTTAATTCAGCATGTTGGATAGACTGGAACACAAACCGAACACAGCCAGTCATGAAATGGACACACACACACCCTTGACCCTGACCATATTATTAAAGAACGTCCCGTGCCAGCTGGAGAAAGTGTGAGTACAGAAATATGGTGGGTGTCCTGACGGAGGCAGGAGTAAATCCAGGCTTACGCTCAGAAAACAAAGCATCACTCCCAGTTATGTAACATGGGTACTGAACATGGCCACATGTGCAGCCTGTTGTGTCATTTAACCCTGGTCTACTCAGCAATGTTAAACGTGTATTTTTTGCTAATACCCTCTTTTTTTTCTCTTTTTCTCTTCCAGTACGAACCGCCCTTATAGCTATCATCGGATTCATGCCAACCAAAGGAGAGGGAGCAATAGGATCTCTTGACTACACCCCGGAGGAGAGGAGGGCCCTTGCTAAAAAGTAAATTGCGGTAGATTAAAAAAATATATGATCTATGTTTCTGCTGCAGAGCATGTGTTGTGCATGCACTGCTATGGAGAGAATGGGGTGAGGTGAGTGGGATGGAACAGCAAACAGCAGATGTCTTGATAAGCAAACACACAGACTAATGATATGATACAGTTTATATCATTAATACAGACAACTCCATAGGAGCATGTCATATAATCGCCTGAGTTGACATGCCTCCCACTAATAACCTAGTCACAAAGGTAAAGGTGCACATCCAAGCCATTCCAGGCTGGCATGTCACTAGACAATGTCCTCAAAGGGGATTGGAGCACCTGCTGTTTGGCTTTAGAGAGAGAGATTTTTCTTCTTATCTTTGTTCCTTTTCTAAAACAAATAGATAGATTCCTGTTTGCACGCAGCATGCCCTGTCCCACTCATGGTTTCTGACATCAGAGGCGAGCACAGTGTGAAAGTACCCACACACACACACACACTCACACACACACTCAAAAGTCAGCATGAAGAGTTACTTTGAGGCAGACTTTAGGTATGAGGTAAAACAAAGTTTAAATATACTGTTCATTTGGTAGAGTTTACTATGCGTGAACTGTTCGGCAGCTGGAAATGTGCCAAATATTGCGTTATGGAGGGTTGGGTATGAGTTGATCTGGTTGCCATATGAGGAGAATTGACACTTTTTGTCAAAATGTGTGAATATATCCTCATGATCCACTCCACTTTTAACTGTAGCAGTGTTTGAGTAAACCTCAGTCATGGGTTTGTTTTATCAGTGATTCTTGAGAAGTGGGACAAAACAGGGTGCAATGTTGAAAAAGTACAAACCCTATGTTTCGGCAAATTAAATTACATGTATGTATCCAACATATACTAAGCTACTTAGATAAGCTTTGACACAACCTCCCAGCTTTTGTTTTTTTTTACCGTCATTGGCCTATCACCACCGTCAGATGTCAACTCCGTCAGATTTCCTGTCTGATGGGGTTGACATATTTAACGTTTCTTAAACAGAACAAATGGAATTTATCTAGTAGCCATTTGGTTTTTCTGTTGATGTTAGGAGCTAGTATGAACTACTTCAGGAAAATAAAATTATCAAAAAAAAAAAAAAAAATCTTCAGAAGTTGTAAGTCGGTGTTGACATATCATGGTTGTGACACAGGACTTTCAAGATTCGGAATGTAAAATATTCTAAAACTACAACACTTATCAGAGCCTGTCTGACTGTCTGACTCTTTGCAGGTTTTGTGCATAGATAGTAAATAATATGGATGTAGCATCCGGGCTGACCTCAGTTATTCACACGGCATCCAATAATCCTGGTTTGTGCGCGTCGCCATTTTGTGAGATTTTTACTCCGCCTCACTCCTCTTGCCGAAAAGGGGAATCGACGTCACGTCGGGGGGAGGGAGATAGCTGACGTATACCTCCGAGGCAAAGTGAGGGACAACGGGCGGAGAGCTGTCACTCAAGAGATCGCGCCAATACATTTTAACCTCCAAAATAATAAAAACTAGCGTAGGCCAAAAAAATTCACCCCCCTCAGTGTTGTCATGGAGATATGACCTAAACATACAGACTAAAATGGTTTTGTGGCCCAGGCTGTAAATAGGTTTAATAAGACTTTGAAAACGGCCTATCTAACAAGTGAGTCAAAGAAAAACTGCTCGTCTTGGCGCCACCCCCAGTGGCACTTTCTGGTTACTACAGTTGTAGGTCACTTCCTTATTGGATGCCGGTAAAAATCGCTGAGGTTGGGGCTTGGTTTTGAGAGCTACTCTCCGGCTGAGGAAGTACAGATGGACCAGGACCCCTGCACACTAGCAATAACAAGGGCAGATGTGTGCAAATCCTTCAGAAGGATTAATCCACACAAGGCCCCTGGATCTGATGGCATACCTGGCCGGGCTCTCAGGGTGTGTGCAGATCAGCTGGCTGGTTTGTTTACAGACATTTTCAACCTGTCACTGCTCCAGTCTGTGGTCCCCACATGTCTCAAAAAGTCCACCATCATTCCCATCCCCAAGAAGTCAAAAGCATCCTGCCTCAATGACTACCGCCCAGTAGCACTCACTTCCATCGTCATGAAGTACTTTGAGCGGTTAGTCAAATCATTCATCACCTCCTCCCTCCCTGACTCACTGGACCCCATGCAGTTCGCATTAGGGGTGTGCACGTGTACACGTGTAACCGTTTGTAAATCATAACCGTTTAGGAAAAATCAATAAACGAAAACCGTTTTTTTTTTTTTTTTTTCAAATTTCAAATTTTCTTTTTTTCAAAGTTTTGAAAGAGGTGCCACATCATCCACCCTGACTCTCAACACCGCCGCACCCCAGGGCTGCGTGCTCAGCCCTCTCCTCTGCTCCCTGTTCACACATGACTGCGTGGCCACACACAGCTCCAACACCATAATCAAGTTTGCTGACGACACAACCGTCATCGGCCTGATCACCGATGGCGATGAGACGGCGTACAGAGAGGAGGGGAGAGCCCTGACATCTTGGTGCCAGGACAACAACCTCCAGCTCAACCTCAGCAAAACTAAGGAGCTGACTGTGGACTACAGGAAGCGGCAGGGAGCCGGGCACGCCCCCATCACCATCAACGGGACAGCAGCTTCAAGTTCCTCGGGGTCCACATCTGCGAGGACCTGACCTGGACTCACCACACCGACGCCATCACAAAGACGGCAAGACAGCGGCTCTTCTTCCTCCGCAGGCTGTGGAGGTTCAACATGGACTCCAGGATACTCTGCAACTTCTTCAGGTGCACCATAGAGAGTATCCTGACTGGCTGCATCACCGCCTGATATGGCAGTTGCTCCGCCCTCAACCGTAAGACATTGCAGAGGTTGGTGAAAGCTGCCCAGCACATTACCAGGACGGAGCTGCCATCCATGGAGGACCTCTACACTCAGCGCTGCAGGAAGAAGATTAACCGGATTATTAAAGACCCTCATCACCCCAGCAACAAACTTTTTCAGCTGCTACCGCGTTTCAGTTTCATCCCACAGGCAATAAGACTGCTGAACTCCTGAGCTACTTAGCTCACCACAATGACACTTTTTAAACTTGCCACTTTATACCAGTCACCATCTGGATAAAAACGTCTGTTTACATTTATTTAGTTTTGTATTTAGGTCTCTGCTGCTATCTTGAATCTTGAATCTTTGCAGAGGTAGAATTTGACAAGAGGTCCTTCAAAGTGACAGCTGCCCCTTATTTCGCCTGATTTTATTACATTTTACATAATGAAATGTCTGACGGTGTTGACTTAGTAAAGTTGTCCCACCACTTAGAATCCTTATAAAACATGAATCTAATGTGTTGTAGAAAAACTGTTTTTATTGATATGGGAGATTATTTAGTGTTGCTTTTGATGAAAAAAGCTCTTTTTAATCATTAAAGAACATTTTTAATAGGTTTTATTGCATATGAAAGATTGAAACCTTCTCTGAGGACACACTGTTTTGGATGTCGTGCGAAGATAACAAGTGGCATATATTTGACATAATAATGATTAAATAAAATTTAAGGGGATAATTGTGCTCCAGACATTCTATTCTTCATCTCTAATAACATCTACAATTTTAAATATTTTTAGTTTGAAACATAACAGCAGTTACATATGGAAGACGGCCTTTTGTCCCAGTTCTCAAGAATCACTGTTATACACATACATTTTGTTTACCGGTAGTCATTCCGGGCATTTAAAAAATATATATATATATTTACAAACTTGCCTCTTTGTATTTGGGCCCCTGTCCCTCTAACGTCTTCACTCCTGGTATTGAGATTTGACCAAGTCATTATCTCCAGAATAGTCAGCCTCTGGAGGGAGCAAGAATGAGCACGCTTCTCTTAATTTCACACTGCAGTTCCCCTTTGAGAAAAGCACAAAGGATCCAGCCGAAGTCTATCTTCCATTAGCTGAGGAGACGGGGGGAGGGGGGGTGGGGTCTCTGTCAGAATGCTGTTTCATTAGCACATGGAGATGAAAAAGACACAGGAAGACAAACTTTGCTATAAATACTTGGTTGCTTTTCTTTTTGATTGAACACTTTTTTCACACAGTCTGAGGCTGAGGCAGCACTTCTTTTTGGTTTTGCTTCTTCCGTGCCCCTGGTGATTGTGAGAGCTGTCAGTCAGAGAAGGGCCTGTGCACAGCGGAAAGGGGCTGCTGTCCAATATTTTTATAGTTTGCAGAGTTTGACATGTAATCTGCCAAAGATGCTGGCCATCTTGTGACGTGGTAGGACAAACACACAAGGGCCCTGTAATAATATTCCCTGTCGTTCATTCCTGGGGGGACGCCCTACCAACTGAGCTAAGGGCGCCCCCTTCTTTTAGTTATTTTCTGGGGAAAATGTCCAAATTCCGATTTAACGTTTCATATTTTCCCAAATAACACAACATTGAACACTTCATTTCCCCATGCTGATAACTACAGACAGGCCTTGCAGAAGAATATGTTTCCTCTGTTCTATCTGTTCAGTACAAGCCCCAACCACAGCCAGTTCTACCAGCATTCAATGCGGAGTGACAAAATGTTGAGTTCACCGAGTGGCCACTAAGGGCAGATTTCAAAACAGAGCAATTTCTCATTGACGCCGTGTTAAATAGTCCGTTTTCACAGTATTGTTAAACCTATTTAAGGCCTGGTCCAAAAAAAACATTCTAGTCTGTATGTTTAGTTAATATCTCCATGACAACACTGAGGGGGACAATTTTTTAGTTTTTATTCTGTTTGGATGTTGAAATGTATGAACAATTAGGGGCGCAAGCTCTTGAGTGACAGCTATCCGCCCGTTGTCCCTCACTTCGCCTCGGAAGTATATGTCAGCTAGATGGGCGTATCTTCCTCCCCTCGACGTCACATCAATGCCCTTTTTCGGTAAGAGGAAATGAGGAGGAGAAAAGATCTGACGAGATGGCTACGCACATAAGCCAGGAGAATTGGATGCAGTTGGAATAACTGAGGTCGGCCCGGATGCTACACCCATTTTAGTATATAGGCTACTATCTATGGTTCAGTAACGGGCCGCCAGGCCAATGGGACCCCCCGCCAGGCCAACAGCAGCCTGACTTAAAAAAAATTATAATTTAATACATTTTTCATTGATTCCGTAATAATCATTTGCGAGCATCTGCGCGGCACTGTCGGTCTACCCCTCGTGTGCGTGCCCTTACAACCTCTCGTCTGATCATCCCATCAGCTGATCTGTGTGTCTGCGTAGCCAGATCTACTATGGAATGGTTTAAATCAAAGCATAGTCATGTGTTAAAATGGTCCAGTCAAAGTCCAGACCTCAATACAATTGAGAATCTCTGGAAAGACTTGAAAATTGCTGTTCACAGACGCTCTCAATCCAATCTGATGCTAAATCTGAAGCTCAAGCTATTTTGCAAAGAAGAATGGGCAAAAATGTCAGTCTGTAGATGGGCAAAGCTGGTAGAGACATAACCAAATAGAGCTGTAATTGCAGCAATAGGTGGTTCTACAAAGCATTGACTCAGGAGGCTGAATACTTTTGCACGCCACACTTTTCAGTTTATTTAAAAAAAAATGTCAAACCAGAAACCACGTTTCATTTTCATTCCACTTCCCAATTATGCGCCACTTTGTGTTGGTCTATCACATAAAATACCAATAAAATAAATGTAGCCGTGTTGTTATAACGTGACTAAATGGCGAAAATTTCAAGGGGTATGAATACTTTTGCAAGGCACTGTATATTTGTTTAAACTGATATTGTAAATAAATATACACACATTTTAAATGTTCTGCCTGCAACACGTTTCAAAAAAGTTGGGATTGTGGCATGTTTACCGCTGTGTTACATCACCCTTTCTCTTAAAGCTCCCATATTATACACTTTTCGGTTCTATTATACACCATATTATATGGTCTTAGTGGTCCCTAATACGTTTTTCTTCAATTGTTTGCTGAAAAAAACTTTCAGATAATTTATTGTACTATGCTGATGTTCAGCTAATCTCACAATGGCCTATTTTTTAAAAAGAGCTGCAGCTCCCCTCGTAAATATACAATCTTTGAGCTCCCACCGCCCCCTGTCCGGAAGCGAAGCCAGATACGCCTCGCCCTCTGTCTGTTTGTAAACAATGATGACGTATAGCCTATTAGCACAATTAGGTTTAGCCTACCCATGAGAAGAACCAAGTCTAGTGCTAGTAACGCACTTTGATTAGTTTGACATGACCGATCCTTGTCTACATGAAAGACTATGTTCATACAGATGCACTGACAGCCACACGCTAATGGAAACGGCATGTTCACAATAAAAATGCTGCAAAAGATGGTGGCTACTGCGAAGCTAGCTCGGGAGCTAGCTGCTAACAATACCACTAAAATCAGTGAAAAAATTATCTTCAAAGTCAGACTTCTTCAGTATACCTTCCAATCCTTTGTCCTGTTAAAAACGAGGCATTTCCAGACTGGTGTGGGGAATAGAAATATGTTTTTATGAGCAAAAGCTGAATGCTTGTCCCAAAGCTAATAGCTATACACCAGTCAGGCAAAAATACCAATAAAAACATTTATTTCAGTTTCAGTTTGAAAAAAAGCACAAGTAGCTTCCTATCCGTTGTGTTATTAAAAACAAGGCCGCTGTGGTTAAGATAAATTAGTGGATTATGCAACATTCATCATGTTTTGCCGTACAACAGGCATCTTGTCGCTTAGCAACAAGCAAACAACATGGGGGTGAAGGAATATTTTTCGAGAGGATCTCGGGCTGTGGACCAATAAGACATAGGGGGGTAGACTGCACAGTGGAAGCTTCTGGCTTTCCAGTTTTTGACGTCAGAAACGGGGAGAATTCTGACTGGAGTATATTGGGTGGACAGGTGGAGGGTTTCAGAAAAGGGGAGAGTGAGAAAAGGAGAGAGCTTTCTTTTTTTTATACTTTGGCAGTCTGTAGGCACATCGTAGACCCATAATTATGTTCAAAAACATCGGAAAAGTGCATTTGCACAATATGGGAGCTTTAACAACACTGACAAAGCGTTTGGGAACTGAGGACAGTAATTGTTGATATTTTGACAGCAAAATTATTTCCCATTCAGGCTTGAAATACAACCTCAGGAGACGCTAGTGAGTAGGCCATGGAGCAGGTTGTGTTTTACTCAGCTCCTCCACATTCGCTAAATTTAGATTAAAAAAAAATGCAAATTTTCAAGCCTTTCGACGGAGGCAAATAACGCAGAAAGCTCTTAAGGATGGATAAGAAAAAAAAGAGCCCCAAGGTGCTGGACAATCTTTCCGGGAGTAAAGGTGACTTTTTGTCGAACGAGCTAGCTAACTATATTTTTTGTTAACTTGGCAGGTAAACCTGACAGTGAGCAAGAAAACTATATTGGGCACTGTTTGTGGAGGAAATTTGAATTCCCTGGAGAAATGAACAAATAAATGATTCATATAACAAGTTTGTCTTTTTTTCATATTTAATAAATAAATAAATTCCAGTACACAGAAAGTGACATCACAGCTCTGGGACAGACATCCTCCCGCCTCGAAGGCTCAGAAGTCTGACACCCAGCACCTCAAATTCTCACAATATATAGTAAAAGAACATCCTTGTTTTGTCATAGTTGGGACATGTTGTTGAACATAGAATAAAACTGTTCTTCAAAACTGCCATAGTCTTTGTCTCTTGCATCCCATAGCTTCAGCAATATCCGAATCGGACCATGGTCTCAAAATGAATATATACCCTTTGAACCTGCCGCTATCCTCATCGGCAGCAGTTTTGTTGGTTGCTGTTGGTCCGCGTCCTCTTGCTCTTGCTTTTCTGATTATCTCTGTTTTTCTATCTGCAAACATTGTTTTTTTTCCAATTGATTTAAACTAAGCCTCCGCCTGCAGGGAATCCAAATGGGAAGTCCGTCTATCTGTCTTCCCACACACATTGTATTATTAGTGGAAGGATCTTGAGTTCAGTGGGCCTCATTTATCAAACTTGCGTGGAAACTGGTGCAGATTCTGGCGCAAATACCTCCCTACGCCAGGTATCGGGTGGGATTTATCAAACAGTCGTATCTCGCCAATCTCGGCATACGCCAGGCCATTATTGATAAATGCGGCGGCTGAAAACAATCATTATTTGAATATCACGCCCCTATATTTTCTCAGTTTAGAGGCCACGCCCAGAGGTTTTACGACATGGATATGCGCTTTACGGCAAAGAAGAGGAACTCTGTCAAGTAGAAATTGACAGAATAACGAAAAGTAGAAAGTAGAAAAAAAAGAGTTTCATTTCGGAGCATTAAAAGCGGCATCAAAGAACGACAGAAGGCAGCAGTTAGGAAGGAAATAACTGCTGCGGTCAACAGTGTTGTCGTTGACAACAAACGATGTCCAGCTGAGGATTTAGCATTTGAGGTTTACATCAGTATCGCTCAAATGCTATAAAACAGCTATACAATTATATGTCGCAAATATCTTTACATAGATGAAGAAAAAGTGGTCTGACTCAAAAATCGCCACTAAAAAGCGTGGTGCTGCTCTGAAATGCAACCAACTGGAGGTGCAGGCATAATATAAGTGGTAAAAATATGCACTAACTGTCCAATAATGGTCCCCATGAAAGAAATGCACGTCAGCAGATTTGAATGATTAGACTGTATTGTCCCTTTTAGATAGCACTACTCAAAAACTTAAAAATAACACATTTAGCGTTTTACTGTATGACAGCATGCGCTTGGCATGAGTGGTCAGCCCGGCCGTCAGCAGCACAAGCCGACCCGGCAACGATCAGCTGTGAGAGCGCCCACCGTCCTGCTCCACCAGCAGTCCGGAAAAACAAGCTGAAACGTGCCGGTTAATGGTGGAAATAAATCGCTCGCCTAAGCGATCAATGACACATTAAAAGAGGAACTAACATCTCAAAAGTGCGTCAAATAAATAAAATGTTAAGCTGAATGTTGTGCCGTGTATTTTTGTTATCATCAAGAGCAGTGTACTACTTGCATAGCCTACATATTTAATACTTAGGCTAACATTTTGAATGAATGCGGCACCCGTGCCTCAGTGTCCCCCCAGCTGCTCCAAGTCGGAGATAACTGCCCTTACGCAGTCCCATACAGCGCTCCTAAGTGGCCGGTGTGCGCACTATTGAATCAGTGCTCCTACTCAGTTGCACACCATAAGCTGCACATTTTTGTGATTAGTATCTTTATTTCGGTCTGAGCAAACACTGCATTTGTATTATCTTCTAATAATTGACCAACAAAGTCATCGGCTACCCGGCACAGCCTGCACTGCGAGTCCATGCCGTTTACAAACTTGCGTACATGAGCTGAGAGCTGGCGTGGGATTTGATCGTATCCTATGCTCACGTCCATATTGATAAATGCCGAGGTTTGCGTGGAAATGTGCGTACACCCACTTTTCTGGTCTACGCACAGTTGATAAATGAGGCCCAGTGTCTCCATGTTTCAGTGTTACTCTGACTTTTACCATCCATCCTTTCCTCAAGTTATTTTGTGCTCTTTGTGCTAACAGAATAACTTGTCTACTTATTTTAGTCAATAAACCAATCTTCTGAGTTCACTACAGCAGTAAATAAGACAAGTCTGTCTGCAAGTACTAATGCAAGATTTCACCGGTTTACCAATACATTAGGCTTTATCTGCAATGACTTCTAATATTATTTTGTAATATTTATTCATTTCTCACTGTGTAAATTCTTGTAATAAAGTCAGGTTTGGAGCGCCAATCAGGGCTCCATCAGAGACAGCTTCTCACGCTCAGGGAATAATACCCACTATGCATTGTTTCACCTACCATTGTCTTCCAACGGCCCCTCCTGCCTCCCCCCACTGAAATGCGCAATTTTTGAGCGAAATAACAACAAAAGTCATCTATCTACAGTCTATTTTCATATATATATCAGGTGCAATTTTATTAAATACAAATAAACACTTATGTTATTTATGTAATTAATGTGCACGTGGTGTCTACTTCTGCGTTGCTTTGCTGCTCTCTCCTCTGCTCCGTTTTGTGACGTGCGGACGAGGATGCTAACATTAGCTCTGCTGCTAAACATCTTATGTGGATCTCAATCAATGGACCAGAGGTGTCTGACTTCACATACCGGGAGGCAGTGTAAACTGCTTGAAAGTAGGCTACAGGAAAAGTGCTCAATACAGCCTGCCCTAAGCCAAATAGGTGACATTTTGAATGGACATGACTTAGTTAAAAAAAATTGCTGTTGTACAAAAATGAAGGTACTCAAAAAAAATGGGGAGGGTGCAAAATAATGTGTGCAACCCACCTCATCCATTTGGCTGACATTCCACCCCAGTCACACATTTACATATGAACAAGTACAATTTAAACAAAATATAAAACAAACTTATGAATACATATAGTACATATTGTTAAATGATAAATTGGCATTACACTGTTCATAGTTACGGTAACTTTGTACTCACAGAGTGGAGGGACCTGGTTGCCTGACACTTCCAGAAAATAGTTTTTTTTATAAAAAGCTGATGTTAGAAGTGTAGAATGAGAGATTATCTTGTGGCACAATGACCTGACCATGTACCTACCTACCTCCTGCTCTGTGGCAGGTCCAAGGACTTCTGCTGTGAGACGTGTGACTGCTCCATGCGCTCTGCCCTCCTGGACCTCACCCCCGACAGCAACCCCAGCCCAGAGGACAGCAAGGCTAAAGAACTGGCTCAGCAAATCAACTTCAAGGTACCAGCACAGGGCTGTTACAAGAGTCATGTTTGATTTACATTTCTGTCAGAGATTGAAAGAGCTTCTGACGGCACTAGCTACAGATGTCTGCTGCTATTTTTTTCTTCCTTCAACAGCCAGAGAGAGGCCTTGATTTCAAGTGAAATATATTTGATTATTCTTCAGTTAGAAATCTCCCAAATACTGTTCTCACTTACTAAATAATTCTAGTTGTTTTTTTCTAGTCTATTTAGCTTTTTGGGTTGCTTCAGATACTGTCAGCACTTCCTGCCCTGATATTTCACATTAAAAGCTTTCCACCAGCTCAAAGGGTATAATCCCTCCGCTGCTCCCCTGTGTGTTAATGCAGGCAGAGTCCAGTCTATCCAGACAGGCCAGTGAGAGCGGAGGAGGTGCAGAGAGCGAGCCATCCACAGTCACCCACGAAGACCCCTCCAGCTCTGCTGAGCAGGAACCTGCTGCTGCTGCTGACCCGCCCCAGGCTGAACAGGTGGGTGTTTATACTGCCACTCTGGGTTTACACATAACCTGCCTGCAGTCAGCCCCACCTGCCACACCTCCGCAACATACCGTCCCCATGGCTATACATGTTATAGCCTGTTAACTACTAATATTACTGCCAGCCATTGGTTGGTTTAAAAAAAAGTATATATACACTCACTGCCCACTTTATTTGGAACACCAGTTCAATTTCTTGTTAACACATAGGGGAGAGTGGGGTGAGATATGTCACTTTTTACTCAAAGTGACTTTAAAGTGAGGCCTTGACAGTAAAGTCTCCAACTCAAATATGTACATATATTTCAGGTAGGGCTGTCAAATTAACGCGTTAATTTCGATTAATTAATCACAGAAAAATTAACGCGATTAAAAAAATTAACGCAGATTAATCGCACTTCTATAATGCCCTTTGACCCGGTGCAAAAGTGGTGCGCAGCTCGGTGAGCTGCACCGAGCTGCACCTGTAGCTTACAGCCCGCACGGGTGAAAGGGAGAGAGAAGCAGAGGAAAGGGCAGGGCCGAGGGCTCTATGGAAAATAAGCATGAAGGTAGGAAGACATCTTACTTTATTCTCCGCAGTGTCTGGGCATTATTGATTTAGTGGTGCAACAATATAGGTTCAAAACAGTAGCCTATCTCTCAATCTTCCTCTGTGTGTCTCAATTTTGTTTGCTAGCTGTCTCGTCTCCCGCCGCCCGCCCCGTGTGTGTGTGTGTCAATATTTTTGCCTATGAGTATGACGATGGTGAATGAATCGGCATAGGCATATGTGGCAGTGCAGCGCTGTCTGTTGTGGAGACAGAAGTTACGAGAGAGAGAGAGAGAGAGAGAGAGAGAGAGAGAGAGAGAGAGAGAGAGAGAGAGAGAGAGAGAGAGAGAGAGAGAGAGAGAGAGAGAGAGAGAGAGAGAGAGAGAGAGAGAGAGAGAGAGAGAGAAACTGTAGCAGGCTATACAGCTGTTTATAAACAGGTATAAAAGTGTCATAAAAGTATGCGATTAATTTAGATTAATTAATCACAGAGCCTGTAATTAATTAGATTAATTTTTTTAATCGCTTGACAGCCCTAATTTCAGGGTGTTGTGCATCCCTGACAATAAAAACTTTGGATCTGGAATAAACTGTTGAAGAAATATAGCTTTCGGAAAAAAACTTGCCCCCGGTGTGGTGTAAGTTGTACCGTTGGAGAGAATACCATGGGGTAAATTGTGCAATTGATGTATCTCTTAAACTGGAATGCAAGACAAATCCATTAGACAATCACTTATTTAAGGTTTATTTAAAGTAAATCTTTTACAAAGATTGAAGGACAAGTTTCTTAAACAAGGCCTAGCAGATCTAATGGTGTTACCTGCAAAGCTCACAATGACAAAGTCACCATCATCATCTCTCTGGCCATCTGAACTCTCATCAGTGGTGTCGATGGTCGAGTGGTGGAATGGAGATGTCCCTCTCTTCTGAGCTACTGTAGACAATCACTTTCTTTTTGTGACCAGCGTATACAGCCATGCCAATGGCACAACTCTCAGAAATTTACTTTGCACTAGCTGCCCCTCCCTTGTAGAACCAACTGCCACCTGGCATATGCGATTCCCCCCCAATTTCTGCTTTTAAATCAAGGCTCAAAACCCATCTGTACACCCTGGTTTTTCCTCCCCATTAACTATCTTACCTCTGCACTACTATCTTTGTTTATATGTGGATGTCTGGACTTTGTCTTTTATTTCGGTTATTGTTATTTTACCTTAATGTTTTTTACCTACTGAATGCATTACAGCACTTTGGACAGTGCAAACTTTTATACATGTGCTTTTATAAATACATTTTACTTACTTACTTACTTACTTATTTACTTATAACTCACTCCTGGCCCTCTGGCACATATCACCCCAACCCCAGAATTTTGGATATTAAGCCTGATGCAGCAAATTAGAGCTGACATCGTGCAAAGAGCTGACATCGTACAAAGTGTAGCATACTAAAGCACTAAAACATGTGTCAAATGTTTTCAAACGTGTCTATAATTGTTCAGACACAATAATCAAAAAACCTTCATCATGGAAATTGTACTTTGAAAGGCAAAAAAACTGTTTTCTGAGCTTAAATGTGCTTATATCTTATTCCATGTTTCTCCCTTCTTTACAGGATGAGTCAAATGGATGGCTCTAATTAAATATGTGCTCACATTTCCAATTTATTCTATGGTTTTCTAGAAACAAGGGGTGGCACAACTTCCCCACTGGCACAACTCAGGCCACTCTCCCCTATAACTAATTAGCATATCACATGGCAGCAACTCAATGCATTTAGGCAAGTAGACCTAGTCTCGCACAGCCAGACCAAACTACAGCCAGTAGTATGGTCTGGAACCAAGCTAAATCGTTTCGATTATAAAGGAGGAACCTGGGCTTGCCTGTTTACATTTCTTTAAACCAATCGCAATCGTCTTGGGCGGCACTAAGCCCAGGAAGCCGCAACGTGTGCTTTCAAAATAGTGCAATTCAGTTCCGACCATAGACTGGCTCCGCCCACCTACGTACTTCCGCTCAAATTTAATTTTCCCTTCAGTAGTCAGTCTGGGGCTGCAGTGAATTTCTCAGCTCTAGCTCAGGAAAATGTACGGCCATCCAATCAGCGAAATTAGCGAGTGGCTGAGAACGATGACGTCGAAGTCGCACTCCAGTTTCAGATGAATGCTGCGTTCCTTTATACTCGGAACTCGGAGATTTCCGACTTGGTAGTTCCGAGTTCCGACCTGTCAGTGTTCCAGTGCATCTGCTCGGGAAAGTATTGACGCCTACAACCTTTCTCATCCAAATAACTAAACGTTAGGCTCTAGCAAGTTACCGTTGCCAAGTACCGGTAGATCCATAGACTACAATATGTAGTGAAATCGGAAATTTCCGAGTTCCCTGTGCAACTGGAACGCGCCGTCAGAAGCCGGCTCATGACATACGTCATGACCAAACGTTATGCGATTGGTTGGCAGATTCAATAGTTTTAAACTTCAACAGACACCCGCCTCCAAGTGAGTGAACGTTTGCCAATTACAGCAGTTCCAGACCTTCTGTACAAATTAAATGAAGTACGATGGTCTGGTTGGACCAGGCTATGCCGACCAACACCGTTAATGACGCACGCTGTGGGTGCGCGCTCACGTGTGTTTCACATGTGTACTGACAGTATCAACTGGATACTGTCAGTACACATGTGACTTCTGTGACTAGTTGTGATCTGATCCCGTTGACCCGCTTTGCATGTAAATTAACACTTACATCATTTCCGTTTGCATTGGTGTTTTTAACTGGTGGGGTTCAAACAAGTACACATACAGGGCTGTACAGTTTGAAAGTTAAATAGCATTTGCTGTTAAAATGTAGGCCTATTACGTAGGAAGATAAATACAAGGGTACTCGTTCTTGTGTGACAGGTTGACGAGATACTGTCTTGTTTAGACACAGAGGAGTGATGCACAACACTGCTTAGAGGGCTCTCCATTAACACTCGCCAAATGCGGATAAATGTAGTCTTAAGTAAATCTTGGCAAGTAATGCTGGGCTTACACTAGAAGCTACTACTTTTAAAAGACTGAAGACTGACACCCTCTCACATCTAAAGATAATTAACTCACACCTGAAGACAACTAGTCATAAATTCTCTGAGTTTTCAGTCACAGAATGAGATTTTGAAAAGACAGGGGGTCTCATATTGCAAGACTACAACTAGAATTCCTTTTGAGATTAATATTATTTCCAATCCAGCTACCGGGGTTTAAAAGTGATTTCAGTCAAATAAAAAGTAGTTTTTTAGCAGGTAAAATGGACTGGGTGTTAAGTAAATATGAACAACTATATGCCCTTATCACGTAGTCTAAATGTCATGCATGATCACGTTAAAAACTGCAAACGCGATTGTGATTATTTAACCCATTGATGACGGCTGCTGCGCGATGCCACATTGTATCTCCTGCCTGATGCTGCATCATGCAGCATTGTTACTTTATCTAATTTTCATGGCGTGCGCAACATATAATGCACCGTCATTGGTTCAAATCAAATGAGGTGGGTTTTGTTGATTTTTTTAAGACCACGTGACCACCCAAAAAATGTGTGGTTTGCAGAAAATTACGCCAATAAAAAAATTAATAAATAAATAATAATAAAAAAAATACGCCAGCTGTGTCGGCGATAGTGTAATACATAACAGTTAGTGGCGTTCGGAGCGCAGAATCAAGGTCTACTGTAGGCTACTGACGAAAATCACACAACACATTGCATCTATTTATTAACAATATTTATGAATTTAGGCTATATTTTGCTGCTCCAACTCAAATTCAGCCCAGCCAGGCGATAGTTAAGTTTCAGTTTCGTTTTCATCTCCGTGGTATACAGCCGTTTGGACCAGCTGATCGGCTCCCGACAGCAGGAGTCAGTCTGCGTTCCAGTTGTACTGGGAAGTCGGATTTATGGTGCCAGTGATAACTGAACTAAATAATAAAATAAATCTATCTCCTCCTTCCTATATCTATCTATCTTTATTTCTCCACTACACACTCAGTCACTACTATCCATGCTAAAAGGAAGCAGGATTATAACCTCATTTAGCACATTATTTTTAAATACTTTATATTATTTTTTTTTCTCCCCCATCTAATTTTGACGATTTTTAGAAACATTTGTTGGTTTGTAAGCGCTAAGGGAGCATGTTTAAATAAAACCTGTGAACCTTAACTTTTAAATGTATTTTATTTCATGTTTCTATGTGCTACACAGGCTTAGATATTAAGGTTTTGGTAGACTTGACAATTCATACTATTTTTTCAGAAAACCCTCAGGCATTAAGGACATGCATCCTAGATTGCCATAGTCATCAATGGGTTAATTAAAAAAAACGTTGATTCAATATTCCGAGCGGGGGACATCCTAGTTATTTGACCAGCTTTATTTGCTGATCTCGTCCCCCAATAACTCTAACTCCTAACTCTAAATGTGACGGTAAAGTGTTAAGGTTGCGCAGTTGTCAGCTTGTTTCTCCAGCCGAGGCTTCTAGGTAAATGTGTCCCAAAAAAGTTCCTCGCAGGCGGACACAGGTCGCGACTAATGCCGCTCCTCCAGCGTCGTGTTTGGTGCTGGAGAGTGTGACAGTGTTCACGTCATTTTGCTTGAGCCAACCCCTCAAGACTAACGATAATATCAAACCTGTTTGATAATGTCGGAACGTCAAGACAGGAAGAAGACTGTATTAAATTGGGTCGGATGACCACCTCACACCGAACGACTGAGATTACGGGCGCGCGCCACAACTCCAGCAAGACTGCTGTGATTTCAGTCCGACATTGGAAATTTGTCTGCGACTGTCAAATCGCGTGAAAAGTCGTGTAGTGAAAGTCCAGCATAAGTTATTACGCCACTTTGGCTGGTGAAAGATCTGTGCTCGGGCGGCTATTCTACATCAGCACACAGCTTTCTAAATGAACTCAGTTAAATTACTGCTTGTAATTTTGAAGCTAGATAAGAACAGGAAGTTAGCGCTTCACAGGCCTGCAAGGCATCAGTCAAAATCAGTGACTTCCGTGTAATCAGATTTACGCAGTGAAATGAAAACAAAGGACAGAAAGCGTGTAATTTGCAATACTTCTAACTGCGCTCACACTAAAACCTTCGGTTGCATGGTTGCAGCCGCCAGTGATGCATTTTCAACGTATTTCCGCTCAGGCAGGGGGCGGCAGTTGAGTAGGAGGTCCCTAATGTGGACAAGAGTCACATTGTTGTTTACACTACTATTTGAATGTGGACACATCAGACACAAGCGACGTAAACCACCTCCGAATGTGGTTTTTGTGATCTGATCTCAATGCGTCTTCAATGCGTCCTGAGAGTGTTTCCACCTGTAGTTGGAGCTGTCCAACAGTATTCAGATGACTAAAACCACATGTTAGTGCTAGGTGGAAACGTAGTCTAACTCAAATAACCACTCGTTACAACAAAGGTATGAAGAATACCATCTCAACGCACAACACGTCCAATCTTGAAGCAGATGGACTACAGCAACAGATGACCCCACAGGGTGCCATTCCTGTCAGATAAGAACAGAAAACTGAGGCTGCAATTCACACAGGCTGACCAAAATTGGACAATTGATAAGTCTTGATTTCAGTTGTGACATTCAGATGGTAGGGTCAGAATTTGGCACAGAATTAAGGCAGATTGGAAGGCCAAAGGAGGTCCTAGCAAGGTGTTCCTGATAAAGTGGCCAGTGAGTGTATACTGTATACAGTATAAACAACTGAACTGTAAATGTCAATCACTGATATGCAACATAGGCTTATCTAGCCTATGCTAATTCCTTCTGCTGATGTTTGGCATGATTAAAAAGCAAACCTGTATTTGGCATTCTGTGATTTGTTTGTCAGTCCTTTTAAGCTGGAGAGGTCACTCGATAAACCCATTCGGGTTTCTGACCTCTCCAGCACATACTCTTTTAATCTTTACATGTGTTAATGTATTTGTTGAGTGTGTTGAGTGTGTGCAAATAAATAAATAAATAAGCTCCAAAGAATTGGACAGAGCAGTGCATGTTGTAAAGACCCACAGTGTAGATGATATGTGCAGTCAATTACCCCTCTTTCACATTGTTCCTTTAAATTGGAGGCGGGATTCTTCACTTGCTGACCTCCACTCAGCTCCACTATCATTCTGAATATTTTGGGGAATGATTGTGCATGACTTGAGTTTAATCCTGCTTCCTTTAAGCATGGATAGTAGTGACTGAGTGTGCAATGGAGTGAGAGAGATAGGCAGAAACACTTGCCCAAATGATAGACTATTGTTAAATGTCATTCACCCACCCAGTGTTTTTTCGCTAGTGCCTCCAATGTCCTGCTGGGTGAAATTAGTAGCCAGCGGAGATCCTGACCCTCCTAGGGGGGTCCGAGGGTATGCCCCCCGGGAGATTTTTTTTTACCTTTTTGAAGTGAAATGCATGAATCTGGTGCACTTTGAGAGGAATATAGAGGCTAAATCTAAGGAATTTTGTGTGAACAAATATTTTGGAGACACTATGTCAGATGAATTAGAAGCTATTGAAGAAAGACACATGGATTTTCCATAAAAATATTTATTTAAAATGAAATATTATGCAGGGTCCTCTGGGTTGGGCTTGGAGCTCTTTTTCTTTAACGAGACATATTTCTCTGTAATATAGTGAATGCATTTAAATGCAGTGAGAGGAACGAAGCTGAAGAACTCTTGTCCAGCTATCTTTATTTCCACAGACAAGGCTGAAATAGGCTATAGACTATACACAGTGCATGGGCAACTGAGGGCAGCCCCATTTTCAAATGTTTTAAAATAAACTCAATACAAACTGTGCATGGACGTGACTGTGACGTGATCAGTTAACCTCGGATTATCTCCCAGATGATCTGATTTAATTATTAGGCTATTAACTAGACCAAAACATTGTAGGGGAAGGTGGGGTGATTTGTGCATTTTGGAAGTTGCAAAACCCCTTGTTTCTAGAAAACCGTGGAAGAAATTGGAAATGTGACCACATATTTAAGAAGAGCCATCCATTTGACTCATCCTGTAAAGAAGGGAGACACAAGGAATAAGATATAAGCACATTTAAGCTCAAAAAACTGTGTTTTGCCTTTCAAAGTAAAATTTCCATGATCAAGGTTTTTTGATTATTGTGTCTGAACAATTATAGACACGTTTGAAAACATTTGACACATGTTTTAGTGCTTTGGTATGCTACACTTTGAGTCTATATAGTTAGCACAATGTCAACCCTAAATTGCTGCATCATGCCTATTATCCAAAATTCTGGGGATGGGGTGATTTGTGCACAAGGGCCTGGGTGAGTTATAAGTAAGTAAGTAAGTAAAATGTATTTATAAAAGCACATTTATGACAGTTTGCACTGTCCAAAGTGCTGTACATAGTGCATTCAGTAGGTAAACAATGAAGGTAAAATAACAATAACCAAAATAAAAGACGTAAAGCCCATACATCCACATAAACACAGATAGTAGTGCAGAGGTTAATGGGGAGGAAACACCAGGGTGTACATATGGGTTTTGAGCCTTGATTTAAAGGCAGAAATGTAGGGGGAATCACATTTGTCAGGTGGCAGTTGGTTCCACAAGCACGGAGCAACTAGTGCAAAGTACATTTCTGAGAGTCGTGCCAGTGGCATGGCTGTATACGCTGGTCACCAAAAGAAAGTGATTGTCTACAGTAGCTCAGAAGAGAGTGACATCTCAATTCCACTTAACGACACCACTGATGAGAGTTCAGATGGCCAGAAAGATGATGATGGTGACTTTGTCATTGTGACACAATGACGCACAAATCACCCCACTAGTGGGGTGATTTGTGCGACAAGACAACTTTTTTTCCGAAAGCTATATTTCTTAAACAGTTTATTCCAGATCCAAAGTTTTTATTGCCAGGGATGCACAACATCCTGAAATATATGTACATATTTGAGTTGGAGACATAACTGTCAAGGCCTCACTTTAAAATCACTTTGAGTAAAAAGTTGCACAAATCACCCCACCTTCCCCTATTCCTTTTTTGTAAGATAACTTACATTTGCTTAATATGATGTTAATATCAAAAACACAAACTCAAAAAAAAAGTTTTTTCACATATTCATCCGCGCCCCCCCTGCCACAACGGGGGGGGGGGCGCGCCCCACAGTTTGAAAACCACTGCACTATAGCACCATGCCAGCTGTATTGGTTGCACTGAGCCAGAGTGTAAATGTAAGCTGCTAGTCCTTTCTCTTCACATCGTGGTGGGTGTGTTACGGTAGCTTGAAGCCTATGGTTGTGCAACTTCTTTCAGCAGTTCAGATAGAGGGGACGAGTTTTGTTGCCTAAGAGGATTGATTTTGGCACCAGCTGCTAGCCCCAGAACCAAAGCAACGGAGTCTGAAGGAGCGTAGAGGGGGGCCAGCTTAGTTTATAGTGTTTGTGAGTTTGGGTCAAATGATGAGGGCCACATCATAAATAGGAATCACCATCTGTCGCTCAAATTGGAGGGACTTGACTAAATCTGGTCCGGAATGAGACACATCAGCCCACTCTATCCCACACTGCCCTGTGTCCAGACGGATGTGCTGTAGGTTAACTGTGTACTATGTTTCTGCAGGTTTCCTCCAGCCATCCTCTTAATTGGGTGAAGTGTATCTTTTCTGTGTAAAAGCTGAGCCCCTGTGCAGTGCTCATTGGTTAGTCATCCTCCTCACAGCCTCCAGGGATGAATCATCCTATCAGCACTGGTCTCTGTAAATGAACAGGAGCAATACACGTTATATATAACTCATTCTAGCACCTAGTATAATGCTGAACAATGAAAGTAGGTTTTATTGTGTTCAACAATGAAGCTCATGAATAACACATTTCTATGAAGATGAATACAAGGAAAAACATATCACAGGTGGCTGCAAACACACATTTGGAAAATGAGCTTGTAGGGTTAACTTCTATCGTATATATTGAATGCACTGCTTTGTGCATTTGTGTGGCCGTGTGTGCTCACATGATTAATCCAGTTATTTTCTCGATTTATCAATCAATGCCTGGACTATAAAATATGAGAAAATAGTGAAAAATATTCAATACAACTTCCCCATCACAATTAATATTTACATTTCAGAAACTTTAACCAGATCATTTTTGCTATTTTGCTTAAATATGATTTCCCGATTCTGGAGAATGATTGCTGTCAAAATCACATTTGGTCAGAATCAGTGATTATATCCTCATGATCCGCAAAATCCAGGGTTAATACACCGCCTAGGCTCTGTAAACTGGCATGTTGCTAGCTATGGTTGGCCCCCTTTGTTTACATGTCCTTTGTTTACATACCAGTTTACAGATTTTTTTCAGAGCACACACAAAACAGACAGGTAGCAGCCCGTGAGGAGATATTCACTGACTTTGACAAAAAGTGATTTGACAACAAGTGTTCTTTAGGCCTTTAAACGATTTACATGCGGTGGTGTGATTGTAACTTTTTCGGCTGTAGACTGAAACTAACGGGGGGAGGCGGCTCACTGGACATATATTTAGTCGCGCAGTTAGTTTGCCGACACGGCTCTGTGTATTCAGGCTCGAGACATACAAACAGGTCGAGAAGCCTTTCCCCTCAACAGCGCTAACGGGCAGGATATCTCCCAGGGCTGTACGCTTATTTTTTAAAGTCGTAGCACTGGTGCTAGCAAGCAAAAAAATTCAGTAGCACAAAAATAAATTTGGTAGCACACAAAGTATGATCGAAAATTTGCATGACCCTAACCCTTGCATTTCGCTCTACTTACCTTTGAGCATGTCATCTTGGTTTTATTTGAGATTCTCAATGAATATCCTAGTGTGTGCAGTAATAATTATAGAAGAATGAATAGGGGTGCACTGATTGGAATTTAGACAAAAGAGTCTAACCTGCCAATGGCAATTTGTTTGCTGATTCAGAATTATTTCCCCCAATAGAACTATAAAAATAATGTCTATATCTATATATTTTTTAAATAAAAATATAATTATTATAGTAGGCTAATAATAACAAACATTTTTAGAACATTTCATTCTTTTAATGAAAACCAAACTTTAAAACATTGAACATAATAGCCTATTAAATAAATTAGTAAACATATTTATACAATTTAGGCCAAGTTAAATAGGTTGTGTCAAACTTTGTTTAAATAGACTACTGTTGACTGCTCTCTGCAGCTGAAGCAGTTGATTTTCTTGCTAGCGCACTGCAGGGCTGTGAAGCGTTAACTTCCTGTTCTTACCTGCTTCAAAATAAAAGTCAACTCGCATTTGGCTAGTAACAGGCTTTTATTGTGAAGGGGCACAGGAAATGTTCCGTTTCCACACGCGCTAACTTAACTGCGTTAAGAGCCGTGTCCTTCCGGTTTTTACCGTTGGTGAAGTTAGACGCTATAATCGCCGAGCACAGATCCCGAGCACACATCTTTCACCAGCCAAAGTGGAGGGTAGACTTAATAACTTACTCGCCTAAGACTACATTCACCCGCATTTGGCGAGTGTTAATGTAGAGCCCTCTAAGCAGTGTTGTGCATCACTCCTCTGTGTTTCAAAGACAGCCTCTCCTCATTAGCACTCGTGCGAGAGGAATTGTATTCATCATCGCACGTGATCAATTTCAGTGGCAAATGCGATCAAAACTGTCGCACTGTACAGCCCTGTCTCCGGTTATCATTTTAGCTGTCAGACCAGAGTTTTTTTTTTTTTGCGCTGCGGCTCACACCGGTGAGGTGTCACTGTGAATGACACCGTTACCAACCATCGCTGAGTTTCACCGGGCTGCTTCGCTCGCTCAAGGCTTTTGCTGCTTAAAGCATTGCACCGCGCTGATTTTCATCCAGTTTGAAAAAAAATGCTCCCACATTGGACTCTGACATTTTCATGCACGCACCTTACAGTATTGCTCCTGCTGCACGCTCACGAACAGACGTGGACTCGCATACACGGTTACGTCTCTCTTTACGTCCATTTACTGGTTTGCAAGCGCGCAGCTCTTTAAGAAATACATTTCCTTATTGTCATTTAGTTTGCCAATTTTCGGTAATTTTGTTCGGCCTTTTAACTGTTTCGGGCCAAAACCGAAAATGACTTATTTTGCCATTTTCGGCCGAACATTTTCGGTGGCCGAATATTCAGTGCATCCTTAGTTTTTAACCTTTATTTAAAGGTAGAAATGGAGAGGGAATCGCATATGCCAGGTTGCTGTTGGTTCTACAAGGGCGGAGCAGCTAGTACAAATTAAATTTCTGAGAGTTGTGCCATTGGCATGGCTGTATACGCTGGTCACCAGAAGAAAGTGATTGTCTACAGTAGCTCAGAAGAGACTGACATCTCAATTCCACTTAACGACACCACTATGAGAGTTCAGATGGCCACAAAGATGATAATGGTGACTTTGTCATTGTGGGTTTTGCAGGTAAAAATCTGCTAGGCCTTGTTTAAGAAAATTGTCCTTCAATCTTTGTAAAATATTTACTTTATTTACTTTAAATAAACCTTAAATAAGTGATTTTCTAATGGATTTGTCTTGCATTACAGTTTATGAGATATAGATCAAAGGCACAATTTACCCCATGGTATTCTCTCTTCTGGCACAACTTACACCACACAGGGGGCAAGTTGTGCCACAAGACACTTTTTTTCCGAAACCTATATTTCTTAAACAGTTGATTTCAGATCCAAAGTTATTGTTGCCGGGGATGCACAACACCCTGAAATATATGTACATATTTGAGTTGGAGACTTTACTGTCAACGCCTCACTTTAAAATCACTTTGAGTAAAAAGTGTCACAACTCAGGCCACTCTCCCCTACTAGTTATCAATACAGGAAACGGAGCAGAGCAGGGTGTAGTCACAGAGCAGCGGAGTCTTAACAAATGATGAGAGGAGAGTCTACCAGCAAGAGGATATGGAGGATTTGCTTTCAACGTGTAAAGCAAATGCGCCTATTAGGCAATATATATTTTGGTTAAAACCCATTTTTAATAGAGAACCTGACACACTGTCAGTTTTATTAGTTATAAAGGTTCAGTTTTATTGTTGTGTTTTTTCTCAGTAAAAAATAATATAGCATTTCAACATTCATTCAAAGCATTCATTTAGTTCAGAGCATAGTGGGAGGATCTAAAGATCAAAGGTTAAAGATTAAAGTAAACACTTGAAATGTGCAGTGTAGCTTTCTTTGTTTTCTTTTTTATATGCCAGTGTAAGAGAAGTAATACCTGTGTTGTCACGAGTGTACTAACTGGTTGGAAAGTGTTCACACTGTGGTAACCCTAAAGGCCTAGTTTGGTCTCACTGACCCTCTCAATGCCACCTCCCCAGGGCGAGGCGTCTCCATCCCCGGTGGTAGAGGAGCCCCGGCCCCCTGCATCCCCCGGCAGTGGTCGCCCTCTCAGCCCCAGACAGCGTCGTGCCCAGCAGCACATCCAGAGAGAAGGCAGAGAGCCAGCCAGCAGAGAGCCAGCCAGCAGGCCCCCCTTCTCCCAGGCCCCCCTCCAGCCTCTAGAGGAGAGCCATGCGGGCTCTGTGGTCCTCATCGTGCTGCTCACTCTGGCCCTGGCCGCTCTCATCTTCCGCAGGATCTACCTGGCTCAAGAGTACAAGTTTGACTACGAGCTGTAACCAACTTAAGCCCCTCCCCTCACCCGGCAGTCCCCCTACCTCCTGCTATAACGCCCCCGACAGAACTATGAGCTGCTGACGAGGCCCACACTGACTGTGTTTCCTCCCTGCTCGTCAGTCTCCACTGAAGGGGAACTTTCATTCCTGCAGTCTTAACAAATGATGAGAGGAGAGTCTACCAGCAAGAGGATGAAATTCACACTGATTCTTTTAATCAGTGTGAATTTTACTCTCCAGTGTAGTTCATCTTTAAGAATGGAAAGCTTTGTTGTGTTTGTGATCAGTTCAGCGACCCCATGCCCCCTTCCATATAATGCCTTGTTTCCACTGAGCAGCACAGTTGGGTTCAGCAGGACACAGTAACCCAGATCTAGCTTGTGTTTCCACTGCAGACAGCACCCTTACTTGGTAGGCGGGTTTATGCCGGATGGTGATAGCCACTGTATAGTCTATGGGGCAGAGCAGTTGGCGCTGGCAGCGGCATTTATGTTACTATGGTGACATCATAGCAGTGGGACACAGTGTAGCCACTGATTCATTCAATGAAGAGGTAAAACACCACACAATAAACAAAGAGCTGCGCTGACATTTTTCCCTAAACACAAGACTCTTCACGCCGAGGAGACTACACACAGTGGTTTATCACTTGCCTCGAAATGATGATTCTGTCGACCAATCAATGTTAGCTGCACCCTTTGGGATGGCTATGTACCCCAACGAAACAGTGAGAAGATAGGTGCGGCATTGTTCGCTTATTTTGGTACCCTTCCCAACTTTTGACACTGGAAACACAAATAAAATGTGTGTAGAGCCATACCAAACCAAACCGCTCCGTGGAAACGAGGCTAAAGACCACATGCACCCTTCCATATATCGCTTGTCTATCCCAAGAATGCCGCTTCTTCCCATTATTTAATTAAAACTAACATAATATGGCAACACAGTAGGGCTGCACGATATCAGGAAAATATGCAATAACATTGTTAAATATTGAGACAACGATTTCACTTAGACAAATACTAAAATGTACAGTGATAATGTCTTTCTGCTTTGAGTTCACAGCCCACACAGACCCCAGACAGTAAGCCGCCTATAAAAAGCATTATTTCCATTACAAAAACATGGTTTTATTGTTAATTATTTATTGATTGCTTAAGCAAAACATTCATGCCTCCCTTTACAACATGTTCTGCTAGTCTACATCTGATAGGCCAGATATATTGACATGCAGAGCTTGAATGCATAGCACATGGAATAGGCTACCAGTTATTGCAGTTCAAGCAGTTCTTTGCGATACGTATACCTCCAAATGTGTATCTTGATGACAATACATTTTTGATGTATTGTGTAGCCCTACTACAACGCAAATTATGATGGGGTATTTTTTGATGATTTAATCATGGGAGTATCTTCACAGAGTGTGTGTGATAAAATGACTTGTTTTTCTTCTTCACGTGCGTTAGTGTCTTGTTAGGTCAGGCCAGGTACTTAATGCTACCGTGTCACATTAAATAAATGTTCACATGATATTGTAATTGATGTGTTATAGTTACATTTTAAGAATAAAACATGAAATGCCCCTGTTGTTCAAGAAGCTGTATGAATGGTCTCCACGCTGTCCATTCATTCCAGATAACAGGCACCTGCTCGGGGAGAATCACTTCTGTAAAGGAGGCAGTGATGAGGCCTGGTAGACTGACGTCTCACACAATAAACAGGCAGGATGTGGGGTTAGACATGCACAGTCTGATGTGTGGAGAATGGGATATAGTATCTGTGCTGCTGCCTTCAGGTGGCTGCTTGGACCAAATGGAGAAACGTTACACATACCCTTAGAATCACTCATATTCAATCATTGATGGAATTCTTTTACAGTCTGTTATGTTACACCATTCACCAATGTGTGAGTGCAGGAATGTTATCACACTCTCCATTTAATTAGAGAGTAGTGGAGAACGTCAACATTTTTGACAGTCCATCAGAAAATGGGAAAACCCCACTGTAACAAGCAATAAAACATTTCCAATACTAATATTGTCATGTATTAGCTATCAGGGGCCTTTTTTATATCAGCGAACAGAGGGAGTGGCATAGAACGATGACGTTGAGGTCGTGCGCCAGTTTCAGTTGTAGTCATAAGCCGGCGCATAACATTAGTCAAGACCAAACGTTTTGTGATTGCTTGGCAGATCCAGAGTGGCACTGGGCAGTGTTTTATAGTCGCTAATTTGTGCAGTAAATAGAATGTTGCTCCTTTTAAATGGGGAGTGACAGACTTTAACGTCAGACACATTAGGTGACAGTTTTCATTAGAGCCTGATTGATTTATTACCAAATCCATGTTCCTCAAGTGATCACAGTTTAACTTATTATATAATTTATATATTCATATTAGGCCATTTAACGAGGCTCATCTGTGACTTTGGGATTACACAAGTGAACAGTAACGATCGCGTGCAGCCGACAGAAATCTGTTCAGTGGTAGGCTACAGATGTTAGAAAAAATAATGAGATACAATACAAATCGGTTTATTAATCTGAATGTAGAGCATGTTCACAGTGTGTGGGTGGCCGTCTATATGAACGACACAAGGGCTGAGAACTAGGCTACTGATCAGAAAAATTATCGATCAAACATAAAATCATCAGGAAATGATAAAAACATCCCGATGGAGATTTCTATGGAGTGATTTTGCTTTAAACTGTACAGGGACGCGTTGTGACAGTGACTCTTTCTTCAGTCAGAGCAGCAGCGTGAAGTGAAAACAAACTCAGAGTAGGTCAAACCACCTATCTAGCATTCCGCTTCCTGAAATAGGCCCCAGGCATTGTACCAACCCTTCTCTCACCTTTTTTTTATATATATATATATATAAAAAATGTGAACCAACTGTACCTGAAAACTAAAAATATTATGCTTCCAAATATTCTTAGGAACTTAAAGGGTCAGCTATTATGGAGAATGCCCTTTGTTTACACACCCTTTGTTTAGAAACCAGTTTACAGAGCCTTGTATTAACATTTGATTATTTTTCAGTGCGTATACGGACAGATAGGTGATCGTCAGGAGATACTCACTGGATTTTACAATATGCCAGAATATATATATATATATTTTAACAGCCATTATTAATGTGACAGTATCCTCGTTAACGGCACCTATATTTAAGAGTCTCTTTACAGGACCTGGGCAGTTTGACCAAGGACGGATTAACATGACCACGGGCCCTGGACACAAACCAGTCATGGACCCCTACCAACACGCAAATACACGCACTAGCACACCGTGCAATCCACAATCACACACATTATAATGCAGTGCACGGCCTAGAGAGAGAAAGAGAGAGATAGAGCGAAATACAATTCTATAAAGTCTCTCTGGTGCTGCGCAAGAGAAAGAGACTCTTTGCGCCGGAGCCTACTAGACAGTTAGATTGGGGCAGAGACACCGGCGATGCGAGCGCGCGCTTAGCGCGCGAGCAGATTTTTTTTGCCATTGTAAGATCTCTGCGCCTGCTTTTTGGCCCACCCTTGCCCCCCTCGGAGCCTACACTCAATGTCTGAGCGAAGCAGCGCGTCACCCGGTGAAACGCTGTGTTGGTGTCGTTCAGTGAGACAGACACACTCTGTGGTTTAAAACTAAATGATCACAGGGGATTCCTGCACGTTAACGGGTGTCGAGGGGACATGCTCCGCGATCTGATTGCATGTCCCGAGCCTGGATACCCCAATCTCACTGCCGACTAACTGTAAAGTGAAACAACCGCCTCGCTCGTTACACTGGTAGGCCTACTGGTGCGTAAAGGGAACGCACAGTTGGCAAACTCTCCTCACTACAACTGCCACAGCAGAAAAGCCACTGTAGGTCGATCGCTTTGTCGATTCGTGCCTCTGACACGTTGACTCGCATCATAATGAGTCGAGGCTTTGATTTCAGTGCGGGGATGTGGAGCTCTTTGGCCATTTCCCGTGCCTTTTTTTCTCTAGACACATCGTTCTCTCTCCAAGCGCACACACGCTTGTCCCGGCCGAATATAAGACCCCGAATATAAAACAACCCGACTTTTTACGACCCATTCCCAGGGGGGAAACCCCCGTCAAATTTTTTTAATAAAAAAAAAAAATCAAAAATCAAGGGCCCCCCTATTGGCCAGGGCCCTGGACATGTGCCCACTTTGCCCATGCGGTAATCCGTCATTGAGTTTGACTGTTTATATTGGCTATCCTTTTGTGTCTCACTTGAGGTCTGTGTGCAGTCTAATAAATGTCCTTAAATCTTGTCCCTTTGGGGCTGAGGACAACAGGTTTGATGATTAAATAAACTGTTGGTGTGTAGAAGGAGTATAGTGACGTCTGTACCCCACTCCTCATCTCTGCTGCAGGCTAGAAGCTCCAGGCTCAACAACACAACACACCTGAACCTACTGACCTGTTGCCAGCCCAATTGCATTGTGGGTCCGACAGTGCTACAGCAGTGCAATGCAAGATCTACTTTAGTTCTTGTTTAGGGTGGTCACAGAACTTCATTTTCACAAGACTTTGAACACATGTTATACCTGTTGGAGAGTGTTCAATTGAAATATTTTATTCACAGTTTATTCAAGCATTGCTGGAAGTTTGCAGTGTTCAGTTTGTAGGCCTAACCCTAAATTCTCCAAATTGCTGGTGTAATGACTGTAAATTTCACCAAAATTCCTTGCTTTGTGCTGCCTTTGTGTGTGTGTGTGTGTGTGTGTGTGTGTGTGTGTGTGTGTGTGTGTGTGTGTGTGTGTGTGTGTGTGTGTGTGTGTGTGTGTGTGTGTGTGTGTCTCAGACTCAGTCTCAGCAGTCCTGTGAAGGGAATGAGTTGAGAGGGTTTTTAAGCTTTTCCATCATGGCAACTTTTTCTTGCCGAGATGCTGGGATTTTTTTTAACACAGCAAACCTGCACCTTTCACCTCCCCCCCACCCCCCCTCACCTGCTTGTATAAATAGACCCAAACAGACTGCCTAATGTTTACCCTCTTTGATATACTTAGAGTAGGGGTTTAGCGCGCTGATGAGACAGAAAAAGCAATTAAAATCCACTCTTTGCACATGGTAGCTGACACCTCTCTGACACTGACGGCATATCTGCGGCGCACAGATAGCTCCCAGGTAATAGCAGGGAGTCGACCTGTTGAAAGGAACAAATGTGTCTCTGTAGTATTTCTTTCATTTGAGCAGGGCTCTCAGGGTTCAACATAACTTTTTTTTCCTACTGGCCCGCCGGGCCAGTGGATCTGAGTTTTACTGGCCCCTTGTATATTTTCACTGGCCCTGCACACACTTTTTTTTTCTTCATAATTTAGTGTCAATAATTATAATACCTGTATTAGAAAAATAAAGAAAGATAACCAGATCTAAAGGGAATATCTATACTGTAACAGTATAGATATTCCCTTTAGATTTGGTTATTTTTATTTTAGTTAATTATATGAAATGTTGATATTGCTCATACACATAATATAAAACCAGGCAAACATATTGAATTAGAAGCCTACAACTGAAAGTATGTTGAAAGAGTCGGCCAGTATTTTAAAGTCCAGTAGTTTGATTTTATGATTTTTGATTGTTTTTATTCTTGAATTTGGGCAGTTTAATGAATAGTTCACCTGCAGAAGTCATGTTCAAAATAAAATAAAAATAAGAGATGAAGGTCTGATCATTCTTTGTGGTGTGGTAGGCTGTTTTTATTACTTTCTCTATATGCATTAGGGATGTGAATGTGTCGACCGAATGACCGGTTTTCCACTTGCGCTCAAGTTGACTTTAAAAATAGAATAGAAATACGAAAATCAGGGGGTTATGCCGTTTTTTTAATGGGATATTTCACCGTGTATGTGAGTTCACGTCTGGTCGTGAGCGCGCTGCAGGAGTGTCACTTCTCCATGAAGTGTCAGCTTCACATAAGAGTCCGGTGTGGGACCATTTTTTCAAACTATTGATAAAAAACAATGCAGTGCAAAATATGCAGCATAAGTTAAACGCTCGTCTGAGACTATGACGTTAAATCACCTTAGAAACACACAATGCGTTCGTCCGATCACAGCAGCGTTTCACCGTGTGATCTCGCCAGCGAGTGAGCCGCTGCGCAGATGAACTGTGGTTTGTGGCTAAAATAATAACCGGGGATATTGTCCCCGTTAGCGATTTCAATGGGAAAGACTTCCGCGATTTGATTGAATGTCTCGAGCCTGAAAACACAGTGCCAAACTGCGCGACTATAGGAACTGTACAGTGAGCGGAGTCCCTCCGTTCGTTTCTGTCTACAACCGACACAATCACCGGAGACGCATTCACAGCGTTTAAATAACGCCTCTCATTTGTATTACCATTGGGGCTTGTATGCAAATACTGTAACATTACGGTGGCAGATAAAGGAAAAGCGCAGTTATCACTTTCTGCACCTCAACCTCTGCTGTGGGAAGAAAGAAAGGGGGCAAAGCAAGTCGATTGATTTGTCGACTCGCAGGCGGACGGTAGGCAGCTCTGCCAACGGAGCGAGAGTGCACCCGCTTCTTGCTCCACCTGTCAAAACGCCCACGCATCGGTTGTCCATTAAAAAATATATTTAATATTAGGTTTATTATATTGAGTCTTAAATAAACACTGCTTTCATTACGACTCTCAACGCGCATTTCAATGAACCATGATAGTCTACAAAAAAGGTAGTCTACAAAAAGATACTGAACTGTGATTGGCCAGTCACTGGCCCGGGCGGGACAGTGACTGGCCAATCAACTTGCCCTGCATATGATTTTACTGGCCCCGGGCCATCGGGCTATACGTTATGTCGAACCCTGGCTCTTATACCTGAGTGTTTTGTCCAGGTTTTACTTGAAGCCAGCAGAGATTCTTTATGAATATTATCCACATATTCTCTGAATCTCTCCTTGTCTGTCTCTTCAGTGATTGTGCCCACGGCCTGGTGTGTATACTGGGATACAAGCAGAAAATAAATGGCTTGAAAAGCCTACATTTGGGACAAATAATCTGCTTTGAAAGGTATAAACGGTATAAAATAAAGACAGTGAAACATATCTAGCCGACGATTTGGTTAGCCAGCCTCAGACTGTCTTCAAAGAGTGCTACATATTTTCCTCACGACTGATATGATTGGGTCACTGAATGCTCAGCTGTCTTTATACATGGCTTGGGACAAAGTATTGCTCACCATCTAAACACAAAGATTGTAACGTTGATAGCTCATGAGACCGAGCTGACACCACAGGCACTGTGTGATGGAGGGTAAAAGGTCAAGAAGAAAAAAGCATTTGAAATCATCCGGGAGGTTGCATCGTTCTAGAGCAGTAGCATGAAGGACAGCGTGCCCTCCTTACTGTGAGCAGAGGAATGAAATGGTGCAGCTCAGCAGCCGCCAGCACACTCTGTCCTCAGACTTTTCACTGATAAAAGAATGGATTTTGGAAAACAGTCCCTGCAATCCAAATCACATAGTCTTTCTTTCTACTACACTACATACTAAAATACAGGAGAGTTTAAGGGCCACGGGCCAGAGGAAAAAAAACAGATAAAGACAATTTTTTTTTCATTATGTCAAGGAATGTCAAGGATAAAGACGAACACTCCAAAATGCTATTGGAGTTAGTGGGGCATTAATGTATTTTCAGCATACTACAATTGACGTGCATGTATTGGGCCATCCTAAATCTTTTTCTGGCATACTAAATAGTAGGGAAGTATAGGGATTGGAACGCAGGGACTGTGTAGGAAATCATATGAGAACTTTAATATTCTGTAAACAGAGACCGAGTCTTTAGAAGAAGATAGTCTACAAGCAATGCATCTGTGTCTAACCTTAATGCTATAGAGCGTAGCTTCTGTCGCCACAGTGAGAAATTCTGAGTAACTACAACAACACTGTTGGCTCATCTACATGAGGTATGTCTTCAGGTGGTCGCACATTAATGTACGTCCAGGTTATATCTTAGCAGTAGAATCAACAACTGAAAAATTTCTTGGGATTTTCTGAGCTCCTGACCTGCACCAGTGTCAGGGGGGGAGGGGGGGCATTCATTGATATCAAACAGTTACGAACTATAGTTTTAAATCATTGGCTTCAGTATACCATTCAGCTCTATTCATCAAACGCGACAGTACTCATCACTGCTCCCTGTATGAAAAGCTGGTTGGCCCTCTCCTTCCATGAAACGTGTGAAACATTGTTTTTTATTTATATATAGGGGAGAACGGGGTAAGTAGGCACACTTTTTACTCTAGTGAGAATTGCTTATCACCTAAACATCTTTCAATAGTCATTCCTACATTACATTGAAGCTTAAGGTGTTGGCTTGAAATATGTACCCCTCACTTTTTCTATCTTATTGTAATAAAGAAGAAATTAATCATCAAGACACCCTTACACATTGTGACAACCAACCCCATCAAGGGTCGGTTGTCAAACACTATGGGGTTGTTTGTCACAATGTTATCTTAATGGGAATAATCTTAAAAAGAAGGCAAGAAAGTAGAACTAAATTTGAAAGTTTAATTGCATTGTCAAGTTGACAAATAGGCCTATATAACTTACTGTAGCCTTGGCAGCTGGTCTAGTTTGGGATGCACTGGGTTGTTTTGATTTTGTTGCCATTTTTTCTTTTGCATGCTAGCTGCCTTTTCCTGCTCTATTCTTTCCTTCTCTGGGGTGTCAGTGAGGATACAGCTTGACAATTTCATTCGTTATTGGGTTCCTTTTCTGGCTGCAGCCTTGAGATGACATGTGACAACCAACCCCCCAACAAATGTGACGACCAACCCCAACTTGAATTTCTTGCTAGCATCAAGGCCAACAACCATCTGACAACTAATTAGCTTGCTAACCACAATCTAAAATATAGTTTACCCTTCACACTTTGTATGGGTAACAAGTGTTTTGTTATAAACCCATTTTGGGCAACCGTGGCTCAGATGGTTAAGCGGGTTGGCCAATGATCCAATGGTTGGCGGTTCGATCCCCGCTCTGCCACCAGTGTCATGGTTGTTGTGTCCTTGGGCAAGACACTTCACCCACCTTGCCTCGTGTGAATGTGTATGACTGCTGTATGTTTGAGGTGGTGGTCGGAGGGGCCGTATGCGCTGAATGGCAGCCACGCTTCCGTCAGTCTGCCCCAGGGCAGCTGTGGCTACTATGGTAGTTTATGGCACCACCAGTATGACTGTGTGTGAATGAATGGAACCTGGGACCCTGTAAAGCGTCTTTGAGTGCCTTGAAAAGCGCTAAATAAATCCAATCCATTGTGTAAAAGCCTAGAAGAAAAATACTGAGGAGCTAAATATTTTCAATTTGACATGAAAAACACAAACAGTCGTCTCACCTCAAATTCAGCAGTCTAACTCCAAGGAAGACTATTTAGGTGACCTCTGATCCCGATTCTGGATATTTACATACCAAAATTTCATAGACAGCGCCTTCTGGTTCCGAGATATAATGATTGTGACAACCAACCCGTGTGACAAATTACCCCGTTCTCCCCTACATATTTATATGGAAATCCTACTTTTGTTGTATTTAAATCTATGATTTCTGAATTTTACACTTCTCACTGTTTCCGTTTTGAGCCCAATTTCTTGCTCTCTTAGTATTATTCCCCCATTTGATCCTATTTTGATCCTTATTTTATCTTTTTTGAATCCCTTTCATCCTTTTATCTCTTTGTTGTCCTTGTTTATGTGGTAAACGTGTATATTCTGATTACTGTGTTTCCTCTTGCTCGTCTTGATGAGGGCAACCTCAGTGTCTCACCAGTTGAAATAAAGGTAATTGAATTGATTTTAATATATAATAATATAATATTAAATATTGAATTTAATATTAAAATGCTGCCACACCGGGTGAGATGTTGTCTTCACTAATGCCGAGTCAGAGTCATCTTCCAGGAACTTTGGTACCAGACCCCGGAGGCTGGAGTGAACACTGAGCTAGATACATGTGGACATCTGTTACGTCAGTGTCAGAGGATGCCCGCTGCGAATAGCACTCACGCACACACACGCACGCACACACACACACACACACACACACACACACACACACACACACACACACACACACACACACACACACACACACACACACACACACACACACACACACACACACACACACACACACAGCAAAATAAAATAGGCTTTCATGCGTAGCCACCACTGTGGAGTGAGCCTCGTTCAAATCTTCGAAACACCAGAGGATTTTGTTGGGTCTCCCACTTTATTGAACACAGTTCCGAGCAGTTTTTGTATTTCATAATCATTTTAAATGAAGCATCATGTTTTTAATAGAACGGTAAGCTACTCATTTCAACAATGAAAACAATCATAACATGCATTTCTGCAGCAGCAATAGGTTATTATTACTATTACTTCACGACTCATCATGAGCGACATGTTGCTTTTTTTTTGGCAGCGCGCGACATGCGGTGCTGATGCTGCGCCGCTGTGGACTCGGTAGACCAATCAGAGCGCCACCATCCCGTCTCTCTCTGTCTCTCTCTCTGTCTGTCTCTCTCTGTGTGTCTCTCTCTCTGTGTCTCTCTCTCTCTCTCTCTCTCTCTCTCTGTGTGTGTGTGTGTGTGTGTGTGTGTGTGTGTGTGTGCGTGTCTCTCTCTCTCTATCTCTCTCTGGCGCACTTGTTCACCACATTCCGGTCACCTCTCCCACTCTTCCTCCTCGCCTGTTGACAGGAAGATGTTAGCGGTCACAGAGCGCGCTTTTGCAGGCGGACCCAAAGCGACGCTCCTCGGTGGTTGTCTGCGGGACTTTTGAAGCTCATCATGCCGTACTACTACGTCAGGTTCCTGCTGGTTCTTGTGTGTTTGATCCTGATCGGGGAATGCAGGAAACACAGAAGTAGGAGAAAGCGCTGGTCCGCGCCGGCGGAGGCGCACAAGCCGGGCAAGTAAGTAACTGAGCCCTTTATTTCAATTGGGTGTCATATCGGTTATAAAGTGAAGTGTTTTAACTGCACTTAATTCCACATAATATAATTGCCACGAACAGTCGGAATGTCAACACTTTTGTCTGCGCAAACGTGTTTCTTTCAATGACCAGTGTCAGTCGGAGAGGTGGTGGAGCCTTCACACCTCGTTTAGGCCATGTGTATGTCACAACCAAACGGCGAATAAAACGCATCCAGAGCGCAGACATCGGCTGAGTGTGAACATGTAAGAGAGTGTTTACAACAGCAGAGAGAATCCATACGGTATCAGTGTTGAATACAGATGATTTGAGGGTATAACAGAGACTGCAGGCAGGGAGACTGGACCATGGTTTGTCTGATCTTTGTTCCTTCACTGTCTCGTAAAACATTCTCATAAAATGCAAGAATTCTATATTGAGCAAGAACTTGGATTTAATCCTGTATTTCTTTGCCTAACAGAGTGTAGCAGCAGGCTTACAAGGCTTCATTCCATTTAACAAAAAATTGCTCTTCTTATTAGAACAACAAATGTTCTTCATATTGATGGATGATATATTTCTCCCCATACACTTTCTCCTGTTATCGTTTGTCCATCATACAAAAAACGAAGAGAACCAGCACAATTCCTTTTTTTTGAGAAGCTAGAACCAGAACATCCAATTATTCAAAAGAGTCAGGGATGATCATTTTTTCACTGATGAATCAACTAGTTTTCTTAATTTTTTCAACATGTATTCATAAGCAATACGGCACAAGTTATGACTCCCTTCGGCATGGTGCCATTGAGCATTCAGGCTCTACTGTAAGTTTATCACAAACTTTTTAATTTAAAAAATAATAGTGTTTTAAATGAACTATTGCTTCATCTACAATTGAAAAAACTAAAATAACAGAAACAGAGCCAAAAGTAACATGATAATGATAATAGTGCCAACAATTACAAACAACAAGAACTATAAAGCGGAAAAAACCCACTATTCAATATAGAGATTTTAAATACAATTTTAGAACATGAAAGTATCAGAAGGCTTCTCATTTCATACGTGGCCATGGAGAACTGCTTACTTCACTGCTGCTTTTCCCCCCTGTAGTCTACACAAGTATGAAGAATAAATCTGGTGATATGTTACGTGTTTCTTCTAATCAACAAGTTCAATGTGCAGAGCCAAACCAAAAATGAGTGTATCCTGCCAAAACGTACTACAGTATATATTTTTCTTCTGAGCTCCATTATTGTCCAGAAACTCGACCCCACACACCCCATTCAGATGCCCAACATACTCACTAGACTACACCAAATCAGTCTAGCCCTTTCCCCAGTCTCCGTTAGTAGAAGGCAGCCATTGAGTGGTTCTTGTACTTGTGTACGTCAACATGAATGGAAGGAATACGCTAGTGAGATCCAGCTGGTCTCATCAGGAGCTGCCTTCCACTATAATGGATGAAACGTTAGGTCAGAACCCTGACTGGCCCGGTCATTTTTTTGGTGGGCTTATCCCTATGAAGATTAGAGTAGAATGTGGCGCAACTGACAGTTCTGTGTGAGACAATCATTAGGTTTTGTCCCAACTTGCAAATGATGTTAGCCTGTATTTTTTTCACCTTTTCTTATACCACTTTCCCACTGGCCAAAAAATCCACTTACACCCATGTTCATGCGTCTACACCGTGCCTTTAGATCAGGCCAGTTGACCCTGTGGTACACACAGGTATTTCTCACCTCACTCAGCTCTGCTCTGCTTTTTGGTGGGAACAGAAGTCCAGTATCAACGCGCTAATATCTGACGTATCACACCATGTGTTTAGTAACAATAGCCTTTAGTTATTAATAATAACTGCTCCACCAGACAGATCACTGTTTATGATTTCACTTTCCATTCAGGTCCTGTTTAAGCCTGTGAGACCCAGCTGAGGTGAGGCGCTGACTGTGATAAAAAGACTATCAAATGACAATAGGCCTATCCATAGTTGGTTAACGTAATCGTCTGCACCAACCAGCAAAAATATTTAGAAAAACCTGCAGCGCAAACAACTGAGGGGAACTGCAGGTCCCTCTGACATCCGCTATTATACAGACGGTACCATACTTTAGACTTTAGACTTTAGAGAAGATGCAGCAGTCCTCTGTGCCCCTTTTTCCCCTGTAGGCAAATTGGGTTCCAGGTGAGGTTTGACAAACGGAAGGATGGTCTTGAGCAGCAGTTTTTCTAGGTATTTCATGATTATGGGAGTGAGGGTTTAGTTTGGTAGGTCGTGGTTTTTTGGGTACCGGGATTATGGTTGCGCTTTTCCAGAGGAGGGGTATTGTGGCAGTCAGGAAGGATTCCCAGAAGAGGGAGTGGGCAGTTGGAGCCAGCTCAGTGGCACAGGTCTTCAGCACCTTTGCTGGGATGCCGTCAGGTCCTAGGGCCTTGGATGGGTTACACCGGCTGAGCTGGTGGCGGACTTCCTCCACTGTGAAGGGGGCAGGCTCAATTCGTCTACTGACTTTATTTTAGAAGCAACCCGCAAGAATAGAGAGACAGAGAAAGTAAAGATATTTTTTTCTATATATAGCCTATAGTCTGGGGTTTTAACTTTTATATATATATAGCCTATGACTGGGGTATTAACCTTTATATAGGCCTAGTCTTCAGTGACTTTATTAAGCTGACTAACACCGCAGCGCTCATAATGCCAGCCGTCTGGAAAGAGAAGAGAACATGGAGTCTGTCTCATCTTAATACCATGACTTTAAAAGCACCAATTGACTTGCTTTAACACATTTTGTAAGTTTATAATATGAACAATTGTGAAATATCATTTCCATGAGGCAGTTCAGTCAGACAGTGAGGGATCATAAGTAAACAAGTTCCAAGTTCACCACCGGCGATCATAATTCATCTCAGCCCAGGGCTTCACTAGCTCCTGCAGATGATTTCACCATGGAGTCTAATCGCCAAAGACCTTTCTGACTTTTGCACATTCAATAAAATCAATGTTCACTCTTTAAACCTCTGGTTCATTAAGTCTCTCCAGATTGAAATAAAGTTGTTAACAACAAAGGTAAAAAACTGTCTATAAGCAAAACAAGCCTGTGCACATTTTTAGCATACTTCTGTTGGTCACAGGTTACAGTGTTTTGTAATGTGATGATATAGTACAGTATGTGTGTTGCTGTATGTGTATTGATGTGTATTCTATTGTATTCTGTGTTGTACTATGGTTTCAATATGTTGATCAATGAAGCCGTTGCATGATGATTGTATGTAATGGCCCAAACACCAAATGAGACCGGGGTGCACAACTGAAGATGTGTGGTACTGGTTGAAACATCACCAAGTGTTTTCACCAAAGTTATTCCAGCAAAGAAGACGCTGTCAACACCACTCAAGACCCAAGACAAGTGTTGTGCAAAATCCTTGGGGATTGTAACTCCTAGTATATAAAGCAAACAAAATTCATTAAGTTTCCCAAATAGGGACATGGGTTGTAAATGAGCGAAGGCTATAACCTCTCTGTGCAGGACATCAGTTACTTTCTTTGTAATGGACCTAGTATGTAAAACTGCAGTGTCCATATTCAAAAAATAAAATGGAAATAAATCAATAAAGAAACCATATCTGTTGTGTGTGTGCACTGAAAAAGTCGGGTGCCGGAGATCCCTTACCCCGCCTTCACTTTGCCGTCACCACACATTTTAAAATCCTTTGCTCGAGATGTAATCAATACATAGTCAGAAGGGATTGAGAGAAAGAGTCACATTGTTAAAAGTTGTTATAATAGTATCTCTGGATTATGGAATAACACCAGCCTTAGGACCGACTGTAACGCTATAAGCATTTTAAACCCCTCTCCCTCTCTGTCTACTCACCTGTCACCACCAGCCCCCTGACCAAGAAGGCTCCAGATGGAACCAAAAAACCAAAGATGAAAAGTACCAGTCTACTGCGCATCGATGAGCACGACTTCACCATGAGGCCAAACTTCGCAGGTAGGTTTTTGCTTTATTAGACGGTTTTTGAACAGACAGATGTGCTAATGGGGCAGAAAGGGGAATGACATGAAGAGAATGACCCGGGGACCAAATTGGAACGCGAAGAGGACTGAGCCTTAAAACCTTGTCCACGGTGTATGTGTCTCTCTAAAGAGGTCTGTCATCTGGTCACACAGTAACAGGATTAGATCAGGTTGTAGAAGCAGAGACTGACATGAGCGCTGCCCTGGGAGAGCTTCTTCCTCTCCACGGCCAAACCTGAAGAGCACAACCAGGCAGGATTCAGAGCTCACAGCCCGAGCCTCAGAAACAAAGACATCCCCATGCGGCTCCATCACACTGTAGATACGTGGTGATGCTGAGCAGAGGTCATCCTACTTGAAGTACATTTATCCTGATTATACTTTCATACTTCTACTTAGGTAACTTAAATGTGGGACCTTTACTTGTTCCAGAGTATTGTTACACTTTAGTATTTATACTTATTTACTTAAGTAGAGGATCTGAATACTTCCTCCACCATTAAGCAACGCCTAGTGCATCGTTGAGTCTTCATTCCAAGTGGTATTTGAGCATCGCAGCAACGCTCTAATGTGTGGGTCTCAAGCAAAGCCACTTAAAGACCTACTTCACCTGTTTGAATATGAAGGTGTATTGAATTCTGAGATCCTATGTAGTATAAATGTGCAAATTTTTTTTTAAATCGGTTCATCCTAGCCTGAGAAAAGGCAGAAAGAGTGTTTTTTTTAACCCATATTTCTCTTTCTCGTGACATCACAGAAAGAGAAATATAGGGTTAAAAAAAAACTTACTTTGTAAATATTACTGTGATGTCACAGTAAGAGACATCACTTGGCCCAGCTGTCCTGTTAATCCTAACCCTACATGTTTACTAGTGTGATGTCACACTAGTAAAATGTAGGGTTAGACAGTGAGACCATAAAACACTCTTTCTGCCTTTTCTCAGGCTAAGATGAACCGATTTCTAAAATGTTTGCACATTTATACTACATAGGATCTCACACCTTCATTTTCCCACCGGTGAAGAAGGTCTTTAAGCACAGTGGGCAAAAAAGAAAATGTTCCACAGTGAATTTCATGCTCCTCTTGGACTAACATTAGCAGCATTCATCCCAACCAGAAACACTTGTTTTGTCGCTGCCAGCTTTGTCGTTGCCTTAGAATGTGTTTTTTGGACATCCTCAAAACCTGCCTCGTGTGGGCGCCCTGCTGATGTCTGGGAGGCGGAGAGAGAGACAGAGAGAGACAGAGAGAGAGAGAGAGAGAGAGAGACAGAGAGAGACAGAGAGAGACAGAGAGAGAGAGAGAGAGAGAGACAGAGAGAGACAGAGAGACAGAGAGAGACAGAGAGAGAGAGAGAGAAGCCATTGGTTCCTTACTGGCTTCAAAAGGAGCGAGTGCAGTGTTACTAATGAAAAGCCTCTTACACGGAGACTTCCTGTGCGCTGGGGGAACCATAGCGAGGAAGGCTTGGTCACAGACCACCGGGTGAGTCAGTGTTTAGGGATGGAGAAAAAATTCAAGACTCACAATCAGACAAAACTGTGGAGCAGTTCATTGTACCCAATGTAGACAATGAATGGCTTTATCTACAGTATCTAAGAAAGAAAGGTATTGAATAGAAGCATGTGCATTGTTGGGTCTAGATTCTTCTGCTTCTACACCTATGCCTTGCAGAGCAGTGGAAGAGGTTTTTGTGATATTAAAGGTGTAGTCAGTGATTCTGAAGAAAGCTTGTTGTCAAAATCACCTTTGGTCAGAATCAGTGAAAATCTCCTCATGATCCAATACCTGTACTTTGTGTGCGTTGAGAAAAAATCCAGCGTTGGAATGCAGACTATGCTCTGTTAGTCTCGCACAGCCAGACCACACTACAGCTACAGCACGCTCTAACATTTCGGAGTTAAGGAATCTGTCCTGTTTTCATTTCTTTAAACCAATCACAATGGTCTTTAGCAGCGCTAAGCTCAGGAGGCAGCAATAGTGTCCTTACATTATTTTTTTTATTTTTTTTAAGATATTTTTGGGCATTTTTCATGCTTTATTGACAGTGTAAAAAATGCCCATTCCCTTTACACACTGTACTTTTAAAGGTTATTTTATTGAGGCACAAGGGATTTGGCTGCCACTGCCTAGCTTGCAGAAATGTAAAGAAACAAGTTACGTGCATACTGATCTGGTCTTTATTCAGACCTACAATGCCAAGCCAGGCCAGCTGTTCCCTTTCTTCCAGTCTTTTGGCTTAACTCTAGAGGCTTAGATTAGTATTATTATTCTAGTTTTAACTCATAAAGTATTCATGTAAGGGTTGCAGTATTTGTATTCCACCATTTTCCATCAGCATGGGTGTTGTTTCACATGCTTTACCTTAAATCACAGCAATTATACACGAGTTATCTGCACTTTTAAATATTTTAAACATACATTTTCACTGCTGTGGGCATCAAAGACTGAAATTCCATTCACCTCCATTTTATTGGGTTGGAGGAAAATATATCTAAACCTGGCCACACAAAACCTAAAGTACAGTATCCGTTTTGTACTGGGGGTTATTATGAGTTTTAAACCTTAATGAGTGCAAGGCAGCTTTAACAACTGGGCAAAGCAAGCATCTGGCAACTTTGGGGGACTTGATGGCTGTTCAGAAAACTACAGTTCTGTTAGATTAGCCTCAGGCAGTCAAAACGAGACCGCGAGCTCACACATCTGAAATAGTTCCTGAAAAAAATAAACAGGAAACTATAGCACTGTCCATACGTTTTAGGCAGGTGTGAAAAATGCTGTAAACTAAGAATGCTTTCAAAAACTGAAGTTTTAATAGTTTATTTTCATAAATATCTCAGTCCAGAGCACCTGCTGCCATTTTTCTGAGCCCCAGCTCCTATGTTTTCTTACATAGTTGAGTCGCTTGACGCTGTTGCCCTGTCAGAGGTCTGGCTTTTTGGCTGCAACCCTCCATGAAGACCACTTCTGGTTAGACTTGTCTGGACAGTAGATGGCTGTACCTTGGCCCCACTGGTTTCTGCCAGTTCTGAGCTGATGGAGAGCACTGTTGGACATCTTCAGAAGGGAAATAAGCTTGATGTGTTTTTCATCTGCTGCACTAAGTTTCCTTGGCCGACCACTGCTTGTACTGCTTGTACGGCCCTCAACTTTGCCCGTTTCTTTGTGCTTTGAAATCTTTGTCTGGGAGAAACCTTGCTTATCCAGAATAACGGCCTTGTTCCCTCACTTAGCATTTATTAAAAAAGATGAAAAAACTAAAACTTGTGCACAGTACTGTATACCTAGACAAATGAAATATTCTTCTATTGGCTTATGCTTTAATTTCCATTAACATCTGTTGGTGCACATCACAATAACAGTCTCTCCCCAACACCGACCTCCTGTATTTAGAGTACTGATCATTGTATGGCCGCCTGCATACTTCTGCTCCATTTTCATTTCCCTTCAGTCGTCTGGATCTGCGGTATATTTGTGTGTTTTCTCAGCCAAATTTTTGGCTGTCCAATCAGAGAACAGAGGGAGTGGCTGAGAACAATGAAGTTGAAGTCCTGCAAGGAACCTCCACCATGCTTCCACCAGTTTCAGTTGTAGTCAGAAGCAGGCGCATGCTAGCCTGGCATTCCCAGACCTGCCACTAGGCGCTGGCAAATTAAATTTGCTGCGCCTGTTGGTCTGGCCACGCTCCGTTGAAGCTTTATCAAGAAGACCAGAAATCTGGGTCTCACGTTTCAATTGGTTCTATCTAATATGGGCGCGCCAGAGCCCTTTGTATGGTGCTCTGGGGCGGACGTAACCGGATGACGACAGTGACGTGCATGCGACGTCGAAGCCGTGAAAGTAAACATCAAAGATGGCTGCGGATATGTTGTGTGAGTTTGAGACTGCTTTGGCCTCGACCCTTAACGATTTGGAAGACGGCACTCAAATCTTTCATTAACAAGTAAGTGGAATGTTCTGTTTTGCCGACCAACAACGGCAAACGTTTAATTTAACAGTTTAACAGCTGTTCGCTAAACGAACGGGGCTTACGTCACCTTGTGTATCGCTCTGATTGGTTGTAGTGTTATCCAACTGCGTGCAGTGGCATTTGAAATGCACGAGTATGAGCCGCCCCTTGAGTTGGAAATTACTATTGATCGTGGCCAGACCCTCTATCGTTCAAGATATCAGGGTATGGATTTCCAGGCTAGGCGCATGCCATAGGTCACAACCAAACGTTATGCGATTGGTTGGCAGATCCAGAGTGGGACTGGGCAGATCCGATAGTTTTAAAGTGAGGTAACGTTTGTCAATTGAGCGATTTCAGATCTTCTGTTCATATTAAATGAAGTATGATGTTCTGGTAGGACCAGGCTATGTGTGGCACAGAGGACAAGTGTAACTTTATTATTCAGAGACATTATGTTAATTCTCTCACAGGGACAAATAAAAGTCCATACACACAGTGACTTAGGGCCAGACACTGCAGGTGAATAGGGTAGAAAAGTCTATCTCACAGATTAAACCTAAAATCTCTAAATTGATGAGTGCCTGAAAAAAACAATATTTTTGCCGGCAGTGTCTCACCTTAAATAATGATGCTGTTAAATAGAACACAGTCCCACGTGGCTGGTGACATTTTTTCTATTAAGTCACATTGTGAATGCAGATGGATTGCGGGCTTTTGTTTTTGATTAGATACTTCCACTTGAAAGAGCATGACGTGGCATTACTCGGGTATGGGTTCAGGGTTTAGTGAAGTTATCAGGAAAACTGAACCGTGAAACAATCAATATATGTGTGTGTGCCCGTAAACAGCTCTTTTTTTTTAGAAGTTTAGCTATGTGTCTTTGTGTTTGCACCAATGTGATGTAAGTCAGTGTTTGTGGGACAGTAAGATCAGAAGGTTAACAGTGATTGGTTGACTGACTCTCTGGCTTCATGCATTATTAAAAAGCAGACTCCTAACCATGCTATACTAAGGTTTACAAGGATCAACAGGAATTATCAAGTGGAGCATGGCTATGATGATGATGCGTTCATGGGTCTCATTTGATAATCCGTGACGTGGAATCATTTGCTGATGCCCGCGGCTCAAAATAGCAATAGGAAATGATGTTATAACCCACATGCAAGAGACAATTTATCTGTGTCTGATTGCTCTGCCTGAATACACACAGACACCTCCCTATTTTTACCAATATTTTGAACACTGAAGCACAGCAATATAACACAAAACAAAATACGCAATACAATGTCTAGAATAAACCTGACAGTTCCAGAATGGGTTAAAGCTGTAAAGAAGTTGACAGATTTGCTATTGGCATGAGGTAAAGAATGGACTACAACCTAGAACAAACGTGTCATCCTCTAAGCTAACCTAATAGTATATTGCTGTCTATGTGCAAGCGCAACATATGAAAAATATTTAATACCTTCACTCTGATACAGTGCAGTGCAGTTTTAAGTGGAGCTTAAATGACGTCTGGTTTCAGAAAAAATAAGGTTGTAGCAAAGATGCTTAGTTTGTGTTTAAATAAGGTTTTACTTGAAGACCTACTTCACCGGTGGGAATATGAAGGTGTATTGAACTCTGAGATCCTATTTAGAATAAACGTGCAAAAAAAATTGAAATTGGTTCATCCTAGCCTGAGAAAAGGCAGAAAGAGTGTTTTATGGTCTCACTGTCTAACCCTACATTTTTCTTACTGTGACATCACAGTAAGAAAAATGTAGGGTTAGGATTAACAGGACAGCTGGGCCAAGGGAAGACTGAGGGAAGAAAAACCTCATTAATGATATTATAATAGTGATTTTATAATGATAGAACGCCGGTTCCGTATGGGTGAAGTATTCCTTTAAGCTTTACTTAGTTATTGATCTCTGACATCTCAATATCAAATCAAACAAAACTTTATTTGTATAGCACTTTTCATACACAGTTAAGGGAACACAAAGTGCTTTACAGTTGGCCTATATAAAAATAAAATAAGAAAACAGAACAATACCACCCCCTCCCCCTTCCCTCCCCACAAATCACAGACAGAGCAACACATTACATTCAGAAATGAAAGACAATTTATACAACATCACTTGATAGGCACAGAGTAAATAAAACAAGTAAATACATTGATCATTAGAAACATTTATAAAGGAAACAAAACAGGAAGTGAGGAAACGCTATCCCACACACTTTGAGGATGAACTCAAGATGGATGTATTAAAAGAAATGTATATGAGTAAGAGAAAGTGAATCAAAGAAATGTATAAGAAGAAGAATAAAACAGCAATCAAAAAATAAAAAGGAGACTAGAAAAATAAAAAAATGTAATTATAACATGTAAGTCAACATTAATTAACGATAGACAAATGAAATACTATGAATATATACATATATATATACATGTGAATAAATAAATACAATTAAATTAAAATGTTAGTAGACATAGTAAGATTGTAAAACAAGTAAAAGGCAATACAATTAAAACCAGTAAATGAGATTTAGTTAAAAGCCAAGCTAAAAAGATGGGTCTTAAGTCTTCCTTTAAAAATATGAATACTCTCTGCTGCCCTCAAGCTTTACCGCAGTCTGGAACTGTTGAGTTTAATATCGACGTTGTATTTTGTCTTTTTAAAGTGCATCATGAAAAAAACCGTCCTCTTCTCATTTCTCTCCAGTGGCCCTAAAACATTTCGTAAATATCCCTACTCTGGGCAGACCCTTTTTCTCTTCCACTGCTGTGTCCTCACAGCTCAGTTCAATCAGCCTGTGTTCTGACCATAGATATAGAACATATAGGGGAGACCGGGGTAAGTAGGCACACTTTTTACTCTAGTGAGAATTGCTCATCACCTAAACATCTTTCAGTAGTCATTCCTACATTAAATTGAAGCTTAAGGTGTTGGCTTGAAATGTGAACCCCTCACTTTTTCTAACTTATTGTAGTAAAGAAGAAATGTACCATCAAATACACTCTAACACATTGTGACAACCAACCCCATCAAGGAGTCGGTTGTCACACACTATGTGTTATCTTTATGGGAAAAATCTTAAAAAGAAGGCAAGAAAGCAGAACTACATTTGAAAGTTTAATTTCATTGTCAAGTTGAAAAATAGGCCTACATAACTTTATGCATCTCAACACAAAATGAGCAAGGAATTAACAAAAAGGAAATCCATATTAAGACCAACCTACTGTATGTAACAACATAAAGAACCTCAAATATACAGAAATTCATACTGGTTTATCTGAACTGCTTTGAACGGTCTGAATACAGAAGAACTCAACTTTTTAATTTCTGAATTAGCCTATTATAAACGTTGTGTCCAACTTAGCTATGGACATTTTCTTTCATAGTTAAAAACATTAAAAAAAGTTTAAAAAAAAATCAAAACGGAGAGTTTTCAGTCAGATATCCGATTGAGAGATATTGGATGGGATCAGTCCCATCCATAGAGTCAGCATTCCAGAAGCAGCAGCACTTGCATTGCCGTGTCTGGCACGTGATGTGGCATATGGTGTGAGTGAGAGTAGGGAGGACATTCTCTGCTGACAGCTGGAACCGGGCGCCAGTTATTATCCCCCCCCCCCCGCCCCCCCCCACCCTTCCAGGTATAGCAGCTCAGTGGGCTCTCACACTGGTTATGTAAGGCTGGCACCATTACCGCTGCTCAGATTAACAATACTACACAGCAGTCAATGTCACTTTAATACAGAAATATTAAAAGGCTGTGTGAATTCCTTTTTTGCTATTGATAATACGGCTGCTACAATAATCTTCCACATCCCTGGAAATACTATGTATTTAAGGCGAGACAAAAAAGATGGTTTTATTCAAAAAGCTGTCAATTTTGTAGATTTTTGTCTATTTTGCGTGTGTTCTTTCATACTAAGTAAAAGGTCTAAAATGTACATTTAGGTGTTTATTTGACTAAACCTTGTTTGTTTGCGTCTGTGTATTTCTCCTATACAACCGTCTTTAACGGACATTATCTCAACATTAGTTTTTTTAAATACTATGAACAGAAATTCTGAACTTCTAAAGCACTTACATCAACTAAACTTTCCATAATCATTCTTAGCAGTGTTTACAGAAGGATTTGTTCATATGTTGTTCATTGTCTGATTAATGATAACTCTCCTTGTAAACATGCCAAAGACCTGAAGAGTATAGTATTTTTTAATCTATAAAATTAAAAAAGGCTGCATCCATAATCTGTTATGTGTAAAAAACTTTGGACACTCATATTTTGTAAAAATTATAAAAAGTAACTCTGGATTTATCCAACATATACTGTAGATTTTTGTTATAAATGGATGCAAATTATGTACCGGTATTAAATGAAATAAGAAAATGTTCATATTCAATCAAACATTTGTGAAAAAGTTGTAATACAAAAATAATTGTTTTTATGTCAGTAATCAACTGGTACACAAATATGAACCCATTCTCCTGCAAGTGAGCAAGTCTCACCTTAATAGAGTCTTCTCAACGTATATCAACAGCTTGGTGTATATTGTGTTCTTTTTAATGATAACGTTCTCATATGAAGGTTATAAGTCATGGCTTAGGACGGACACTCCATCTGGTCAACATCAAAGCAGTGACGGAAACATCTTTGCAAATGTAATATGTGTTGGTGTGTGTAATGTGTAATGTGAACAATTGTGAGCTGGCCTTAGTGGTGATGGACCTGCCTAGAATTAAGAGCTGAATCAGCAGCTCTCTCCCTCGGCTTTAGGGAGCTTTATATAGACATTCAGCTCATGGTTTTAGCTGTCCAGCTGCAGCATCACTGTTTTGGGTTCACTCTCACTGCTCTAATTGTATGGGTTTGATCCGCAGCTGTTTGTAGAGGAAAAGCTTTGACAAACCTACTGTACTCTACGTACCGGCGTAAGTAAGAACGGCAGAGGGATAAGGCTGGTGAACAGTAGCAACACTTAGCAGCTAAAGAGACAGATATTTATTGTCCCCCAACAGCACATGTACAAACTACACATGAACGTTCTAACTAGCAACCATTACCCATGTCTCTGCCCCTCAATGTCTGCCACCTTGAGTAAACTAGTGGCTGTTCACATCCACTTAATGTTAACACTTTTAACTTGCAGATGTCATCATGAAACTTTGCCAGTTGATTACTGACTATTATTCTTTGCATTACCATTTATTCAGAAAATGTCTCGTGAACAGATTTTGGATAAAGCCTTTTTTTCATAAATAAATTCCATGAACAGGTCTTAACAATGTATCCTTCTGTAATAACCTTCAGAATAGTGCTACAAATGTAAATATACATTTTGGACCTTTAATTTATACTAGTATGCAAAATAATAGACAAAATAGACAAAAATCCAAGAATTGCCCAGTGCTTGAAAAATTGTTTTCGTCTGCAGTGTCTCGCCCCCGTTTCTAATCTTGAATAAATAAGAACTGTTTTAACCTGTTATTTTGGCTTGACCTCAGTAAAGCAAGGCCAGCCCTAAAAAAGTTTGTGCCTGACTTACTAGTGTAGGCATGTCCCAATTAGCCTTGGCTTATAAAAATAAAAACTATTCAAACAGTCCTCACTTACGTGCTCTGACTGAGACCACAACAGACAAATTGCAGGTGAATATTTTTAATATCCAGGAATTCACATTATAGACACTGCCACTGATTATCCTTGTGCAAATTTGACTTTAACAGTACACAGTCCAGCCATATACTAGGTGTACACCTAGTCTTGTTTCAGTCATAAATAATGTAATCTTGAATCTCAATGATTAATGTTTTGGAAACTAAAAGTCCTTGCTTAGGGTTAGTGATTGCAATCACCTGTAGGTTGGAGACAGGATGGAAACTGATCTCTCCAGTGTCTCAGACATCAAACCAACCATCTACCCAGGCGCTATGACAATGTAATGCTATGTCGGTGCTCTAAAACGGAGCCTTTTAGACAGAGGCTGAAAAGATGAGGATTTAGCAATGGCACTGTGAGAAATATACATTGTTTTTTGGACCTAAATCACAATTTTGAACCTGAAAAGTGACCTTTAAGTCCGGGTTTAAAACTATAATGTTCCTTAAAAACCAGTTGAGATTGTCAATGGAGCAGAGCTAGTCTCTATGTTCAGTATCTAAACCGTAACTTTCTAATTGTAACCTCTAATCTGTTTGATTTTGCAGGCCCAGCTGTCCCTGTTGGAGTTGACGTTCAGGTGGAGAGCTTGGATAGCATATCAGAGGTAGACATGGTAAGTGGCTTGAATGTGTTAAATGCCATATGGTACAGGTATATACAGAGAGGTTATTGAAAAGGTTGATTACAAGTAAAGTAATAGATGTAACCTGATGGCAGTTTATGGGGGCATACAAATGGAGGATTAGTGGGATAACTCTGCCTCCTCAATTTAATATTCAATCAGGTTAAGTAATGAGATTATGGAAGAGGTTAAACTATTATGTCATTAGGAATGCCACTATTCCAGTGGATTATTTTAGGGTTGGCAAATGTAACCAATAAATCTGTGACAGATTGTTCAGCTGCTGACTTCAACAAATGAGCTGACACTTCTTTCACACATGGGGAAGAAGCTGTCAGCTAATGAGCCAGTAACATTATTCATGAACAGCAAGACAAGACTGCAATAACACTTGCACAGATCAGATCCTAGTTCAAAGTAGATTGTTGGTCTTTATCAGATATCCACGTTCTGCCACCAGCATTACAGAGGTTCTCTACTATTGAATGACAAATGTACTATGTATCCGTCTAGTTCTAGTCATTTGTTGTTTTCATTTGGATAATCAAAATCAGATTATGAAAGCTAAGCAGTGGGACTTGTTTATTTTGCTCAAAGTCAGACTGGGTTGAGTAATTAAACGACCCTCTGTTTTGGAACCATAAATAGGATCTGTCGTCCTCATGTTGTGTAAGCCTCTGTTCGCAAGGACGACCAAGGATTACAATGAATTTGGATCCCTTAATTTGTGCGTTTAATTGTTTTTGGAAAGGGGGGGAGGAATTAAGGATTCCAGACCATGGCTGTCCCTAAGGACATTATGTCATATCACTTACACATAAAATGATATCGTGCCATTTCATTTAGAAGCTGGCAGGTCTAGCACAATCAGGATGTGAAAGGATATGGAGGGTGTGTTATTGTATATTTTTCTCACTGTCAACAGTCTAATGAAAAGATCCAAACCAATAATGTGTCACTCTATACTTTTCCGACTCCCCGACGCTGTGTGCGGCTCTCTGCGCCCTGAGGTCATTGGTTTGTACTGAATGCCTTTTTAAAAACAGCTCACAAATAAGCTTATAAAACAAGCTTATAAATATATTTCATTTTCAAAGAGGCTCAGTGATTCCCTGAAACAGCTGACCATAGTAGTTTCCCCCCCCCCCGATAGTGAGACATGAGGAAGGCCTTCCATAAGCCTGGATAAATGTTTTCATCTGCAACTTAAATTGCTTTCTTGATTTTAATGTTGGCAAGCAAATGGTTTTCTCATAATAAAGACCTAAACAACCATATAGGAAATAATGCTCCATAACATTATCTGTCCAAGCGCCCAAGTGTAAAACCAGGGGCTGAGAGATTGAAGCTCATGCGTTGTCACACATCGGTTTGACTAGCAGTTTATTGGTAATCCTTATGCCATTACAGATACATGTATACATTTTTTTCTTTTAATATATTTCTTGGCATTTTTCATGCTTTATTGACAGTGTGAAGAGACAGAGGTGAAATGGGGCAGAGAGGGGATTGACATGCAGAGAACGGGCGGGAATCGAACCCGGGTCTGCTGCTGGGCCTGGCCCGGAGGGGGGGCGGGGGGGGGGGGCTAAGGGCGCCCCCCGTATGTGTTAGGTTGTTGATACAATTACTTTGACATGTGTGAGAATGAAATTAATGCAAGATTCTATTTTTAAACTTTACGCAGTCTCGCTCTCGGGGATACAGATTTCAGTACAATAAATATCTTTATTTGTTGAAGATTTAACTGATAAAATGCTACAACCCGACATCTCACATAACAGTTTTTCACAATTGTTTAAACACATTTTTTGGAACATCAGACACTATGTGCACAATCTGAAACTAATTTACCAACTGCTTAACCAATTCTGCTGAACTCCAAACACATTTCCTGCCTTAGATTCTCATTCCAAAACACGACAAGCAATTCAGTGTGTCATAAACTAAGAAAAAATTACAGTAAAATTAGGGAACAATGAAAAAAAAGTCTAAACCTTAGCACTACAAATAGACTCCAGGTGAGCTCGGCTCCTTTCTGAGACAGTAAGAGTCAGGGGAAGAGGAGGAGAGAGAGCGACAGGAGGACGAGGACAAAGAAGGCAAAAAGACGGAGACACATACAACAGGGACACTATAGTGGACCATGTTATAGATCATGGCCTATCAATGAGGGAGCCTGGACAGAGAGTGCAGCCCAGCCTGAGTCGCTCCATAATTAGGAGATTTAGACTGGATATCCGGTGATCATTTCCCTGTTGCTTCTCAAAGGATGACATTGAGTGTGATGTTGATGAGGCGATGTGGCCAGACGCAAACAGGGGGCGGTATCTATAAAATGATTCATAATCCAACCACCCAATTCCTTACAAACTATTTTTTCTTAGTTTATACTGACACACTGAATTGCTTGAACTGCAGTCCTACCTATTCATTGTGTTTGTTTGAAATGGCAAAATAAACTATTCTGCAACATGTGTGTTGTTAGCATTTGGCAAAAACCGTAAAGTATTTGTTGTTACTGTAGGTGAAAGTGTATGAACATGCAAAGGCATAATTCTACTGATAAAGCATTCATATAGTGTTTTGCATTCATACCATAGTGTTTTTCATTCTGCACACCAGTGTTCAATGAGTGCTAGAAATGTCTAGTCACATGATGTATGTGTTTGTCATTTGAAAAGAAAACACCATTTAGTGAAGAGTTAACACTGTTTTCAGGGTAAAGTGTGCTTATGCAAGAGAAGTGAAGGATTTTGTGTTTGAGTTTTGAGATTTGTGTTAAGGGTTTTGAAAAAGTGAGGTAGTCTATCAGGAAATGTGTTTAAGCAATTGTGAAAAACTGTAATAATACACTTCCAAAAATGACAGTTGTTAAACATTGGAGACATTTCTCATCTTAAACCCCTCTAGAATATAAGGTTTGAAAAGTGTTGATGCTGCCATTACTCCAGACCGATCACGTTTAATTCCAATGAGGAGATTGGGATAGAGGATGATCTTCTGTGGTAGAACCACTCCTGCCTGCATAGCAACGGGACAGGAAAAATAGAGGAAAAAGACGAGGGTAATCTAGGAACCAATGGAAACAGTGGCCTGTGCTGGGTTAACATATGTTCAGCACTTCTCTTGGCCGTGTTCATTTAGTCATAAACAATCTATATAATCCAGGAACCACGGGGTTAGGGCAGCCGTGTAATCCCAGAGGGAATTCAATAAACCAGCCATCAAGTAGAGTCCTCGCGTTGACACTTAATCCAGAGGATGTTTCTCTTTCTGTCCCCCCCCCCTCCCTCAGGACTTTACCATGACCCTGTATCTGAGGCATTACTGGAAGGATGAGAGGCTGGCCTTCCCCAGCACCACCAACAAGAGTATGACCTTTGACGGGCGCCTGGTGAAGAAGATCTGGGTTCCTGACGTGTTCTTTGTCCACTCTAAGAGGTCCTTTATCCACGACACCACCACAGAGAACATCATGCTGAGGGTCTTCCCCGACGGCCACGTCCTATACAGCCTCAGGTGGGAATCAATTCTGCAACCTGACTTTAAAGCTGTACTATGTAAGGTTTTCAATTTAAAAAAAGTCGTTTTTTATATTAGATTTCGCTGGCTCCACAACTACCATTCCCCTTCCTGATTTGTTTTGTGACTTATTCTCTAAACTCCATTAAGAGTAGCTACTGTCTGTCTGCCCCCTATTCACTCATGAACTGGCGGGAAATGTCAAATGTATTGCTAGCGACGTAAATAAAATAAAATAAAAATGCACTATACAATATTCAGCAATTTATTTAGACATGGCAGAGCAGTCCACAAAGTGCCACAAAGTGATGCTCCCGCTGGATTTTTTTTGTGTGGTGTTGCTTTGCAAGTTAGACTGGTTTTGTTTTATGAGGATCATTTGGAAAGGCTGTAGGAGAATACACTGTTATAACCAATGTTCTACCAGAGTTCTATTTGATCCAAATCTCTCATTCAAAAATCATATCAATGACATAACAAAACAGCCCTGATCTCACGTACGTGATATCGCCAAGAGGACTTGGACCCTGTTCATATCTGCTTGCAGTTCTAGTTTTGCCCCATAGGCTTTGGTGCAGCACGCATAGGGCTGTGGATGTTGACAATCTGTTTTTAAATCCCCAGGGTTACAGTGACTGCTGCATGCAACATGGATTTCAGCCGTTTCCCTTTGGACTCACAGACATGCACGCTGGAGCTGGAGAGCTGTAAGTGTTCATGTGCCCTGACACTCTATTATGAGGATAGTGTGGGAATAATGTGCTACTTACTATCCAAAGCAAAGCATGTTTGCATTGTGTTTGCATTCAGTATCCTATACGTAACAACACTGAATAGTTATTTATTACAGTTTTAGTGTTTGCTGTTATCTATCAGTAAGAGATTAGGTGCAAGACCAATCTAACCTCAGCCACGCATTCTGGCTTTTCAAAACACTTTCGACCATTTGCAAGAAAGTCATCAATCCCAACCTATTAACCGCTTTGTTTGGCGTAGTTTCTGAGGAGACATCTAGAACATCTGGCCAGGCTGAGATCACCACCTTGCTCGCTAGACGCCTGAAAAAGGCCTCGCCCCCATCCCACAGACACTGGGTGGGGGGAGTTATGTCCCACCTTAAACTTGAACATCTTAAATACACAGGCCCGAGGATCCACCCAGAAATTCTATAGAGTCTTTTCACAGAAATATTATTAACAGTTGCATCAATCTTGCAGTTTATTTTTTTGTTCGCTGTTCATTTATCCTCAGTTTGACACTTCCTGCACAATGAGTGGAAAGTGAATCTGCTTTCCAGTGTCTATGAGAGCATTATCCCTTCCATTTTTAGGACACTTTTAATTGAAGCGATGGAAACAACTCGACAGCAAAACAGCAAATAAGTTGAATTGGTTGGAATGAATACATTTATGGAAGAAATACCTGTTTTTAAACATAAAATGGAGAGCAAGTGAGAGTGGTGGTGAGTCTCACACATCACATTCAGTGCAATCCAAAAGTCTGAGACCAGAAGTCAAGACACTTCCATTTTGCATTTGCTAGAAATGTAGCACAGTTATCATAAAAATGACAATGCCATCTGAAAAGTTGAGGCTTTGAAAAATAATTTAAGAATATCTGAGTGAGTATTTGGCATGTCCACATTTAATGATAGCATTCACTAAAGTAGGCCTACTAACGCAGGCATGACCTGATGTTCCATATACCCCAGCATGATTTGACAATGAGGGTAAAGGATTAAGGGACTGTGGAGGAAAGGTAATGACAGTCAATACCGGATCTGACATTATTTTATTTTAATTTAATGTCATAACTTGTGTTTTTAAAGGTTTCTGCATACTCAAACTTTCTGAATATGCACATGTATTCACAGATTATTGAATGTGGTCTCAGAAATGGAGACCCTATTGTACAGTTTGCTGTATACACATACATATTTAGGCATACATACCTATGTTAGGTTTGGTAGCCGGTAACTTTCCTTTATTTATTCAGCTTTAAGTTGATATCGGCTTCTATTTAAATCTTTGCTGTATTTTGTATGCAGTATGTGTTTTTCAGTCCAAAACCGAGTTGAAACTGGTGCTGCTGCAGCTCTATACTGACAGCCATGCTTCTTGTCCTTTAGATGCTTACACAGACGAAGACCTGATGCTATATTGGAAGAGCGGAGACGAGTCCCTGAGTACCGATGACAGGATCTCTCTATCACAGTTCCTCATCCAGAAGTTTCACACTACCTCCAGACTGGCTTTCTACAGCAGCACAGGTAGACTGGCAAAAATAAAATGCTGCCATTTATATTCTCTATAAGGACACATAAGCCCCTAGACAAAAATGATCAATATAAACTGAAATGACCCCTTTCAATTTCAATTAATATTGATCAATTAAAGTGGGACACAGCAGGCAAAAACATGTTTTTTTTAGAACACTGGTCAATTTTGAAATGTTTGTCTATTTCTCTTCCATACCATTATAAATCAAAGGTATTAAATGTACATGTATATGGTTTTTTTTACTAGACATTGTCTGTTTGTGTCTTTATATTTCTCCTGTACAACCATCTTCAACAGACATTTTCTCAAGATGAGTTTCTTTTCAATATTCTGAACCAAACATCTCAACTTCTAAAGCACTGATCAACTAAACTTTCCATAATCATTCTCAGCACTATTCTGAAGGTTGTAACAGAAGGGATTTGTTCATATGTTAATAGTCTGATTTATTATATATTTTGTTCTTTAACAAAATGCCAATAATGCATTTTTAAACCCTGCTTAAAGTATTTTCTGATTTATAAAAAAGAAAGAAAAAAAAGGGCTGTATCCAAAATCTGTTCTGTAAAATAGGGACTCTAATATGTTTAAAAACAATTCATTTAAATAAAATGTTGTTTCATCCAACAACTAGATTTGGGTTTTTTAAAGAGATGCATATGAACGCATAATTAGTTAGATATAGGGACATTTGCACATTAATAATCTTTATTAAGGACTCAGATGGTCCACTCACATCCAACATACACACACACATAGAACACATTAAAATACATTACTCAATAAAATACTGTACTAAAATAGGTGCAAGCTATCATGCCAATGCTTTGGAAGCCTGGATGTGAACCGATAGCCCATCATAGGGTTGGTTAAGCCCATAATGATGCCATTCTCTGACAAATCCAAACGACACATGAAACTGAACATCAACTTTCGCAACAGTGCCTGACATGTAGGTACATTAGAGGACACAAATAACTGGCTAGCACTGTGCCACCTAGGAACACGCAGCAACAACCTCATGGCATCATTATATGCCACTCTAAGCCTCTGCATACTTCTCACTCTGTAAGAGGACCACAGATGAGCTGTATACAGCGGCGTGACATAAGCCCTAAACAGAGCACACTTAACATCTGTGGAACACATGGAAAATTTCCTCAACATCATGTTGGCCTGTGCATATATTTTACACCATTGACGACGAATGTCACTGTCATCCATGAGATCATCTGAGAAGACATGTCCTAGATATTTTAATTCCCTGGATATTTCTAATAGTCCATTTGAGAGGTGGAAAACAGGAAAAGAGGATTTTTTGTCCTCTCTAGATCTCACAACAACGACCTTACTCTTTTTGGCATTATAGTTGATGCCAAAATCTCTTCCATATTGTGTACATATCCTCAACAGCTCTTGTAACCCAACAGAATATGGACAAAGTAAAACCAGGTCATCAGCATACATGAGATGATTCACAACTTGATCTCCCACAATACATCCTGTTTTACATTCATTTAGCTGTCTTGAAAGGTCATCCATATATACATTAAAAAGAATAGGAGATAAGATTCCTCCTTGACGGACCCCATTCGCCACATTCATTCAAACTGTTCTGAAAAAGTCGTATAACAAAAACAATTGTTTGAATGAAATGATCAACAGGCAAAGTTTCATGATGATATCTATGAGTTACATTTTCTTATCCTATTAACCGTCAGTGTCACGTCTTATGAAACGGGGCACTTGAATACATAACACTATTATTGTTTTCACTAGTAACACATGTCCTACTCTGAGTCAAAAGTCAAAGTCAAGTTGTCTGCTGACAATAGCATCCTTTTCTGTTCTGATAGCAAGTCAAGTTGCACACTGAGAATGTTGGGTTATTACTTCCAGGATAGCTATTTTTAACATTCTAAGTGACAAGCCTAGCCCCCACACCTAATATAATAAAGTTAACCCTTAGGTGCTTCTGGGGACGTTTTTGTCCTTTTGCACTTTTTGTTTGTTTTGTGTGTAACTTTGGTTGTGCTGATGTTAACTGAATACATTTTGGACAGGGATTAAAACATCTATATATTTTGTGAACTTCTACTCAGCAACTTTGTACCATCTATAATAAAGGCAGGACACTTTTTTGTGTCATCTCCCTAAGGACGTTTTTCCCCCCCATTGACTTCCATTCAAAACGGACTCTTTTTTTTAACAATTTGATCCTGCTGTCATTACGACATAGAATATTATTTTTTATGATGTTATGCTTTCATCCTCGACACAAAGCATCAACATTTATAATTTTCAACTCCATCACCATTTTGAGCCATTTCCCTATATTTAGCATAGGGTTGAATTACAGGCATTTTTCCTGGTTGTCGGTCCTGCCATATTGCCATTCTTTTTTTTTTCAACCAAAAAGGTGTGGGTGTGTTGGTAGGGATGCCAGTGTGTGGCGCATATGTGTGTATTGAGACATTATGGTGTGTGTGTGTGTGTGTGTGTGTGTGTGTGTGTGTGTGTGTGTGTGTGTGTGTGTAAATCTTTTGGCTATTTTAGTATACATCTCTCACATTGTTATTCTGCCATTACCTCACTTGCTGTGCTCTTCTGTAAGAGATGTTGTTCTCCATAAGAATTCCCTCTTTTTTATTCAGCCGTTGTTTTGTTTGTTCATTGGTTTGCTTTCAGAAACCCATCAGGTTTCCATCATCCCTGTAGAGATTTGTTGTTAACTTCACCTAGTTTTGTGTTTACCTTGGTGTAACCCAGGTTATTTTCTGTTGTTCCAAAGTTACAGTAATTCCCTAAATGCATCATATGCAGAGATAATCGCTAGATTCTGTAGTTAACCGATGCAACCTAAACGCATCGCGGGTGCATGCACGGCAGACAGCCAATGACACAGCAGCACATAGAAACTACGATGCACCAGGGGCGTTTCTAGCAGGCCCCCAGGAGCAGTGCCTTCTTCCTCAATCCAGCAGTGCTCAGTGGCCAAGCCTGGTATTACTCATTCAGCAACGTCCTATTCATAGCCAAAAATACTGACACACACACACACACACACACACACACACACACACACACACACACACACACACACACACACACACACACACACACAAACAAAAGAGGAAAAAAGGCAGGAATAAGCTAGGAGGAGTGACAGGGGGCGGAATCCATGATACTGAGAGTTCGAACCTACATTGTTAATTAGGCACCCACTAAATCAATAATGCACAGACACAGCGGAGAATAACACAATATGTATTCCTACCTTCATGCTTATTTGCCTGAAGCATCCCATAACACATCCATAGAGCCCTCGGCCCTTTCCCCTGCTTCTCTCTTTACTCTTTAATCCCCTGTGGGCCGTGTCCACAGGCTACAGCTGCGCTATCATCGGGTTAAAGGGCACTATAGAAGCGTGATTAATCTGTGCTAATCTTTTTAACGTTATTTTTTCTGTGATTAATTCATCGAAATGAACGCGTTAATTTGACAGCCCTAATAAATACATTTCTTTTATTCTCTCAAGTCGTGGTCACGTGTGTTTGTGTGGGTTGGAGGTCTCGTTAATTAAGGTACAATTAATCTCATACCAATCGAATTTGAACTTAGAATCTTAAACAACCTCATACAAACTTAGATATAGACTTTTCGCATTGATAACACATCACCAGAAGGTTACATTGGCATAATTCTTATGTTTTTACTTCTGATGCATACAAACTGATTGGCAAACATCTGCTGTATTATACTTTGCCCTGTGCCCACAGGCTGGTACAACCGTCTGTACATCAACTTCACTCTGCGGCGTCACATCTTCTTCTTCCTGCTGCAGACCTACTTCCCTGCCACTCTGATGGTCATGCTGTCCTGGGTTTCCTTCTGGATCGACCGCAGGGCCGTCCCTGCCAGAGTCTCTTTAGGTAAGAGGTATTCTCGCACAACCAGACCCAACTACAGCTGGCAGGATGGTCTGGCATCACGCTAAAAATGCGTTGGCCTGTTTTCATTTCTTTAAACCAATCACAATCGACTTGGGCGGCGCTAAGCCCAGGTAGCAGCAATGTGTCCTTTCAAAATAGTCCAAGTCCGGTACACACATAACCGTTTAAAAATAAAAATGTGCCGACCAACACCATTACTGTGTGGGCGTGTGTGTGTGTGTGTGTGTGTGTGTGTGTGTGTGTGTGTGTGTGTGTGTGTGTGTGTGTGTGTGTGTGTGTGTGTGTGTGTGTGTGTGTGTGTGTGCAGCAAGATCTCTTTTACAGTCTATATGACTTGATACTCGAGGAATACATTATTTTACCATATTAATTCATTTCAAGCAAAAACTTATTTCAGAATAAAATTGAAAAGTATGATTCACAATATCATGTTTAACATTAAAGGTCCCTTGTTATGCAAACAATACTTTTACATGTTTATTTCAACATTGATATGGTGTGACTAGAAATTCCCAAAGTATATGAAAAAACAACCCTCTCTCATTTTTTCCACCTTCACAATTCTGAACCCCAGTCAGATTTCCCTCCCCTTATGACATCATACGGGGGAGAAGCCACACACCCCCATTACCAACCTAACCTAGCACTACCTCCACCTTAGCACATCCCCACACCCCCCTAGGGCAGTTAGATAAAAACCAGCATTTAGATTAAGGGCCAATCAGAGCAGACTGGGCTTTTTTGGAAGGCGGGGCTTAAGGAGACAGAGGTTGATTGAGGAGATTTAGCAATGGCACTGTGAGAAATATCAAGGTTTTTTGGACACGACACCATTAAAACAGTTTCTAATAGAAGCACAAATCACAATTTTGATTGTTATATAATCTATTTGTAAGGCTAACATATAAATGCTGTTATTGTTATTACTTCCGTTTGTGTACACTACTCAGTCCATTCCCATTAAAAAGATCACCAGCAATTTACAGAAGGTTTTAACTTTCAATAGATTTAACTGAAGTACCGTAAGTTTCCAATAAACCCTTGTGTTTTATCTGTTCTGGTGGATTAACAAGGGTGATGACCATTCTTTGGTGGTCTGAAAAGGGGATTTAGTTGTGTAATGTTTCAGACACAGCTACCGTCATGGGCCATAGTAGGTCAATTTGAGCTTGAGGATGCATAGCGTATAAACATCAGTAAGCTGTTTGCATAAGTGTGATTTAGATTTAAATCTTGAGTTCAGTTCATCATTAAGCCCAATCATTAATTGTTTGTTTTTGTATTTATCATTTCTGTGTTTAGTACAGACCTGGGGTTAGATGAGGTTAGCCTAGCGTAGCATAAAGACCGGAAGCAGGGGAAAACAGCTGTCCTGGATCAGTTACTGTAAGTGGAGGAGAGCTGCAGCACTTTTAGTCCACCAATCATCAGCCAGACAAAAAAGGTGTGAAGGTGCATACCCAACGAACAATCGGTGATCCCTGTTATTTGTCTGAGGAACTATTTATATTGTTTTGTTTTTCTAAATGATTTAACTAATCAAATGCTTTATAGTAATTATACACACACAGGTACAACAACACTGCTGTTGGCTTCTCCTCGGTAAAGATAGATGTATTAAACATATAGAAAAATATGGACGAAAGAGGGTAAAAGGTAATAAATTCAGAATCAAGATGAATAAATAAATTAGTCGCAGCATTAGAGGGCAGTACTGGCAGTCACATAAAAGTAACTTGTGCAAACCTCTCCAGTCTCTTTACATAGATAGTGTCCAACTGTGGGGGAGCTTTACTGCGCTGTGCAGATCTTTCAGCTTGCTGGCGGTGCAGCTGGCACACCACACTGTGACACAGTTGTCTGGATGGATTCCATAGAAGTGCTGAAGAAATTCACCAGCAGCTTTGGAGGAAGTTTGGCATGTTTAAGTTTCCTCAAGAAAAATCAATCTTTGTGGGGCCTTTTTTTTACAAGCATTGAGGGGTTGTTGGTCCATTTCAGCTGTTTTCCACAAAGTGACTCTTTGACACGCTGGTGTGTGTAGTTGCTACTGTATGTGTAACACTGACACTTTAATAAATCACTACATTGATTTTGAGATTTTGGTATCATATCTTTGACATCTCAAATGGCGCCTTTGCTTCACAGACTGTACAGGAACCAAGTTATAGATGTAAAGAAAATTACGTTTTGTCCTAAACAGAAGCTAAATGGAGCTTTGTGGAACATTACCCCAGTTTCCATCTCAATACTGGACAGTTAATATGAATCTTCCTCAAGTTTCTCAAAATTCCTTTTTTGAGCTTACACGAGGGGTTGTGTGTTCCTTGTGCTTCAGGTATAACCACAGTGCTCACCATGTCCACCATCATCACTGGAGTCAATGCCTCCATGCCCAGGGTCTCCTACATCAAAGCTGTGGACATTTACCTCTGGGTCAGTTTTGTCTTCGTGTTCCTGTCTGTGCTTGAATACGCAGCCGTCAACTACCTAACCACGGTGAGGGATGGGAAAGACCGCAAGCTTAGAGAAAAAGCCCGGGAACAGGTATGGAGAACCTTTCAGAAATGGCATCTGCTTAACGCGAGACACTGCAGGCAAAAACATTGTTTTTTCAAGCACTGGGTGAATTTTGAGATTTTTGCTTTCATGGTAGTATAAATCAAAGGCCCACAATGTACATCAAGGTGTTTATTTGACTAAACCTTGTCTGTTTGTGTCTGTTTATTTCTTAGATACAACCATCTCTAAGGTCATTATCTCAACATTAGTTTAGTTAGTCGAACTTCCCAAACTTTCCATGAACATTCTTAGCACTAATCTGAAGGTTATGATGGAAGGATTTTGATGATATGTTGTTAATTGCTTGATTTATGAGACATTTTCTTCTTAAAAACATGCTGAAAATGCATTTTGCGAGACCTGTACATACTAGTTTTTATTACTATTTATTATCCAACATCTAGATTTTTGGTTCTTAAAGATATGCAAATGAACGCATCATTAATTAGATAGAGCCATATTATCAAACTGGCAAAGTTTCACGATGATATCTATAAGTTAAAAATCTTTACACTTATTCACCTGCAGTGTCTCACCTTTTAAATGATGCTTTCAAATGTTCTATTCAATCTTGATTTTATTTTTTTTTCTTCCATTTGGCCCCCCCAGTCCCAGACACTCCCCTGCACCTGTGGCATGTCTCACGCCAGGACCATGATGCTGGACGGGACGTACAGCGAGGCGGACGCCAACAGCCTGGCTGGGTACACCAGGGCCTCCATGCCCCCAGAGGACTCCTCTGGGTACACCAGGGCCTCCATGCCCCCAGAGGACTCCTCAGAGAAGCAGGAGCGCATGGTGGTGCGCCTCTCCCTGGACAACGAGCCCGTCGGCCCCAAGAAGAAGGGCCTCCGAGGCTTCCGTATCATCCAGAACACCCACGCCATCGACACCTACTCTCGCATGATCTTCCCCGGCGCCTACATCCTCTTCAACCTGATCTACTGGTGTGCGTACTGCTGAGTGGAGGCCGGCTGTGTTTTTAGCCTAAACTGTAGCAGTGCAAGAATGAAAAACGTATTGTTGACCATAGCAGTTGGATTAAATTCTGAATTCTGCTAAAGAGTATCAGAGACCTCTTGGCACTGAATATTTCCAACTCTGGCACTCACAAGACACCACTGGACTGGATCCTATATACAGCTTCTCCTCCTTGACATTAGCATATCAGAAGCTCATGTTTAACCCTCTTTCAAAAACCGAAGAACTTTTAAAACTATGTTCATCTGAAGTTGGACTGTTCAATCTGAGCCATTGGTCCAATTCTTTGTGCAACCATCCCCTGCCCTGACACACCCTAATAACACCTCTCTTCTCCCTGGAGCTCTCTATATTCAGACCAACAAAGTGTCATGACACAAAGAGCATATCAATTGACTGCTATTGCCTCTGTAACCTTTTGGAACTAGCTGAGTTGCATAACTGAATGTGTCCAGAGCAGATGGCTAATGAGGCATTAAGGTAGCCTAATACCAGGCTTTCTTCTTCCCTCCACAGCACTCTGACTACAGTGATAGGGGTGACAACAGTTCTGTTAAAGTGACGCTAAACGCTCATACCCATCTATTACTCATGGACAGCTGTTGGCATTAACCAGACTGAAACAGCCCATGAAGCCAGGACTAAACATGATCTTACTATTTTAAAGAATTGTAAAGCAGCATACAACCCAGCTGCTGAGAAAAGTCTTATCTATTTATGTAATAACGGGCTTGTTCATTCTCTGTTTTTTTAAATTTATTTAATATTTATTTATTTATCTGAAGTGCAGCAATACATCCATGTGCAATTATATCTTAAGTTGGCAAAGGTGCACAAAACCGGGCTTGTACAGAACTGCTTAATGCATGCTGCAGATGTGCATTATTGTATCTTTTTGGTGTACTATTAAGAAAGGACTGCAAGCGATGCATTACCAGTTATGTTACTAACTTGAACCGCCTTAAGTGAATTTTTTTTATACACCAACATGGTTTCATTGCTGTATTCTTTTTTCTTTGGTAGTACAAATGACTGCAAAGTTATATTTTGGTTTTTATCGCATTCATATTAGCATTAAGTCATGTCGATAATGAGCTAGAAGCTTTTCCTAGCCTGGCCACCCTGTGATGTGTGCGACTTCGCCCTTCACAAGTGCTTCAGTTTTATTCCAAAAGACTGCCACATAAGTCAATATTTCAAAAGCAGATCATACCTTTAAAAAAATCCACTTTTTAAAGGAATATTTCAACATTCACAAGCAGGGGGAAACAGCACCTCTAAAGCTCACGTATTGCCATGTGTTATCTGGTTTAATAGTACAGCAATGTAAGAAAGACACCTGTGGAGAGAATAGGTATAACTGTCCATTTTGTTCACTCCATTCATTCATTCATTCATTCTGCTTGGCGTTGTGTTCATGAGCCATTTCTGTGTGGGAAGGGTGGTTACTTCAAAGGTTAGCTATGGAGAAGGTTAATCTCCATCCTTATTCCTCCTACCAAGCTTTGAATGACTGAATGTTTCTAAGCAGCCTTTTATTTAGCCTGGTGAGAGCAGCCAGATATCGTGCAAGCTTCACGTTGTGGAACTAATTGGAAGGAAGCCTCTGATCAGTTCATGTAGTCGTTGACGTCAACATGGATCAACGAATAAGCTTATGAGATATGGCTGGTCTCACAGGGCTAGATTGACCAGTACATGAACCAATCAGAATCTGCCTTCCACTATAATGCCTCGTTTCCACCGAGTAGAGCGGGTCGGATCGGAGCGGTTCGGTCCGGGTAGTTTGGCTCTTCATTTGCCAAAAGTTGGGTAGGGTACGGTTTAAGCGCATCTAACCGCTCTGAGCCGCTCCTAATTTCGGTACTCCTCCGTTGGGGTACCAGCCGCCTGACAGGGTGCTGAAAAGGCGGAGCTACACAAGCCGTCCGTTGATTGGTCGAAAGAATAATTTCCGCCGTGTGTAGTCACCTCGGCAAGAGTGAAGAGAGTCTTGTGATTTGGCGAAAATGTGAGCACAGCACTGTTTATTGTGTGGTGTTTTTCCTCGTCATTAAATGAATCAGTTGGTTACACTGTGTCCCACTGCTAGTCACGTAGCTGCCGCAGCCAGCGCTGTTCGCTCACTGTCTCTATCAGAGCCGTCTCTGTGCGTTTACGCTCACAACAACACGGGGGGAATAAATAAAGAAGCGGCTGGTTTGACCAAGCAAAAACGAGAGACCGCTGGCTTGACCACAGTTGTTCCACAGCCCGATAGTTTGACCCATATTCTGGCGGCGGCTATCACAGTCCAGCCTAAACCCCGCCCTACCAGTAAGGGTAGGGTCGGCGGTGGAAACACCACAAGATTCTTAAAAGTGAGCTGTCCCGCTCTGAACCACTCCGACCCGACCCGCTCTACTCAGTGGAAACGAGGCATAAGGGAACAACCTTAGGTCAGAACTCGGGCTCTTATTGGGCTGGTAATTTTTTTACCAGGCTCCTCCCCCATGGAGATTGGAGAAAGTCCAGACTGATCCGTGAGAGAGAAACTAATGCACAGGCTTGTCTCACCAGTTTACACACCATCAGACCTACAGTATTTTAACAGTCAACATGGAACCAGGCTAGGCTAGCTGTAGCTGCCTTCCTGCAGTCTTTTTGCCCAGCCAGGCTAACCACCTGTTGGCTGTACCACTACCTTCATACTAATTGCACAGATATATGAGAGTGCTACTGATCTCTTCTTTCAAATCAAGGTTCAGTCACCAATGATACACGTTTACCTTCATGGCAACAATCATTTGCCAAAGCTAAATGTAATTCTATTAGTTTATTCATTTATTATGGTGCATTATCATTTTAGAATGGTACTCTCATAGATGCAGGTCACATGGTTTCTCAGTGCTAAGAACAACAAAGACAATCACGCTTGCAGTTCCGTCAGCTTCCAAACCAACATCACCTCCACCCTCATCTTCAGAAAATGTTCAGAATGTAATGCTTTCGTAGCAAATTTCATAAATAAAGTATTTCTTTCACACATTTCAACGAGTCCTTATTTACAGCTTTGAGGCTCATCCTCTGCTTTGCTAATGACAGCTACGGGTAAGAAACCGCTTTACTGAAAACAGTCCTATAACTTCCAAGATTAATGTATCAAACACAATCTTGTGACGCATGTCTGCCGTTAATCCAGATTTTTAAAGAGCACTCTGGGCATTTCTAATCCCCAAATAAACAAATGAGGTCAGATTATGCTACCACTACTTAAAACACAGAAGTGCAGTGAAGCAGTACCAGACTCTCAACTGTGTTGTTAATAAATGCATCTGCTGCTTTATGGTAATACTCTGACTCATGCCCTTATATGTCTGGTCGTGGTTTATATACCCATTGGCACTCCCTTAAGCACCTAAAATTGCTATATAAGGACTTCCGTGACGTGCATGCAATATGCTGTGTCTCGATTAATAATGAAATCTTTCTACAACATTTCTTTGGAAAGCCAGAAATAGTAAACGTTGTATAAATACATTACAATTACAAATCCACGTGTGTGTGTAGAGCTGATGGCTCAGGCTAGTTGAACAGGATGGAAAGGGACCTGATTAGAACAGCAGGGTTCTGAAAGCAGGTTTTGGTAAGGCTTTTAAGGAAAGACTGAATAGGGTCGTTTTAGTTGATTACTATACTTACATTTAAACATTTCTTTTTTTTTGTGTATTACCATTTTTTCAAGAAATGCTTGAATAAATGTGAACATTTGGCAATATCTTACTTATCATGCATACATTTGCATCTTCTCAAAAAACAAATATCTAATATGTGGATATTTCACCTGAACCTCAATATTTATTTTATTTTTACAACATATTAGTGTACACAGTTTTTATACACAAGGAATACAAAAATAAAGGATAAAATAAAATAAAATAAACAACAAACATGGCATACTCTACTATACAGGTGTGTCCCTGTCACTAATTTTATCCATATATATATATTTTACTCTGCTCCAGCTACAAGCTTCTTCTTCTTCTGTTTAATGGGAGGCGTATAAATGGTTTAATTATATCAAACTCACATTAAACATTTGTCAAATTTCTGTAAAGGAAAATTATATCGAGACAATTATATGTATTGTTTTATCGCCCCTCTCGGAGTAACCATATTTCAGACAATTTCATTAGGGCTGAACTGATATGGTCCGGTTATTTCACACTCTTTTAGACTAATGAAAAAGGCGGAAGTTACTAAGTTACTTAGTGAGTTTTCTCTGCTCAGCTAGAGTTTTTATTTGACCAATTTACAAACTGAGAGGGAGCAGCTTTGAAGACGATGAAACAATCATGCCCTACTGCTGCTCGCATCAACTGAGACATTTCCTCATGTGGCCTCAGAGCTTTGATTATGTTCATGATTCTGTCCTCACATCATGTGAGAAACCCAACCCTGCACACATTCATTTTTTAATGAACTTTTAATACTTCCAGCCTTCATCATTCTGCTAAAAGATGTCACTCATGTCACTTATTACTTTTTCATTTTGGAGAGTTTAATAAGAATATATGAATATTAAGTGCCCCCCCCCCCCCCCACCCCCTCCGGAGGCTCAGTCATGGAAAAACTTGCAAAAACTACCATCTAGCTTCTTGTCCTTGAAGGCCACCGTAGCTTGAGTAAATTCGCCGAACGGGAGGGGTAGAGTTGGAGCATTGCAATCTAGAACTTGCTGTTAGGATTGCGGATGAGAGCAGTGAGACAGAAGCAAAACCCCAAAGTAAGAAATAAACCAAAATGAAGCTGAAACAATGAGCTGAAAGGCTCTGAAAAGCTCCCTAACACCATAAAGGCATGGCCAGGCAATGCATTTTTCAGGCAGCCACTGCTAGTAGTATTTGTTTTGTAATGTTTTTAGTTTTCATTTGTTATCATTAACACATTTTATTTTTTGATTTATGTTTGACCTGTAAATTGTCACAAATTGAAACTTTTTTGTGTCTGTAGTTTTCAAAGCTTATGCTTCCAAAGTAGCTTCCTCAACACTGATGGTAAGGTTTTCCTTTATTCTCTTCACCGTAATGCACCACAATGCTTAGTTTACATGTGAAAAAGGCAAGAATTCCCCCAGATCCCCTAAAGGGGTTTAGTTTTCTGACAGGTTACCTTCTTCAGGGCTTATAGGTTTGCATGTCTGTATACTCAAAGTAAAAAAAACTTAGGCATACTGAAGTTTAGAAATGGTCCATTTAATATATGTCTAAAATTGCACAATTTTTTATTTATTTTTATTGCTTACTTTTTCCGGTGAATTACCCCATGGTCCCTTCTCTTGTTGTGCCCCCCCCCCCCCCCCCCACCTCATCCCCCCCAGAATGTTGGCTTGCATGACACCTCTGCATACATATACCCACATACAACTAACTGTTATCACATGAGTGAAGTTTAATCCTTGAGAAAACTGGTATGATTGTATGTGAAGCCACTGTCTGCCTAAGCATACAACCATTGGCTCAAGCTAAAGAAATGACAGAGGAGTGGCTTATTTAATTGCAAAATACTGACATCTGCTGGTTTTGCTGAGCATCTTGCATCCTGTTTGGAAGGCTCTGTCTGATCTGAATCCCCCCAGACAGTAGTTCACATTAGTCTGTGATGTTGTACGGTCAAGAACCTACACACATTTGCAGATTGACAGCTGGGAGTTCTACACACAGATTCAATGATTGTAATGGAAAATGTCAAGAGTCTTGATGTAATAAATGCATTAAAGTATAATCAATATCTTACATAACCAGATACAACATGTATTGCTTTATTAATGCCTTTAAATATTTAACCAAACAGCATTTACTTTTTACTTGACAGCTTTGAGAGCTCGGGTGCCCAAGGGGGAAACACGGGGTATCTTAAAGTGGTGTGCCATGGTTGACTGCAGGGACACAATTCCTGTAACATTATGCAGACAGCCTGTGCTCCAGCATGTGTCAATGTGAGACACTTTCAGCCTAATGGGGCAAAACTGTCACTCTCTGTCAAGTACTGTTGCTGTGTGTGTGGGCTGCAAACACTGGAAAAGACCCAGCAGTCTGATGCAATATAAACAAACCTCAGTGCACCTTTGGAATGGTTTGCATAGGCACCTCACAATGATCCACAACTTCAGAATATATATACATATGAATAATATATATATTTTGTACGAAAATACCACAATGAGAGCAGGCCGCTGGAATTTATATTTTGTGACAAACAAGTTGCCAGTTTGGATCCTAAAGACGGGCAGAAAAAGTCAATCTTAAAAGGGAATATATCATAACATGGATACCATACCGCCCTCCAGCAAACCAGACAATATTTGCTGAATACATAATGGTTTAACAACTGAGAATAGAATAGAATAGAGTAATGGATTGGATTTATATAGCGCTTTTCAAGGCACTCAAAGCGCTTTACAGGGTTCCAGGTTCCATTTGTTCACACACAGTCATACCGGTGGTGGTAAACTACGATAGTAGCCACAGCTGCCCTGGGGCAGACTGACGGAAGCGAGGCTGCCATTCCGCGCCATCGGCCCCTCCGACCACCACCTCAAACACACAGCAATCATACACATTCACACAAGGCACGGTGAAGGTGGGTGAAGTGTCTTGCCCAAGGACACAACAACCCTTGGATCGTTGGCCAACCCGCCTAAAGGCCTACTTCACCGGTGGGAATATGAAGGTGTATTGAATTCTGAGATCCTATGTAGTATAAATGTGCAAAAAAAAATGAAATTACTGTGACATCACAGTAAGAGAAATGTAGGGTTAGACAGTGAGACCATAAAACACTCTTACTGCCTTTTCTCAGGCTAGGATGAACCAATTTCAATTTTGTTTTGCACATTTATACTACATTGGATCTCAGAATTCAATACACCTTCATATTCCCACCGGTGAAGTAGGCCTTTAACCACCTGAGCCACAGTCGCCCCAAGAGTAGAATAGAATAGAGTAGAGTAGAGTAGAGTAGAGTAGAGTAGAGTAGAAATGCTCTGGTTATTCCTTGTGTTTTTTCTACTGCCTCTAATGACTGTGAGCCACAACATTCCACTTAATGGGACATATGTGAAGTGTCATAAAAAACTAACATAATGGTGTTATTCACTCATCTCACCACACGGTGACACTATGTGGTCAGCAAACGTATTCAGACCCCGGTACAGGCTTAGGTGAAGTCGGGTAAGGGGTTTCTTAAATGCACTTGTTTCTTATGATTACAGATTACAGAAATATTCAAACTATTGATCATAAAGTGTTATTAGCAAGGGTTTTATTTTATTTTAGAAAGTGATACAATGTGTTTTCGCAAAAGGTTAAGATTGTATTTATTTGCACAAGAAACAGTGTAGAAGTACATTGCATATATTTTAAATTATCTTGAACCTTTGAAATTGACTTTGGTCTATCGCTCCATTTTTTTTAGATTTAGTTACTGTATATAACTTTACAAAGGTAAAATGTTTTTTTTATAAGGTACTTACTTTTCTTAACTATAGAAGAGATAAATGATTAGGCCTATGTGTGCTACTGTATACAGTCTATTAGGGTTAGAGTCCGTGATAATTGTTATGTGATGTATTGTGTTGACTTTTTTGTGTATGAATGCTATTGATGGATGCAATCCAGCTAATGCAATATTGTTATGAAATAATTGAGAGCCCAGGAAGAGTAGTTACTGTTTATGACAGAAGCTCATGGGGATCTTAAACTAAACTACTTCATTGTCTACACAGTAGACAACAATAAAACATACAGGTGGGGAATGACAAAACAGGCTTGTTCAGATAATCTGCTGTCGTGGTTTCCCCTGGAAAAGGCTTCTGCTCGAAGAGAAAGTACAGCTTTGTCAGATTTATGGGCCCTGTCATGCAGGCATAGCTAGCCACAGGCAAAGGGGCTAATGTTGCTCTGTAGACAACAACCAACCAAGTCATTCTGGATCTGCTTTTTGCTGTGTATTTAAATCTTTTAAAATGTCCTGTTCTACACTTTCATGTTGTAAAAACGGCAAATGCTTCAGATGTTAAACCTTTTTTTTTTTTAAGTTTCACAAATCAATGTTTTTTAATATTAGCAATCAATTGAGAACTACAGTTGATTGCTATACTCTGTCTCTACCCCTCCCGTTGGAAGAATTTACAGAAGCTACGGTGGCCTTCAATGATAAGAAGCTATAGCTACTAAAGATGGCATCATCCACCACTGACTCAAGTCTTTCCACAATATCAAGTGATGAGGTGAAGATGTGTGTAGTTATTTATTCTATTGCACTTCTTCTTCGCTTCCAACAGGTGCATTTCCCCAGGACGCCCACTATAAAAATGTGTAAGGCTGTTAACTTTTCTCCGTTGTGTGCTACTGTAGAAACATGTCGACCTCAGTGCCCCACTCCTACAGTATGTCGATATAAAATGCACATTTTAAGGTAAAAACAACTTTTATTTTCAAGTGATTAAACACTAATTAAAACCTACACATGAATATAAAATACTCAATTGCCACCAAGTCTGTTGGAGCAAATTCCCTTTTACCACTATGTCTATAAAGTGTGTTCAGATGGACCTAAAAGTAAACTTTCTCTCTGGAGTTAAGACCTTTTCAGTCTGTCAATATACAACGCTGACATGTGGCTGTTTGTCTTCCTCCTGTTTCAAGCTTCATGTAAACTTGTGAGAGAATGTTGTTGACCAACAGTATAGATAGCACCATATATCACCATACAAAGAAAGCCCAAGTTCTGCTTGAGGGGTTTGTCCATATGCTCAATGGCAAGAACAAACGATAAAAAAAAACCCTGCAAAGCTGGTAATGTGGGATCATATTCCTGCTCTGCAATTTGAGATGAGAAGAACGAAAATGTGCTGTTGGGTCAGGTGCTGTGGTTGAGAAGCTCTACTTAACATGGGTTAGAGCCAGTGAAGTGGGCAAGTCAAATGCATTCAGGTTAGTGTGACATCAGCTGACAAATCACCTTGGGGTCAAACTTTTACACTGATCGGGTGTCAGCAGTCTTTGCATCATCTGAAGGAGTGAGGCACACAGACACCTCCTCCTCCTACTCCTCACGTTGCATTAAAGGGCCGTCGTGTTGAGGCCAGACACTGCAGGTGAATCGGGTAACATTTGAACTAATAGGTAACATCATGAAACTTTAACACAAGATTACAGTACTTACATTAAAACTATTATTTTTTGTATGACAACTTTTTCTCCCTGAAATGTTAAATTAATAAATGGTAACATCTAACTAATTATGAGTAAATGTAATCTCTTTCAAAACTAAACAAATACATGTTGGATAAATAAAGAGTTTTTGAATTCTTTATTTCATTTTTTATATAACATATTAGTGTCCAAAGTTTTAACAGAACAGATTTTGGTAACAGCCTCTTTTCATTTTATAAATCAAAAAATACTATGTACGTACATTACAGGTCTTAAAAATGCATTTTCAGCTGATGTTTTTGAGAACAACATTCTCATATATCAGACAATAAACAACATATGAACAAATCCGACTGTAATAACCTTCAGAATAGTGCTTAGAATGATTATGGAAAGTTTAGTTGATATAAGTGCTTTAGAAGTTGAGATTTTTGATTCAGAGTACTGAAAAAAAGTAATGTTTACTCTCTTTGATGATGGCCATCAAAGATAGTTTAGTCCAGGTTTAGTTTTTTAGTAAGTTAATAAAATAAATACGTAATGTACCGACAGACCTTTTATTTATACTACCGAATTATGAATGAAAACAATGCTTTGGCTTGCAGTGTCTTGTCTTAAAATGATTTATTAGTGTGTTTAATGTCTGCCAAGGACTCAACACCAGCGTGCCCTTACTGTATAGTTTCTCATGCATGTAATGTTGTGATCAAAATAAACTAAACTAAACCCAACTTAGATGCTAAGATATACCATCTGAAATCTATATTATGTAGTGATGTTGTACTTATATTATTTTTCTTAAAGCATCTCTGGTATTTCCTTCATAATGGCTTTAAAGATGTGTCCAGTCCATCTATGCACTGATTACACTTTACACTGTGTAAAAGTCTGCAACTATGGCACATTCCACACTCCATAGCTTGTCCAACATCACACAATGTTGATGAAAACTCAAGAAAGCCTACAGTATAGTGTCAAGATGACAAAAAAAAACAACATTTAAGTAAGTATCTGTCACCGAATCTCCCCATGTATTTTATCCTGCAGCCTCTGCTTGATCCCCTCACTGTGAAATCAACACTGGTTAAGCAGTGTATAGGCCTATGTGTGTGAGGCTGTAGCTCTTTGCATTGTGCATGGATCAGAAGAAGCCCTTAGGTTTGGATTCCTATGACTCACCATATGAGACCGTTCCTGTAGACGTGGAGAAAGTGTGTCGGTTTGACTTCTCAGATATCCACTTCTATTCTTTGTGAATCTTGTCTTATTAGGCTGACAGCAGATGATGAGGAGCACAAAGAGTTGGGGAGTCAGACACACCCTTCTCTCTCCCAGGATGGGGCCTGTTACCTGTACATGGCTCTAGGGTTGACGCACCAGGTCACCTTAAAATAATCTGCTGCTTTCTCAAGATATTTTCCTCACATCCTCCCCCAGTTTAAATGCACTACCATCTTGAACTGAGGAGTGTTATTGGCAGAGTCAATGTGTTTCTGATCTCCATACATTTAAGAGCTTCCCTTAAAGGTGAAGTAAGCGATTTATTTAGGTTAATATAAGTGTTAAATCGCTCTTTATTCGTACAGTGATCACATAGTGTGCACGTTTCATAAAGCCGATCTCTCAGTCACTCGCTCTGCATGTAATCGGCAAATAAACTTTTCGGGGTTCCCACTACTAATAACCAATCAGAAGAGAGAACGCTACAAACCGGCACCCGTCTCACTGCTGGTGCACGTGCAGAGCGACAGATAGGTGAATGTGTAAGCGCCTACAATGGCGGAGCAGGTAAAAATCCTTCCCAATGTCTGTTTTGATGGTTTTTATCATGTTTTATCGCACTTATGGATCTGAGATGATGCTCGCTGCTTGAAGACCGCAGTGCATTAATGTGGTGACGTGGGGACGAGGGAGGGGACAGATGAATCTCATGGGTCTTCTTCATTAGCTTGCATGTTAGTGTCCCATCACACATGAATTACCTGGTGGTGCAGTGTGTAATAACTTTTATTTTGGCATCATCTTGTGGTAAAAGTTCTAGATTGCAATGCTCTGTTGCTAACCCCTCCCTTTGGGAGAATTTAGAGAACCTATGGTGGCCTTCAAGGACAAGAAGCTAGTTACTATATATGACATGATCCACCACTGCCTCAAGTCTTTCCACAATATCAAGTGATGAGGTGAAGATGTTTTAAGTTATTTATTCTATCGTACTTCTTCTTGGTCTTTCAACAGAGTAGACATTTCTGAGGTTTTATGACCATAAGACGTGGAGTTTTAAAGATTTGAGTCCAATTTTACACAACACTGGATTTAAGGTTTAAGAAGTCTGTAGTGCACACTGAAAAGTGACCTTTGTAAGTATACTGTAAGAAAAATTGGTATTCAAATGAATTGATGTTAAGAAGCAGTATTCATACAGAAATATATCGGGGGAAAATATTTTTAACTCCCCTTGTTAAATTTAAAGGGTTCTTCCAAAGTTGCATTTTAATTTACACTTGTTGGCATAAGAATTTAATAATTTTTTTTAAGTAAAGAGATGTCAAGTGTCATCCCTTTTAGATAATAATTGCAAATAAAATGTGATAATAAGTAGGCTATAGTATAGTAGACTAGTAGGTTATACAATTATTATGGATGTGTGGGTAAACACTTTGTGATGTTGCATTTTGGGAAGTGTGTGAACTTATTAATATCATTTCTTTAGTAGTAGTAAAAAGAGTAGCCATGCTGTTATTGAAAATCAAACCCCTTCTGCGCTGGGCTGATGGGCTGAGCCAAACCAAGCCGAGCCAGCACATTTGTATGGAAAAATGCCATTAGTGGTATAGCAGTTAACTTGCCAACACAACGCTTTATTATGGTTTTATTGGGCTATAAATGAAGCTTGCTTTGTGGCTAATGACTGCTAGATTACAGTGCTCCTAGGCCAGTGGAGAAAGTCATGACCTGGCAATTAACTCATCATTATTCTTGGAAAGTTTTTCATACGTAAAAATTAATTCATGAAATAAAGATCAAATTTCAATGTTTTTCATCATTACTTTTCATGCTCTGATGAACTATATGGAGAATAAGAATGCAATGACACGTTGTAACTTTTAGTAATGGACCTGAACCTAATGGAGTAGGCTAACCTATAGCTGTAGCTCTCTTTTTTTCTTCTTGTCCTTCTTTATTTTTCTTAGCCTAATAACTTGTATTATTATTTTATTGATATTTGTTTATTTGTATCTGCTGTAATATAACACAATGTGCTTGTTTGTTACTTTGTTAATTGAAGCTATAAAACACTGAACTATAAAAAAAAAAAAAAAAAAAGTTACCTGGCCTGGCTCTGCTTGCCAAGGGTCAAAAGGTGGAAGTCACTCTTGACCGGAACTCATTTCACGTGAGGAGAATGGTGTAGTGTGGAGCTGGCCTGTGTCTTCTGCCTCGCCCTGACAGCGTGTGCCAGCAGTGGCTGTGTTGACATGCTAATAGGACAGAGAGAGAGAGAGAGGGAGGCGGCGGCGGCGGCAGCGGTAGCGCGGAGTGATCACTGAGTGTTTTCACTTTTGAAGTTCCCCTCTCAGCGGGCATTCACTCTGTGGGACTGTCTGTCGGACTAGCTGCTTTAACACACCGTCCCCAAACGAGGCGACGTTGTGTGGGACACTTTCTCTTCGAGGTAAGTCATTTTACGTGTTATGTGTTTGCTTTTTTCGTGTATTTCTTTCTGTGAAATATCAGGGGCACGTTTGTTTACTGCGCACACTGGGTCGCTCGTGACGGGCTCTTCGTTGGGATTCTGCTACCTTGAATTACAGAGAAATCACTGCACTATTCAAATAGCCTAACGCAAGTTAGCCTCCCACACTGACTTTTATGTAACTTTTAGCTCCGTGTTAGCCTGTTTTGGTTCATTCATTGCAACCTTATCATCAATGTATTTGTTCATTTTCTTTCCGAAACCGCACATTATGGAAGTGCGTCTACCTATAATATGTTTTTTTTTAACTTAGTCTATGTCCCAGTGATTTCCCAATAGTTAGAAACCCCTGTATACCCAGTGCTTTTGTGACACACTTTATATATATATTTTTTTATAAATGTCCCTCAGACTTTAGCCCCTGGAGCCTGTGTATCCATGCGTCTGTGCTACTCAGTATGACCTCACCAACATATTCCTTTAATATCAGTCTCCCCACAGTTTCCTCCCTGTGGGCAGTTATTCTGCTGATGCTGCAGCATACTGAATCACATCACTATTTAAAAGTTTAAGGTCTGGACTCAGACGATGTAGCCTAAATGTAGAAAAAAAAAAACTTCTGAAATAAGAATAATTTAAGCAATTCAAATATTAATGAGGACACATGGCCGGGCCTTTGCTTAAATAGCCATTAGCAGGCTTAAAGTGAATTATTCTCTACTGCTTAAGGCTTAACCTAAATATGTAAACCTACAGGGTTGAAATGGAGGGTATTAAACAGTTCTAGATATGAGCTTATTAGGAAGGGAATGGCTCAATGGGTAATGTGTTATAATGAGAATACCTTAGCACATTACAGGGAGCCTGGAGGACTTTTCATTTCGGGGCGACTCCCTTCACTGGTGGAGATTGACCCAGTTACATCATATAAAGCTCTGTGTTTGGCTCTTTGTATGTTGAATCCATTTATTGATAAAACAACAACTAGATATGATTCAAAGCTCTACATCACATCTCTAAAACAAAATCATAAACAAATGTAATTCTACGATAGAATGTAGTCTCACCCCCAGACACAGAAGACAGTTACCAGCTGTTCTTCCCCTCAAAGGAAGAGAGCTCCACTTAAAAGAAGGGTATGGCATGAACTAATTGCACGAATCAAACTGTAGCCAGTAACTCAGTGCATGGTGTAGGCATACTGGTTTAGTTGAATTATAATATAGTTACACTAATTTGTCCCCTAGAGTAGGCCTAATAGTACATCACTGGCCAATTAACGTTAAGTCCACTTGTTTATTGTGCAAACTGTCATTCGATCTTTGCCTGTTTTTAGAAGTTCTCATACAACCTCATTGTGGTTCTTTGCATAATCTTCACTTAAATAACATTAAAAATGTCCAGTTCTTCTAAAATCTAAAAGCACAATGAAATACAGGCACGCCATAACTTTGCTGCAAATAGCAGTGCTTCTTCTACGGGGCTTTTTTATGCCTAGTTTTGTACTGAATATTAAAAAAAAAAAGAGAGAAAGAACGAAAATGTACAACAGCAACATCACAACTATATGGTCGTAGTGTCAAAGAGCTATTGAATTGACAGCATTGGATCAAGTTACACTAATGATTCATCCTCTCTCCTGATTCCTAGTCGTTCCACTTAGCGTGAGGTTCATATACCCTAGGCTTCTCAATTTACAAAAGTGTGATTTTCATGTAAGCAAAAAGGCTTGATAAATAAATGACCCACCATGGACTGAGACCATGTTACCAAGCTTTATTAAAACCATTCAAAACCTGGCTAATATCCATTATGTGCTTATCTCATAGTTCTTCAACATTGACATTTTTTCTGGAGGTTTTGTGACATGTGCTCTTGTGTGGAGCCTCACCCGCCTGGCCTTCTGCCCTGTCCCAGGGGAGCTGATTAGCACAGTGCTGAGGAGGTCACAGGTCACCAGGTGTATAATGGGCACATAATGAGCCTTAATGGGCCTGGGTGTGTGAGTGTGTGTGTGGGGGAGGGAGGGGGGGGCGGCATGTACATGCTCCAGAAACCAGACACTGTATGAGAGGTGATTATTAGATCTGTCCGTCAGATGAAGCCTCCTCTTCCTATTGTGAACCTTTGTTGTGCGTGTACGGATGCTGAGATCTGCAATTTTTTTTTAAGATATTTTTTTTTTGGTATTTTTTTATTCTTTATTGACAGTGTAGAGACAGAGTTGAAATGGGGCAGAGAGGGGAGTGACATGCAGAATCGAACCCGGGTCCGCTGCTGGCCGAGGCCCATGGGAGGGACGCCCTACCAACTGAGCTAAGGGCGCCCCCATGAGATCTGCTATTTCCCATCAACAAAAAAATCTCTCAAATTTAACAGCGCTTTTTGACCACTAGAATAGAATAGAATAGATACTTTATTTATTTCCATAGGGTTATTCCTGTTTCCAGCAGCTCAAACACGTACAACCAATTCACAGAAAAACATGCATAAAAAAACAAACGCATCTACATCCAACATCAATAGGTAGAGTGTGACTCAAAGTGCATTTTAAAGTCCAGTAAAGTGGCCAGTGTGTAGGTGTGCATAACAATATAACTAACCCATAAGCTGGGTTTTAAAGAGATTATATCAGGTTGGAATCAGATGTACACATTACAAGTGTAAAGCCCTGCAGCGTTGGTTGGTCAGGTGGCAGTGGAATAGAGATTAGCACACTGTTTGTCACAGCACTACTTCTTAGTGAGGCACTGCTCCTAAACAGCTCTGTATGTGGCAGAAGAAAAGGAGCTTTCTTTAGTCCCTTTGCCTAGCAGGGGCTCTGAGTCCCACTTAACCCTTTATTGGGAGCCTGAAACAATGAGGTCTAGGGCCATGGAGACAGGCCCCTTTCTTCCTTATACACGCTGCATCTGCCGCCATTAAATTCTGTCAGTGCAGAGGATTAAAGATGGGGGAGAAAAATATTGGTGTACGGTCGCTTCACTTTTTCTTTCAGGACCAAATGTGAAAAGACACAAAAGGCTGGTGCAGCGGGATAGAGCTCTGTACTTTGAATGTGTGTGTGTGTGTGTGTGTGTTCAGAGGGGAGTGGTGGGGGGTGTGTGTGTGTGTGTGTGTGTGTATGTGTTCAGAGAGGAGTAGTGGGCTGTGTGTGTGTGTGTGTGTGTGTGGGGCCGGGGGTTACTTGATGGATGCTCGGCCCCACAGCTGACACTCAGCTCTCTCCAGCTGGAGTTGAGGCAATGTGGGCAGTGCCCCCTCCTCCTCCTTGTCCATATAGCCATGTGTGTGTTTACATTGGCAGGTGCGTGCCATACACGCTTTTTTTTTCTGCATATGGGAAACAGCATATTGTCTGTTATTATTTCCAAGGCTATTTCCAGTATGATAACAGTGAGCATTGTACCATGCACATCAATACACTGATATTCACCCGGTTAAGATCAAATTTCCACTAAGACATCACCACCATGTAAACAAACTTGTTTTTCTACTCACCTTAATGGCAATAGGCTCATATTTAGAGATAGCCATATAATAATCACATTAAGACATATGGAGTATGTCCAGCCTTAATCGCATTATTGAGGCATACACCTTAATCACGCAAAATATTTAGTTGTGTAGTTCACTTTTTGGCATTTGCAGCAGCACACTGGTTAAACGTACAATATGTAATTTCCCACCGCTAAAGGGCTCATGATGAAAACAATAACAAAAGACGGAGTTTGATGACCTCATAATGTTGCACCGGATCATGGGAGATTGTGTCTTCTTCATCCATTGCAAAATGCAAATGAAAAACTATCAAGTTGCCTTCTGTGACTATACGCGATGCTCACGGTTAACGCATAGACTTACTATAAAGGGATTAACGCTGCAAGATACAGTACCAGTTAGCCGAGTTAGCACTGTAGCATTAGTGAAAGTCAGCCAGCTGTGTGCACCACAGGAGGCTCTAGCTCAGCCGTGTCTGTGTGTATTTTCACATGCAAAATCTTTACATATTGTACCTTTAACTGGTGTTAATCTAAAGTGTGTTAACATGCAACACATCTCCTTAGTCCCGTTTGGCTGATAAAACAATGCAAGACAACAATAATGCCATAAAGAGTGTAATTTTCCTTTGATGGGTGGGAATTATTACTTGCTTTGCTGAAGTCATCAAGTTCATTGTTTGGATGTGGGAACAAAGCAACATCTCCAACCAAAAGCCACATGGGACAATCAGTGTTTCCCACAGAATTTTGTGAAACTGTGTGGGGACCCCGGACTTTCTAGGGGGGTCCGAGGGTATGGCCCCCCAGAAGAAAATGTGGTACCTTTTAAACTGGAATGCATATACTGCGTGGTATCAACTCAACTCGACTCAACTTAACTCATATTTTTGGCGTTTCCACCGCAAAATAATGGTACCTGGTAGCGGCTGTTTTTTTGGTATCGCCTCGCTCTAGGTTTCATGCGAGCTGAGCTGATGCTAAAAGGTGACATCGGCAGACTGCCGGCCACTGATTGGCCAGAGACAACAGGCTTCATTCAAAGTCTTTTCAAATACAACAACTGTTATCATTTCGGAAATCATTCCTGTCTGTCTATAAGATTTCCGAATCCAGTTCTAAAATTGTAATAAATCCAAAATGATACTTTCACCATGTCAGATAAACAGTCATTGAGCACGATGTTGTGGTGGTGTTGTGCTGATGCGTATGCTAGCTCGCGGGTGGTGAAGCCATTGTAAGGCATCAGTAAAGAGGCGGAGATGTCTCTGTGTAGAGCACAAGGGGCCGTTTCTGCCCAGTGCTCCTGGACAAAGAAGCAGGCCCAGGAGGTGATTATGGCTCCCAGACACAGGCCAAGATATTTCAAGTTATTTGGGAGGGTCTTCTTGTTTGTTGTTCAGCTGCCTCCTTTACTCATGTTGCACTGCAAAGTAGGGCTGTGCACATGTACACGTGTAACTGGTTAGTAAATCACAACTGTTTAGGAAAAATAAATTAACTAAAACTGTAATTTTTATTATTTAAAAAGTTTTAAAAAATAATAATTAAAATTACAAGTTTTGGCGACACACATTCATTAATTTCTCTTCAAACTATTACCGTATTTTCCGCACTATAAGGCGCACTTAAAAACCAGCACTTTTTAATCCGGAGCGCCTTATATATGGATCAATTGGTTAATTGGTTGATCCACACTGGTTGTGCACAGCGCTCAAGGCGTTCTGTCAAAATGTTTCAGTATGAAAAACCAATAAAAACTATTTAATAATAATAAAATGTTTCAGTACGACTGGTAAACTACAAAGCCGCAGCGCTTGCAGCATCACGGCTACCGTAGTCAGTAGACTTTTATTTTGAAGCAGAAACACTAAGCGCTTCCTAGTTCCTGGCCCCGCTGCGCTTCCATCACACTATTTCTCGCTTGTGTGATAATTAAAGTTCATTTCGCAGTTCACACTGAAACCCATCGGTAACAGACCTGTAGGTGACCTGTCGGTGTTTGCACCATGGGCAGAGGATCATATATCCCCGCTGACAGAGCAGTCGAGCCGGCATTACCCAGGCAGGCAGCGCTTGACAGGCTCACGGGGGTTAGCATCCGAGCTAGCGGGGCAGATCGGCTGCTATCCCCTCGGGCTGTTTTGTTGAAATGCCCTTTAGCACAGCTCCCTATGCAACCCCAGTCAAACGTTTGACTGCAGTATCTTCTATTCTATGCGCCTTATAATTCGGTGCGCCCTATATATGAAAACAGTTCTAGAATAGGCCATTCATTGAAGGTGCGCCTTATAATCCGGTGCGCTTTATAGTGCGGAAAATACGGTAAGCTAGTCTGCTAGTCTGTCCCTATCAGTGTGTGTGTATCAGAACTGCAGACACACCGGAAAACCACAGACAAATATGCAGGCACACACACACACACAGGGCGCCACGGCAGCAATGTAGTGAAAGATAACCTGAAGGTTTATGCTACCCGATTTGACAGGAACTACGCTCATGAGCAAGTATAATAAAACCTTCAAAAGTCAAAACTTAATCAAAACACCTTTTCAACCTGCAATGTGGACATGTATAAAGCAATGATTTTTAGTTTTTCGTGTAACCGTTAAGCAATTTTTCTAAACATTCACGTCACTACTGCAAAGCATGCTTTTTTAACCAAGGGCCTCTGTTACCATTTGAAAAGTCTTGTAGAAGTGATCTTTATGGTGTGTCAGTAACTTGCTTACAGTGCCACTGATCCAGTCTGGGTTATGGGGGACAAGCACTGTGGATGCAGAGCTAGCTTCTGATCACACCAAACTACAGCCATGAGTGACAGGGTCATGTTCGCTGTAGTGACTTGTTGACCTGGGCTGTGTCTGTCTTCTTGCTGCTATTGTTCCTTTGATAAGAAGTTGTCATAGTGTATGAGGAGAGCCTAAACACCAGATGTTTTACAAGGCCATTTACACCTCACATGATTGATAAGAGAAGGGAACACACAGTCTCTTACTTGTATAGCCATTTCTGAACTACTTAGCTGACTTATAGCAGAGATATACTGAAAGCCATAACAAGTTGTTTTTAGATGATGTTTAGGCTGTCCTCTCTGCTTCTTATTCGGATGGCTAGCACATCTGGCTCAGCTGTCACATGGATGAACAGTGGTTTATTTCTCACAGTGGCCTCAGGATTAGCCAACTGTGTGTCAGCCTCTAGTGTCTCTGCACAAAATGCACACATGTTTGTTCATAAATATAATATATGTACAATGTCATATCATATAGCAGTCCGTACATGTCCTGCATTATCTGGGGTATTAATGACACCCTTTGTCCACCTGTCCATAAATGCTTGGGTCAGCACAGTGAGATAGCTAGCACTGACACAGATTTTGGGATTACGGAGTGGGTCAAAGTATTGTTTTAATCTGGTTTAGCTCTGGGTCCCTGACCGGAGCAGGAAAGACAGATGGCTGAGTTTTGAGTGGAATCTGGGGGCGGAGCGCTGTTTGATACACAGTGTGGTCACTGATCCCTCACTACAGTGTGAGTAGGAGCCCCATGCTGGGAGCAGAGCTGCATACAGTCTATGAACAGCTGCAGCTTCTATCTGTGTTACTGTGCTGTTGGTCCTAATGCAGTCTCATTCAGTAGCTTTGTTTGAAACACAACAACACAGAATATGACTTATTTCCAAGGTGTGGATTTTCTCAAACAGGGCCCTATGTGAAGCATTTAAGGTCACACTCACACTTGGCCTTGTTGATCCGTGCTGTGTTTAAGCATTATTGTCCCACTCCCTCCCCCCAGCTGGCCAGGCCCGGCCTGCACTCACACTGCTCCTAAAGATCTGGGCTAGGCAGGACACACACCCTAACCCTTCATGGACATATTGGGTTGCGGGGAACAGTCTCATATCAATTCCAGCCGTGCCGGGTCCAAGGAAGTGTACCGTGCTTAAGGAGCACTCACACTGGTCAAACGAGCTACACTTGAGCCATCAACAGTGTTGGGAATGTTCTTTTTCTACGTGAACTAGTTCAAAGTTCAGTTCACACCCTTTAAAATGAACTAGTTCAGTTCATAGTTCATAATTCAACATTCTGAACTAAGTTCACAGTTCAAAAATGAACTAGTTCATAGTTCTTTTTTTTCAATATGTTGCTGCAGGCTATTATTTTTCTGAATAATTGCCACATACCATATAGAACCACAGTAGGGCTGCAACTAACGATTATTTTAATAATCGATAATCGGTCGATAATTTTTTCGATTAATCGATGAATCGGATAAAAAAAAGAAACATTTGTAAATGCCGCATCTTTATTCAAAAACTGAACATTACTTCAAATTCACAGTGCAGACTGAAGTGTCAAAACACCAGGTTATTGCTCCAACGTCCCGGAACTATTAAAAGTAATATTAAATGATAAAAAATTTAAAATAAACTTAACTGGGATAACACAAAAAAAAACATACAATGTATGATATACATTTATACAGTATATAAGGGATGTCCATGGTAAACCAGTCAACCGATAAGTGTGTTCTTTGCACTTTTTCGGCCGCGACGGGAAGACTGGAGCTCCCTGAATCGGCAGTCACCATTTTCGGGTAGTCGGACTGGTGTGTCCTGGCCTTAAGAGCGCCGTTCACAAACGCCAGAATGAACGCGTTCGCAATAACTTTCATCAGGCAGAAAACAGTCCGTTCAGTTCACGTTCGCCCCAAACGAGTTCATGAACGATCGTTCATTGAAGGTATTCAGGCACAACACTGGCCATCAATCCAGCTTGGGCACGGTACGATTGCCTTGTGAAAGTGTGCCCCTAGAATCAGTCATGAATCATACTGAAAGAGAGAAGGACAAACAGAACTCCTATGGCCAGACCAGATCAGACCTTTACACTCTTCAGTTAAACATATTGTTTAGTGAAGGTAATCTGTCACCCGCACATGGACACATTTCCTCTCATCAACAGTTTAGTTAGTTGATGAGCTCCACATGAGCAGCTTTCATTTCATCAAGCCTCTGGTCTTATGATCATCTTATTTCATAAAGGTGTGAAAACCCTGCTCTGTGATTGTGTGTGATAACTGTTTGCAGGTGAATTTAAAGGTTCAGAAAGCGGAATGGTCAGTTTAGCTAACTTCCTGTCAGTGACTGCAGTAGGCAGTCCCCTCCCTCGTCCCAATGTCACAACATTAATTCACTGCGGTTTTCAAGCAGCGAGTTATCTAGCATCATCTCAGATCCATAAGTGTGATAAAACTTGAAAAAACCCATCAAAACAGACATTGGGAAGGATTTTTACGTGCTCCGCCATTGTAGGTGCATGTACATTCATCCATCTGTCGCTCTGCACGTGCACCGTCAGTGAGACGGGTGCCAGTTTGTAGCATTCTCTCTTCTGATTGGTTATCAGTAGTGGGATCCCCGAAAAGTTTTATTACATGCAGAGCGGGTGACTGAGAGATCGGCTTTATGGAACGCGCACACTATATAAGTGATCACTGTATCAAAAGAGTGATCTAACACTTATATTAACATAAAGTCAGACGGATGAGTAATATTTAACTCAACTTCATCTTTTTGTTCAGTGAAATGATTGCTTGTTCTATAAAAGAATTAAAACTTGATAAAGTTCCAATTACAAATAAATCAGTTTAAATGTTCTGTGTTTAAATTGTATGATTGTGCGTGGATGTCTGCCTATGACAAAACATAATGTTTATAAGTTTAGATTTATGTTTGGATATGATACAGATCATTTAGATAACCCCCATTTCTAGTTAATTCCCATAACTCCCAATTTTGAATATTCCCAACATTCCCGAGCTTAACTTCCCCTGGAAAGTTGCCTGAAATTTACCGAAAATGTTCCACCCCCTTGCAACCCTACTTGCCAGAAACACGTCCTCACATTGACACGGTGCACACTCCAGTGCCTCAGTGGGCTAGAGTATGCACATACTCCTAGAGCTAGAGTGACATCTAACCAATTCCTGTTTCCTTTGGTAGAAATGAAAGGGTTTGTTGTAGGAAAACATAGTGTGTTAAAAGCTCCTGCAGAGCACTGTGGCACTGCATCGTTACAGGCTGTGAGTGCTCACACAAACAAAGAGAAAAAGATGACCTACATAATAGGGAATGTACGGCAAGGCAGTGTAGCTCAGAGCGCTGCAGTTAATGTCAGTGCACTCATGCCTTGCTTCATTTCACAAAGGTATCACAGATATACACTGCAGTCAATGTTGTGACCCCTTGTAGACTGTTTGTTTCTGGTTGATTTAAGCACATCCTCAAAGGCAAGTGTTAACGAACTGTTTGAAGTGTGAACAGCTCCTCATCTGTCATGATCAGTGGAGAAGAAGTAATGTGAGAAGTTCAGCCTTGTTTCTGGAGGGGGTTAACCATGTGTAAAAGTCATCATTTGAGCATCATTTTTCAGCTCCATGATTAATTGCTCCATTCAGCAGCTCCTCCACCACACGCTGGAAAGTAGAATATTTGTCCCCAAAAACCACATACTATTGTCAATACACAACAGGGCCGTTCATTTCTTATTGGTTACCTGTCAGAGTGGGTGGTAGAGTAGACATCCTCCCTCCAGCTAATCATTTATAGTCCGTACTCCAAAACCATGACACTGACACGCCAATATGCCAAATGATCTGGATGGACGAACAAAATGAAAACCAGGGAAAATCCAAGACAACATTCCTTCCCTGACATGGAGGTTAAATGACGTGGGTGAACTCTTTTCAAGGTATTTCCTGGGGTCAGTGAATGGGTCACACACCACTTCCTTGTTTGTCAGGTCTATAATTCTCAAACCCACTTAAACTTGTATGAAACCTTTGCTGGCCTTAATGGGGTTGTGAATTAGCTGTTTTAGGATATGTTGACAAGGGCGCACCAGCTCTTCCATTCCTGACATACTTTTAAAAACTGCTGTGGATGCAGACAGCACTTGAATAAAGTGTGTGATTGACTCAGCATTACTCATCAGCTAAACAGTGTTTTGAACGCTGTCATTTGGGATAGTCATCGTGCTGTGGTTAATTTGATTTATCTGGCAAACTTCATCTAACCACAGTGTCTGTTTGCTGCTGTCAGTCCTCATATTACACAATGTGGAAAGATGTTAACAGGCAACTGTTACACTGTGGAACAAGCAGGGGTTTTAAAGTTGCAGTAGGTAGTATTCCAGGAGTTAGCAACATGGTCAAATACACACACACACACACACACACACACACACACACACACACACACACACACACACACACACACACACACACACTGGTCTAATCTCGGTGGGGAGGAGGGGCCTCCTTATCTACAAAAGGGGGTCTCTTCAGAAAAAGTTTGGGAACCACTGAGTTAAATGATATATTGAATCATTGTTACATAACCGCAATTTGGCAGAATGTGACGATGTGACACCTGTAATTTATCAACCACCTACTCGTCTATTTCAAATAAGCAAGAAACATATTTTTCTAGGTAGAAATGTCTAGCTGCATGCTGTTCATAAGACAGTGGGGCCAGCAAAGTTCTATCAGTTTGGTTATCAAGTGGGCCCCTCCCATCCCATCCCAGCTGTTTCTCTGAATGAAGCCCACCACTCACACCTCCAGCAGCAAGATCAAACATGTCCGCCACCAGAAAAGCTGCTCCAACCCAAACATGACAAGGTTCTGTTGCATGCTTCCCTGCTCCACTCAATCCAATGTTAACCATTGTTTTAACGTATGCACACATGTGGCATTAATATGGCCCTGATATATTTTCTGTATTTCAAATTGATGGGTGGGGCTGTCACTTTTTAAAGGGTATGTTATCTTCTGTCGGCTACAGTTAAGTTTGAAGTTTCAAGCCGTTTATTTGTCATTTACTTGATTACCTAGTATACGGTAACACAGTGTTGGTAAGATGTGAGCAGTAGAAATAGTAAATAATGAGTGATTGGAAAAGACACACAGGCGCAAGCGGCTGGATGCATTCCAATCAGGTCAGACCTTGAGCAACCCAGCTGTTGACCCTAAACTGACCCAAAGTCCTGCCTCTAGGGAGGGCTGATAAAAAGACATGAGGGACCTGGGTATGGATAGGCCATCCTTTCCTCTGTTCTAACACCTATGGGTTCCCTCCAGGCCTTCAGTCAGGGTTCCTGTGTCAACTCAAGCTTGAATTCAACTATACACAGGGGAGGAAACATGACTACAAAAGTCCAAGTTTTCCTCCGCCTGCAATTTAAATTTTAACCAAATTCTCAGAAATTCAGAAAAATGATATTCATATTGCGAATTTGTGTTTCCATCCATTACACTAAAAATAACACATTTAAACAATATATTTTCAGTAAGATCCCTTTTTATTTGGAGAAAGATACAGCCATTGACTTCCCAAATGGCTTGTGAATAAATTCTCAGACTTTGTGCCACATACTTGGGCACAGAATGGATGGCCTAGTGAAAGTGCCCTAAGACTTGTAGTTAAGTGAGTCAGCCAAAGTACTGACTTTACATCATTTCCAGCCCCATGTGTTCTAGAATACTGTCCAGTACTGACTGCTAGAACAAGACGAAAGCAAAGCCCCTGCTCTACTTTAATTAAATCAACATTTGAGTCACCTGAGGACTTCTGGAGCAGTGCCCCAGTCCCTTTCAGTCTGTTATAAGATGGAACGTACAGATAGTTTATAATATGGCTAAAGTGCATAGCCATATGCTGCTACTATATTTTCCTCTTTATAATTTCACATTACTATTGGTGGTTAGATTTATCAGAACAATTGATTGGCCCATTTTTCCAGGTAGTAGGATGCAGCACAGATATGAACGGTGTGTGTGCATGACAAAGTGTCTAGTTCTCAGGAGCAACGAGTATTCTCCAGGGCCTGGGCCATGTGAAAAGCAAGGGCTTGGCATTTCTTGAACTGGGTCCTGAGTTCCAAAAGTTTGCACAAAAGCCCTGTTGCCTAGCTGCGTCTGCCAGGCCTGCTGTGTGTGTGTGTGTGTGTGTGTGTGTGTGTGTGTGTGTGTGTGTGTGTGTGTGTGTGTGTGTGTGTGTGTGTGTGTGTGTGTGTGTGTGTGTGTGTGTGTGTGTGTGTGTGTGTGTGTGTGTGTGTGTGTGTGTGTGTGTGTGTGTGTGTGTGTGTGTGTGTGTGTGTGTGTGTGTGTGTGTGTGTGTGTGTGTGTGTGTGTGTGTGGCCGATCAGGATCTTCTGGAGAATCAACTGGAATGCAGCCCAGGAAAGAATTCCCCCCTTAGCTTAATCTTATTCAGTTTTCAGCTGGCAGCAGGGAGTCATTCAAATGTTACCATAGTGAATTAGAAACCTTTTCAGCCCAATAGAATTGACCTCCGAGAGTGTGGTGTTCCATGCATTCTTTAAAATTCCACTTTGTGTGGTCTGATTTAAGGAATGTTTGAAGGATATTTGTCAAACTTTTCACCAAAAGTCTCTTGTGTGTGGAACTCTTCAATTTCTTGTCATTCTCCATTGAATCGCTATACACCCCACACACCATTTGTTCTGTAAAAATCCATCCGGCCATTGAGTATGAAGTTCCCCATAGAAAGCTCCCTCATGGTACCATCAGTAACCACTATTGGCCCAACCAGTCTGGACACCAGCAAAGTGTCCATCAACACGTTTTCTCCATTGCATAGCTGGACTAACACACAGGAACATTTCAATTTTAAAGGTCACCTCACCAAAAGACACTTTTTCTTGTTTTTTCAATATTAAAATGGGTCCCTGGTCTGAGACCTTTCTGAAAACCTGTGATCAAAAACCCTAGTCAAATTTCTCCTACACCCCCTCATTACTAACCCAATTTAGCGCTACCTCTCCATCTGTGACTAGCCAAACCTTAGATCCCCCTGAATTGAACTATCAGTTCAAACTGTCAGTTAGATTCAGGGCCAATCAGAGCAGACTGGGCTTTATAAAGGCGGGGCTTAAAACAGACAGAGGCTCAAAAGAGGATTGAGCAACGGCACTGTGAGAAATATAAAAAGGTTTTTTTAGGCCTCTAAATCATGAAAACAGTTTATAGTAGATACTAGGGATGAATATTTCAAGAAATTTCATTGATCGATTAAAGGGACTCACACCCATGCTGCAATTGAGAATTACAGCACTATCATACCATCCCGCCTCCCTCCAATGCCCCCACACCCTCGTTCCATGCTTGTATCACTGGTTTCACTTCAGAGGTGTCGGCCAGAATACCACTTATGGCCAAAGGCGTCAGACTATAAGCATGAGACTAGGAGAGGAGGAGTAGGGTTTTATCCGCTCTTTATTTTCCTTCTTTCACAGGCACAGTCGCATATAGATCGCGGGAAAAGAACAAAGGTTTAAACTCCGCTCGTGAGGAGACGTTACAACAGCTGTTGCGACCCGCGAATCGCATGCAAACTATATTATAACAGCGATCGGGACTGCATGTACATACTCACACACGGGTGATTCACATTTAAACTCAGATAAACACGTTTCCATGTGGAATGATCGCTTACTGCGGCAACGCTCACACATCTGACCGAGGGAGAAGAGAACGGAAACTAAACAGGCTCTCTGTCCGACTGACGTCACGGCCCTAACTGACTGCTATCCACACTGAACAAAACACATCTTAACACACTGTAAGAACTAACAACACTGTAACTTATGAACGTTGGGGCCTTTTCTACAATGGTCGCTACTCGCTACTGTCTGCCGTGGAATCAAAACAAACCCTCTAGTTGAGAATGCGCAATACAGAAGCAGACCGCAAACAGACAGGTCTGTCGGCCAATCAAATCGTTCGGTCCAAACGATTTGATTGGTTGAATTTTATATATATTTTTCATAATATTATGAGATTGAAATCATTGTTTGTTTTTACTCCTGGTGGGTCTGTCTTATATTTTAGAGTGTAATTACCTTATTAATAACATTTTAACCTAATCCAAAAAAAGTGTAAAAATGCACCAAAGGTAAGAGTCGCTTTAATCTGGAAAATTAACGATCAATTATCGATTTAATCTTTTTACATATTAAAAAATGCCAACAGAACGTTCAAAATACAGCGTTTTTACCATACACTGTATACAAGAGGTTTTTACCCAATTACATCTTTATTCCAAGATCTTCTAGGCAAACAACAATCTATTAAGACAAGGCAACTTTTAAAAATAAAATAATAATAAAATGTGGCGCTGGTCAAAGCCCGAGGCTATGAGCCAACAATGAGCCAATGCTACGATACCTTTAAACTAGGGCTGTTAAACAATTACAATTTTTAATCATATTAATCACAGGATTCTGTAGATTAATCACGATTAATTTTACCATTCGAAATATGCCCGAAAAATTTGAATTTTCTCTGTATATAGTTGTATGAACGGAAAGATACATGACAGAAGGTGGATATGTACATTTAAAATGAGTATTTTTATTAATTGAAAATCCAAATGATGGTTTTAATACTGAAAATAAATTTAAATCAAACTAAAATATATACCTACCACACCATAATTCAATTGGTCTGTCTCTTTACTATGTCTTTGGGCAAATATAGGCTATATAATGGCATTTAATTGGTGAATCTATAGGTTGTGCATTCTTGAATACAACTTGATTACAATGTGTGTGTTTACGCGCAACCACGTCCTAGGGGACGGTTCATTTGTGCCAGGAAGCCGACGTTATGTTGATGTCTAATCACACACACCTCTGAAAACTGCAGACGTTTGTGTCCTCACGGGCTCTGAACAGAGCGGACAATGTTTCTCCTCCTGTTGCTTCAACATCAACTGCCACCCGCGGCAGTTGATTTTATACTATCTATGCCCGTGACACAGACGTGGCCGTTAGCAGTTTAAAACATGGCATGGGCTAACTTGCTGCTATGTTTGGCTGCGCGCAGCTACTGATCCTGGGTCAGCCACAACGGTAGAGTGATTGTATTGCAGAGCGGGTGGGATGCACGGGGCGGATCATTCTACACATAATAATAATTCATTTTATTTATAGCACCCAAGGTCACCTTACAGGCCAGAGTTAAAAAGAACAGAAACAGCAATAATAAAAGAACAAAACAATTTACACAAATTACACAGGTGGGATGAAAATGGGTGAAAGACAACAGTTAAATGGAGTATGACAGTTTAAAAAGATGTGTTTTAAGTTGGGCCTTGAAAGTGGAAAAGGTGTCAGAATTACGGATGTCAGGTGGGAGGGTATTCCAGAGGTGAGGGGCAGATCTACTGAAGGCTCTGGACCCCATGGTAACCAGGCGGGGGGAGGCACAGTGAGATGAATGGAGGATGAAGACCTGAGAGTTCAGGTGGGTGTGTTGGTGTGTAGGAGTTCAGATATGTACAGAACGATCGAGGTTGTGGAGGGCCTTAAAGGTGAGGAGCAGAATCTTGTAGTGGATGCGTATTTTGATCGGGAGCCAGTGAAGCTGCTGTAGGACAGGGGTGATGTGTCGATAGTTAGCCTGCTATCGGTGTATGAATGTGTGTGTGAATGGTAACGTGGGTAAGGAAAACAGGTCGGCCTTGTAAAAGAGTCTTCAATGGGATTTACCTGTATAAATAAAGGTTAAAAAAAAAATGTGGTGAGAGGAGGGTGTTCTGGTGATTATTCTTGCTGCAGAGTTTTGGACCAGTTATAGTTTGTGGAGGGTTTTTTGGGGGAGACCGAAGAGGAGGGAGTTGCAGTAGTCTAGTCTTGAGGTGACTAGACTGTGGACCAGGATGGCAGTGGAGTGAGGGGTGAGGGAGGGCCAGAGACGGTTGATATTGCGGAGGTGGAAATAGGCAGTGCGGGTGATATTGTTTATGTGTGATTGAAAAGACAATGAACATGCGTTAATTGCGTTAAAAAAATGAGCGCGTTAATTCCAGAAATTAATCACCCTGTGTTAACGTGTTAATTTTGACAGCCCTACTTTAACCCATTGATGACTATGGCAATATAGGATGCATGTCCTTAATGCCTGAGGGTTTTCTGAAAAAATTGTACGAATTGTCAAGTCTACCAAAACCTTAATATCTAAGCCATGTAGCACATAGAAACATGAAATAAAATACATTTAAAAGTTAAGGTTCACAGGTTTTATTTAAACATGCTCCCTTTGCGCTTCCTTGCTTCCTTTTAGCATGGATAGTAGTGACTGAGTGTGCAGTGGAGGGATAAATATAGACAGATATAGGAAGGAGGAGATAGCTTTATTTTATCATTTAGTTCAGTTATCACTGGCACCATAAATCCGACTTCCCAGTACAACTGGAACGCAGACTGACTCCCACTGTCGGGAGCCGATCACCTGGTCCAAATGGCTGTATACCACGGAGATGAAAACGAAACTGAAACTTAACTATCGCCTGGCTGGGCTGAATTTGAGTTGGAGCAGCAAAATATAGCCTACATTCATAAATATTGTTAATAAATAGATGAAATGTGTTGTGTGATTTTCTTCAGTAGCCTATAGTAGACACTGCTGGCGTATTTTTATTATTATTTATTTTTAATTTATTTCTTATTTTTTTGATTGATGTGATTTTCGGCAAACCACACAACTTTTGGGTGGACACGTGGTCTTAAAAAATCAACAAAACCCACCTCATGTGTATTTGAACCAGTCATCAATGGGTTAAACACATATGCGCCTCCTAAGATGCTGCCAAAGACTGCATAAGGGCACGGCACGTTTCTCTGAGTGGTAAAGGACCTAACGTTACTTCATCTAATAAACAAAATGTGCTAATTAGTTCCCTGATGAAGGCGAAGTAGGAAAGCATAGACGCTAAAGTTAGCCGCTAATGCTAGCGGCGCTAACGTGACACGTTAAACAGGGTCGGATGTAGGCTTCAATGTAGAAGTGGTACATAATTCGGTTTGTTGCGCTAATACAAGGCTTCATAATGTTTAATGAACTTAGTTATTTTCGGTTCTTCAGCTGTCCGATGCCAAACTTTGCCTTGACTTCTTCATGTTTATGTTTTGACATCTATGGCAGCTCCCAGGCTGCTGCCTGAGACTGTTCTGTTGTCTCCTACTACTAGTTAAGTATCTCCCCCTACTGGTAGGATGTTTAATTGCTGCCCACACAGTCTATGGCTATAACACAACGGCTATATAATCATAACAATTTCACATGATCGACAATGTTCTTAACGATCAATGATCGATCAACGATTAATTATGCCCATCCCTAGTAGATACCCAAATTACAATTTTTAACCTGACAATTAGCATGATATGTGACTTTTTAAGTGTAATTCTTACACGCACCGGAATTTGTTTATTTGTGAGTTTTTCAGAAATAGCCTACGTTCTCCTCACTCATTACACACAGACCAATGTAGTCTTCCTCTACAATGAATTGCTGTCCTGTATGGTATTTATCTTCATTATTGTCAAATTAACCAACCTACCAGTGCTGGAGGCCAATAGCCTATGTCTTATCTTATCTTAAAAAAAATATCTTCTCATTTCTGCATTTTACTGTATTCCATTTTGCTTGTGTTTTGAGGGGCTTATGCACAACGCAAGCCAGCTTATAATAATTAATTTATATTTGGTGACAGAGCTGTGATTCTCTCCTGTTTCAATATTCAAAGTGTGTCCAGTGGGAATGGCTTGGCCGAAGAACAGTATTTGCAAAGCCATGTTTTTACTGTTGAGGTGAGATGAAGGGCTAATGACTTGGAGATGATCCCTTTCTCTCTGGATTTCTCCATTTACGTATGCCTGCAGTGCTGTGACTCACTGTTGTTGATGTCACATGTGTACCATGTTATTTCATTCTGGGCTGTGTCTGCGGTAATGAAGCGAGCACACAGTTATTAGAGGGACTGTCAGCACAGCTTAGACCCTGGGGATCAGATGGGACATGTCTCTTCCTCTGCACAGTTGAGTGTTGAGCTGAAAACACTGTCCTGCACTGTCTCTCTGGCGTCCTGTGTTCATCTCAGGTTACCACTATGTACGTATGGCTTTGTAAAAACCCAGTGGAAAGGAATGATTACAAGGGCTAAGCCTTTTGACGGCTCCTGCTGCTTTTATAGTGCTAGCATCTGGGGCGCTTCGGTGGCGTAGTGGATAGAGCGTGTACCATATTGGCTCCGGCCTTCGTTGCAGTGCTCGCTGTTTCAAATCTGACCCGTCATCCCCCTCTCTCTGTCTCCCCATTTCAACTCTGTACTATCTAATTAAGCTTGAAAATGCAAAAAAAAAATAGTGCTAGCATCTGTCCATTAATCTTAGAGTTCACTAATTGTTTTTGTTACAGCCTCTGCTAAATACAGTAGAGGGGCAGTTGGACAATGAGTTTGATTATGTGTTGTTATGGTTAAGGTTTGGTCTATTTCCTGTGTGTGGTCCTAGTTGAGGGATCCCTTCTCCTCTGGTGCTTTCTCTTTAGGTTAAAGGGGACGCGTGTAGCTTCGGTAAGGGGGCCATCGTTGCACGGTTACATAATGATCTCGTGCTTCTGAACAGCAGCATCAACAACAATTTAAATAAAAAAACCTATCTAAATGATGCAAAGCGGCCAAGACCTAGTTGGAGAACGTGGACATTTACATCAACCTTTTGCACAATATGAAACTCTTACTAGTCAAACGTAGGTGTAGCTATCATTATTGATTCTGAGTTGGAACATAATAATTGTTGGAAATGAGCCATGTTAAAGAAGGTCACATTTTATGCCATTTTCAGGTTCAGAATTGTAATTAGGATTTCTACTAGAAACTGTTTTCTTCGTTTAGTGTCCAAAAAACCTTTATATTTCTCACAGCACCATTACTGAATCTCTTCTTTTTAGCCTCTGTCTGAAACGCACTGTTTTAGAGCCTGTCTCTTTAATTCACTCCTTCAAGAAAGCCTAGTCTGTTCTGATTGAATCTAACTGCCAGTTAGATTCCGACTTGTCTGGGGGTGTGGCTTGTCCAAGGTGGAGGTACTGCTAAGTTAAGTTGGTAATGAGGGGGTGTGGTGTCTTCCATTATGACATCATAAGGGGAGAGAAATCTGACTGGGGGTTTTTGAACACAGGTTTTCAGAAAGGTGGAGGTGGAGGAAAAGAGACAGGGACCAATATTAATGTTGAAAAACCATTTTGCATAATATAGGTGACCTTGCAAAGGGGAGAGTGCTCTGCTGCTGGCAGGGTTGGTAAGACTCAGATTAGCCAGAAGAAATATTTAGTTTTTAATTTTTTAAACAGAGAAAAATAAATTGATGCTGCTTATCATTACAAAACATGACTTGCATTTTTTATTTCAGAAATGAATAAGCAACATGGGTGAAAATAAACAAGCAGTTCATGTTTTTTGATTTAATTAAAGTTAGACTCCATTCCTTTTGTTAGCAGCTCCTCTACTATTGTTATTACTGATAGAAATGGAATCTGTTTGAGTGATAGAGGTGGGACGTGACACAAGCACATCAGAAAGATTGAGACCCACTGGTTTACAGCTGGGGTTCACAGAGGGGAAGAGAGGCTTCTTCATAATCCTAGCATGGCATCATACTTCACTTCTAATCCAGTTCATTGAAGATGACTATTGGACAAACAACTGATAGTTGACTGTTGAGCTTTCTGTTGGAGAGAGAAGTAGACGGCAGGCCTCATCCATTGTAGAAAAGTTGAAAAATATGAATGAATAAAGACCGAGAGGCGGCTCCACCAACCATGTACACAAGTGTGAAAGGATGTGAACTACAAAAAGGAAACAACTTCACCGGATAGCAGGGTTTTTCCTGGCTCAGAATGGGCCTTTGGGGGGTCAGTACGCAACCGACTTTTTTGGGGGTCGCGACTGTGCAACAGTAAAGGCAAACGGTTTGTGTATTTTAAGAGGGTGTGGGGTTGGGAGAGGGGTGTTTCTGTCCAGCTAAAGAGCATTTCAGTCAGCCTGTCAATCACTGCGTTACCATGGAGCTCACTGACGCTTATGAAATCACAATAAACAACCTGTAGATATGAAGTCAAAATACTAATAATGACTAGGCCTCTGGATGACTTTAATTGTTTCTAATTGATCTAAACCATGGAAATTGCAAGAAGGTAGGGCTGCTCGATTATGAAAAAATCATAATCATGATTATTTTGAGTAATCACATTGTGTTATCACGATTATTAAAGACAGTTAATCATTGATTTAAGAACATTATGCATTTATTTAACTTTTAACAAGGTTTTTTTTCTAATAACACCATGACTTTGGACTTTAAACAAAGGCCTAATTGAACTGAAAACAGGGAGGACAGATCTTTGGTGTGTGTGGCTGTTGGCAGAGCGAGTAGTGTTGTTGTGTAAGGCTACATTCAGCTTTGTGGAAAGTTTCACTCAGCAATGTAGAAGTGATGTATGTGTAGTAGGCCTACTGTACTCTCTCTGTAGTGGCTTGTGTTATCAGTATCGAGCTTAGTTAACCCATTGATGACGGCTGCTGCGCGATGCCACATTGGCTCTCCTGCCTGATGCTGCATCGCGCAGCATTATTACTTTATCTAATTTTCATGGCATTCCCAGCATAGAATGCACTGTCATTGGTTCAAATACACATGAGGTGGGTTTTGTTGATTTTTTTAAGACCACGTGACCACCCAAAAGTTGTGTGGTTTGCCGAAAATCACTTCAATCAAAAAATAAAAAAATAAAACAAAATAATAAAAAAAATACGCCGGCTATGTCGGCGACGGAACAGTTAGTGGCGTTTGGTGCGCAGAATCAAGGTCTACTATAGACTACTGACGAAAATCACACAACACATTGCATCTATTTATTAACAATATTTAATAATTTTCTAATTCATCTAATTTTGACGATTTTTAGAAATATGTGTTGGTTTGTAAGCGCTAAGGGAGCATGTTTAAATAAAAGCTGTGAACCTTAACTTTTAAATGTATTTTATTTCATGTTTCTATGTGCTACACAGGCTTAGATATTAAGGTTTTGGTAGACTTGACAATTCGTACTATTTTTTCAGAAAACCCTCAGGCATTAAGGACATGCATCCTAGATTGCCATAGTCATCAATGGGTTAACAACTTATTGAGCATAACATAACTTTTTGCCATAGCTCAAAGTGTATAACAAGACCCTGTGGTATATGCCCATATGGTTGTGAGTGCTGACAGCTCTCATAACATGTACTCTTTAATCACAGTGTTCCTGCCTGGACATGCCTAGAGCCTTTGTTTTCACTCAAACGTATTAGCAGCTGGTGTTATGATTGGATTGATAACTGGCAATGACAGAGTTTGACATGCAAGTAGCCCATCAAGACGTAACTATTTATGATATACTCAGACATTGAGAGACTTTACTCTCTGCCTGTTATGGCTGTCATCGGTCAGTGTCATAAGACATAATCAGAAACAGCATGGTTGGTATATAAGTTCGGGAATATGCCATTCAATCATGACTGTTTTGGGGTGATTTAAAGGTCCCATATCATGCAAATTTTCAGGGTTCAAACTTGTAATTAAGGTTTTAAACTGTTTCCATGGTGTATTGTGGAACCCTTTATATTTCACACAGTGCCATTGCTGTATCTCCTCTGTACAGTCTCTGTCTAAGGGTGTTTTCACACCTGCCGTGTTTAGTTCGGTTGAAACAAACTCAGGTGCACTTCCGCCTTCGGTGCACATCTTTCAGGTAGGTGTGAATACAGCAAACGCACTCGGGGGGCGGACCAAACAAGCGCTCCGAGACCCAGCTGAAGAGGTGGTCTCGATGCAGGAAGCACTGTGCCTTTTATTTATTTTATTTTTTAATAAATTGCCGTCAGCTTCACATTATGGGAGAGTGTTGTTGTCGCCATTGTTAGGACGATAAGTTGTGGTTTGACCGGGAGCCCAGAACAATATATTACATTTGATCGAGAGGACGCATTCACATGCTGATGTGTTCAGCGATCAGATGAAGGAGAGGGGAGTGTCTCCCGCACAGTGACAACAGGTTCACGCTGCGCAAGAAGTGTGTGTTTTTATTTTGCTTCCCATGTACGGGACCGTCAATACTATCCCTGTCAGTTTGGGGCTGAACTGCGCCAAACTGACACCCAGCTGATACACAGCTTAATCACCTGAGTGTGGCATGAGCCTCCTCTCGCGAGCCGCACGTCCAGCAGCATAAATACAGTAAAAATTATGTTTCACATCGTAGGCTACAAGCCACATAACGTGGCATTGACATAGGGCTACATATTATTTATAATTATAACCATATGAAACAACAATAATTTTATGTTTTTCTTCTTTATTTATAGGCTAGATGTAGGCCTTTTTATTATTTTAACCCCATATTATATCAATGATATATTTTGCAGTTTTTACTCCGTGCTTCCTGCTTCTCTCCACCCCAGAATGTCTGTCCAATGAATGAATGACCTCAGATCACGTGTGGTTTTGCTTCGTAATGCTGGTTCACTTACAAAAGGGGCAATATGTAAGTGGACCACACCAAACAAAAAAAAATCTAAACTCTATTTGGTCTGGACCAAAGCAAGTGAACTAGTGGACTTTCCCTGTGTGACTACAACCTAAAACTCAGATTTAAGCCCTGCCTTCCAAAAAGCTCAGTCTGCTCTAATTGGCCCTGATTCTAACTGCAGGTTTGAAAGTAACTGCCAGTTAAGGCCAGGACACACCGGCCCGATAATGGGCCATCGGACATGGTCGGAGAGTCTGGAGGGGGCGGGGACACAAATCGGTTTGGTGTGTTCGGTGACGTCGGCCGTCGTAGATGTCGTCGGGCTTCTTTTCAGCCGATTAAACATGTTCAATCGGCGGCGGGCAGTCTTTCAGTCGGAGCAATTTGATTGGTGGAGGGCTAGCGAAACAGTGAAGCCCGGAAGTGAGGCGGGTAGCACAAACAGCTGACAAAAGTATTGCATCGCTAGCCATTGTTTTAATGTGTTTGTTTGTTACGTTCAGCGAGTACTCACATGCATCAACCCTTGTTGACTGCTCGACACCATGCTCGACACTCTCTGTTAAAAATGGTGCTCTTTATGGTCCATAAATATAAATACGTATTTATATCTATGTTTATGGTCTAGAGAGCTATCCCATCATTTCCGGCTTCCGTATTTTTTTGGGCCACAATACAGATTAGCGCCGCCTGCTATTATGGAGACATTACGTCCCGCGCAAGCGTAGAGCGTACGGAAAGTCAGTAGTCGGCTCGGTGTGTTCTTGGCACTTTTTTGGCCGCGACGGGCAAACTGGAGCTCCCTGGATCGGCAGACTCCATTTTCGGGCGACGGTCAGTCGTCAGACCGGTGTGTCCTGGCCTTTAGATTCAGAGGGGTCTGGGGTTGTCCTTATCACAGGTGGAGAGGTAGTGTTAAGTTAGGTCGGTAATGAGGGGGCGTGGCTTCTCCTTATGACCTCGTAAGGGAGTCAATCTCCTATATGTTGAAAACAGATTGTAGACAGGATGCATATAAATGGACGTACTGCGATGGATAGGAAAATGTCTGAAAATTTTGATTATAATTCTAAGAAAAAGAAAAACTTATCCCTTTTGACAGTCAAGCTCAACACATTGTCACAGGTCAGGTGTGGGCCTAGGGCCATTTTATGAATGTTCCCCATAATATATGATGGGCAATAAACTGGGAGATAGCAGCGTCTGTTTTGGGAGACTAAGTAGGCTGGAATGCATAGCTTGAAGAGTCTGAGGTTTTGTGTGGCAGCTTGATGACTGTGTGATGTGCTTCCCTTTGGTTGGACCAAACCCACTGCAGGGTCTGTGCTGCCTGTTTAACACTGTAATGACTGTTTTTTTGTGATTTATTTTTTTTTCTTTTCAAGGTCTCTTTTTGTGTGAATGACTTTCTCCTTGGCATTACAGCAGGCACTCAATTTGACCCCTCTCTTTTGGCACTCTGTGGGGATTATGCCTGGCCCTCTCACATGATCCCACATGGCCTGTACTATACAGGGGTGTAACGGTGTGTGTAGTGAGTCAGGATGTGCTTCCACTCTGCTTTCCTGTTTGCCAGCCTATACTCTTGTCACTCCATGTGTTTCCTGTTCTCTTCCAGGCAGTGGAGAGGATGAAGGGGAGGGTTCCTGGCTCTGTGTAGCAGGCAGCCCAGCAGACTATCAGCCCAGCTCCCGTTTGACACCTGTGTGTGCAGAGCCATGAGTTAGAGAAGGGCATCAGAAGAAGCATTGCTCGGGCTGCCTTCCTTCCCCCCCCACCACCTGGAGCCTTGTGTGTGAGCGTGACAGCTTGATGAGCCAGCAGGATGAGGCTGAGGTTCTGGCCCTGTCCGAGCGCCTCCTAGTAGCTTCACACAAGGGACACGCCGACAATGTGGTCCAGCTGATCAACAAGGGGGCCAAAGTAGCCGTCACCAAGGTGAGTGTGGTGGAGTTAAAGCAAAATGATATCCTCAAGTCTCCTCCAAGCCCCAACCTCAGAGATTTTTACCAGCATCCAATAAGGAAGTGACCACAACTGTAGTAACCAGAAGTGCCACTAAGGGGGTGGAAGCAGAAGACAGCCATCTCTCATTGACTCACTTGTTAAACAGGCTGTTTTCAAAGTCTTATTAAACCTATTTACAGCCTGGTCCACAAAACCATTTTAGTCTGTATGTTTAGGTCATATCTCCATGACAACACTGAGGGGGGTGAATTTTTTCGGACCACGCTAGATTTTATTTTATCGGAGGTTAAAATGTATTGGCGTGATCTCTTGAGTGACAGCTCTCCGCCCGTTGTCCCTCACTTTGCCTCGGAGTCGGAGGTATACGTCAGCTATCTCCCTCCCCCTCACAAAATGGCAACGCGCACAAACCAGGATTATTGGATGCCGTGTGAATAACTGAGGTCAGCCCGGATGCTACATCCATATTATTTACTATCTATGGTCTCCTCATGAACTTAGTTTACACCTAATGGACTGACAGCATTGCAAGCATAACGCCTGTTTTGGTAACTTCTTGTTTTAGCCATAGCATCCCACTTAGAGGTGGATTAAGCCATTCTGGAGAATGCTCATTGTCTAAATCACTTTTTGTGTGTGCACTGAACAATCCAGTGTTAACCCATTGATGACGGCTGCTGCGCGGCGCTACATTGTATCTCCTGCCAGCTGCTGCGTAGTGCAGCATTGTTACTTTATCTAATGTTCATGGCGTGCGCAGCATAGAATGCACCGTCATTGGTTGAAATACACATGAGGTGGGTTTTGTTGATTTTTTAAGACCACGTGACCACCCAAATGTTGTGTGGTTTGCCGAAAATCACGTCAATAAAAAAAATTCAATAAAAAAAATAAGCTGGCTGTGTCCACGATAGTGTATTACAGAACGGTTAGTGGCGTTTGGTGCGCAGAATCAAGGTCTACTATAGACTACTGACGAAAATCACACAACACATTGCATCTATTTATTAACAACATTTATGAATGTAGGCTATATTTTGCTGCTCCAACTCAAATTCAGCCCAGCCAGGCGATAGTTAAGTTTCAGTTTCGTTTTCATCTCCGTGGTATACAGCCGTTTGGACCAGCTGATCGGCTCCCGACAGCAGGAGTCAGTCTGCGTTCCAGTTGTACTGGGAAGTCGGATTTATGGTGCCAGTGAAATAATTGTACTAAATAATAAAATAAAGCTATATCTTCCTCCCTCTATCTGTCTATCTTCATCTCTCCACTGCACACTCAGTCACTACTATCCATGCTAAAAGGAAGCAGGATTATAACCTCATTTAGCACATTAGTTTTAAATATTTTATATTATTTTTATTTATTTTTTCTCCCCCATCAAATTTTGACGATTTTTAGAAACATGTGTTGGTTTGTAAGCACTAAGGGATGTCTAAATAAAACCTGTGAACCTTAGCTTTTAAATGTATTTTATTTCATGTTTCTATGTGCTACACAGGCTTAGATATTAAGGTTTTGGTAGACGTTGACAATTCGTACTATTTTTTCAGAAAACCCTCAGGCATTAAGGACATGCATCCTAGATTGCCATAGTCATCAATGGGTTACACGGCATAGCTACTGTTGGCCCTTTTGTTTACCCTTTGTTTAATGCCAGATTTCAGAGCCTAGGCTGCATATTAAAACCTGTTATTTTCAGCACACAGACACAGTACAGTCGGGTAGCGAATTGTGAGAAGATGTTCACTGATTTTGACAAATAGGGCTGTCCCCAACTCTGAATGTTCTCATTCAAATCAGATCTGCTCTTTCAATACAGAGATTTGACTATTTGTGACACTATGTAGCCATCAGAAAAGTGCATTGGAGTTGGATATTTGACTTTCTGTTTACATGAAAACAGTGAAAAATGTAGTTTTGGAAAATTGAAAAGGGATCTTTTAATAACGCCCCTCCAGAGTGGTGAACACTCCATTTGCCTGTATTCCAGTTTACGGGTGAAACATAAGTTTAAGTAAATTCTGGTGTTACGACTTCAATTTGTTATGTCCATCTACTGAGTGAGGAGGGTGCTCCATGAACCCTTGATTGCCAGTTTGTTTTCCTCTTTTAGGCTTAATTGTTTCCAAGGTGACCTAGCTTTACTGCAACAACCACCGCTGGCTCAAGAAGACGGCCAAATGTGCATCCCCAACATCATTTAGTTATCATATTAACACATGCATGTTAGCACACATGACGCAAGGATTTCCCCCAATGCATCCAAAAGTAAAGAGCAGTTAAAACAAGTGTGATGAATTTGTGTCTTACTCAGCCAATATAAGCAGATCCTCATTATGAAGTAGAGTAGTAATGAATGAGCTCTTTGCCCTGTTTCTACTTGTGTACTTGATTTTCAGATGTTCAGTGAGGTCAGTCCATTTGGATAACATGACCTGCAACACTTTCTATTGTGGGCTCATCTGTTAAATGAATTACACACACAGCAGAGCATGAAAGGCCTAGAAGCGCCGGAGCCACTAAGATATAGGAACACAACCCCTAGTCGGGTTTCAAAACTGGACCAATGAAAATGAAGCTCTGGATTGAGTGGGGCGAAGCATGTAATGTGAAGTGTGCTGTGGTGTGGGTGTCAGGCAGCTAGAAAAATGCCCCATGACACTTTAGACATATTTGTAAAAAAAAATGTAGACAATGAATATTACAATAAAGTAAAAGTTCCTGTACACGTTTTGACCTAATATGTATGTATATACAGTATATTTAAGGGTTCAAGAAAGTAAATTTTGTCAAAATACATGTATATTTTTGGGTATTAAAAAAAATAATAATTCGTTTATTAATCGGTTATCAGATTATTTTTCTGCCTAGCCTTTAGTCGGCATGGGCTCCAAAACAAATCCATATCGGTCAGGCCCTAAATGGTGACACTGTTTCTAATAGAGCACTCAAACCTACTTTGCTATTTCTACTGTATATTGCAGTTTCTTGTTACATATCAGCCGACAACATGCACCATAAATGAATGAGCCAATATCGTTTATGAGTCTATCTCTACTTTTAACCACATCTCACTGTCTTAATCAGTGGATGTAGTTTGTGCCATCGTAGGCCTTTTGTGTTTATGATAGTGAAAACATATAGAATTGGTCACACTTAAGCACACATGTCAACCCGATCTCACGCCGAGGCGTGAGATACACACGCATGGACCGGCGTCTAACTCACACGCCTTGCCTGACCAGGGCGTGTGAGTTACACGCGCACCTCCCGTAGTCAAGATGGCGGCCGCTGTCGCGGCCGCCCGTAGTCAAAATGGCGGCCGCGGTTTTCCGTCAATGTTTTATCTATATTATAACCTCTCCCTGTCCCCTTGCCCTAACCCTAACCACCGAGGGGGCTGCAGCTAGATAGTATTGAAATGCTGGGAGAACATGTCGTGCTATTCCTGGGAGAACATGTCGGCCCCTGTTGGTGCTATTCCTCCGTTCATTTAGACTATTCCTCCATTCATTTAGACGGCGGGAGGTGCGCGTGTAACTCACACGCCCTGGTCAGGCAAGGCGTGTGAGTTAGACGCCGGTCCATGCGTGTCTATTAGACGCCTCGGCGTGATACCAGGTTGCACATGTAGGTGAGTTCATTCTCAATTCCTAAATATCAAAACACTACTAACAGTTTCTTGTAGTAACGTTGCGTGAGTGGACTGACTCAGTGAGCGTTCTCCATGCACAGTCACCTCCAGCTGAAGTTGGCACAGTGCACCCAGATGTTTAACAGTATCACACAGCTGAGCTGCTGCATGGCCAGATGGATCACACAGAGAAGAGCTTACACTCACACACACACTCTCTCTCTCGCGCACACACACACACACACACACACACACACACACACACACACACACACACACACACACACACACACACACACACACACACACACACACACACACACACACACACACACACACACACACACACACACACACACACACACACACACACACACACACACACACACACACACACACACACACACACACACTCACACACACTGAATCCCCTGAGGCTTTCTTTAGCTCTCATTATCTCCTGAAAACACACTCTGGTCCAAAGGTTATTAACCCATACACACTGGGGAACAGAGACATATAAGATGTTTAGAGATATTTATAGGTCCATTGTTATTCTGTTACAGAGTATCCCAAACAGTCAAGTTGACTCTGCCTTTGCTATGGCTCTTTTTTTAATGGCTGCTCATTGGATACAAACAGTAGTAGACAAAATGCGGAAGATTGAAAGTTCTAATTCGACGTGTGTGTGTGTGTGTGTGTGTGTGTGTGTGTGTGTGTGTGTGTGTGTGTGTGTGTGTGTGTGTGTGTGTGTGTGTGTGTGTGTGTGTGTGTGTGTGTGTGTGTGTGTGTGTGTGTGTGTGTGTGTGTGTGTGTGTGGAGACTTGCACTGCACGTGAAAAGGGAAACATTTTTAACTTCTAGATATCATGAACATTTTCCAGTTGATTACCTATTTTTGTATTAGAAATGTTTGAATACTTATTTAAATTTGCCAATATCTAACTAATTGCATACATTTGAATCTCTTTAAAAAATAGAAATCTACGTTCTATCTACGTTGAATAAAACCAGAGTTAAAATCTTTATTTCACTTTTACAACATATTAGTGTCCAAAGGTTTTACAAAAAATATTATGGTTACAGCCTTGGAGATACAGACGCAAACAGACAAGGTTTAGTTAAATAACACTTCAATTTACATCTGGACCTTTGATTTATACTAGTATGAAAGAAGATTTATTATGGAAGCAAACTAGACAACAACCCTGGCGGCGTAGAGGATCTGGAGGGGAAGGCTGGTCCTATCTTAGCAGAGCTTTGGGCCAAGTTGTTTTGTCAGCTCCGGGTTAGCACACGGTCCATCTCCCTCCTGGATGTACTGCAGTAACTGCACACACATTTCTTTACAGTGGATACATTCTTCTGGCTGGGGCATTGAGCCCAGTGAGACCTCAGGATGGATGGGAGATGATAGTTCAGCTGTGGGTCTGATCTCAGGAGTTTTAGCGAGGCTCTTTTGTTTTGTGCCACCGCCAAGCTGTGTAGCATTAGCAGGTCATGAACAACAGCTTGTGTTGTGGTTGTGGCTATACTGTAGTTTGATTGGACAGAAGACTTCATGTGACCCATGCCAGGTATAGACAGCATGTATCTGATGAAAACAGCTGTTCCCACTCTGAAGAATTGAGGTTATCCAGCCACGCACACAGGTCAGCTGTTATCTTTACTGTTTATCTTTATAGTCTGCATCATAAGCTGAGAGGATTTGAGGGCAGCACAGTGTTCATATTCTTTAAAAAGACACACACACACAAGACCCATCTCTTTAGCTTGGCTTTTCACTTATTATAATATACCGACATTCAATATATTTCCTTTGACTTGTTTTGCAATCTTTCTATTTTATTATATTTATTTACTTTATTTATTTAAATTCATTTCAGAGTATTGAACCTATTTAGCACATTTTAATTTATTTATTTTTCAACTATTTATTAGTCTATCTAAGTCTTTCAGGGTTGATTTAGTTTTGGCCTACAATACAACAATAGGCCTTTTGTTGCTGCATGTTTCCTGGATTTAGAAAATGAGTTTATCTTCCGATGTTAAGAAGTTTCTTATTAAAAAAAACATACAAAACGTTGGTTTAAAGGTATTTTTTTTCAAATATTCTCATCTGAGTGATTTTCATGTGTGTGTGTGTGTGTGTGTGTGTGTGTGTTTGTGTGTGTGTTAAGTGTGTGTTGTGTGTTCTGCTGTGGCCCTGCAAACCAATTATCCCTGGGGAATGTGAACACATGGCATCACACACACAGTACAGTTACAGCTAGGACAATATTCCATGAGCTTCTGATCATTTTGTTTTCACCAGCTGTATTTGGGTGTTTTGGCAGCGTGCCATTCTGTAAGCTAAAGCCAGGATAAAGGGGGCAGAGTTTCACATGAAATATTCCTCCGCTCAGGAAAAGGAATGTTGTTGTTTTTTTTGAAAGGCTATTATGATGAATAGAGTGAGACTGAAAATCTGAAAAACAGATGAAAAGCAGAGAAGGCTGGAAGGGATAAAGTGTGGGATTAGACCAGATTCAGGTCTCCCTTGCAAAAGAGTCTTCGGTCTCAATGGGATATACCTGTATAAATAAAGGTTAAAAAAAATAAAAAAAAGACCAGGCCGGTAACCAAGAAGGAAATATGTGGAAAATTATGCTTTTTTTTTTTTTTTTTTTTTAGTATTTATCAGGAATCGAATCAATGTAAACAAAGGAAAAACACAGTTAACACTCATTCACTGACCTTGAAGTGGTCGACCGATTCAAATTGAACTCTATGTAGTGGGCCTTGACCTGAGCTATTGTTAATAATACTTTAGAAATACAGATAGGTAAAGTGCAATTGGAACATCTGTTATGTGAAAAAGATTTCTCTCATTACCATGTATCCATAAATAAATAAATGAAAACTATAAAAATAGTCAAATATAGGCATTAAAAAAGAAACGCATAAGACACATAGGACACAAGACATGAGACACACCCACACAACATCCACATTCATAAATGTGCTTTACACAAATGTGTCCCCACTATGCCCTAGTCTTAGCAGCATTTAGTGAGGTTATGGTAAGCCAGTGATCTTCTGCGCTGCCTTCATGACCCCCTGGAGCCTTTTCCTCTGTGCCACCGTGCAGCTTACAAACCAGACACACAGACAGTAGGATGCTCTGTTGTCCTGTCCAGGTCTACATGCCTAAATGCATTGAGTTTCTGCCATGAGATTGGCTGATTAGTTATTTGTGTTAACAAGAAATTGAACTGGTGAATCTAATACAGTGGCCGGTGAGTGTATATGGATAGTCTAGTTTTAATGTATAAGATGATATTCATTTTGTAACTAAAATGCAGTTTTTTGTTGTTGTTGAAAAATTACATTAGGCTTGGCTCTGCACACATGCACATGTCACTGTGAAGTCATTAAACTATGTATGATGCAGCAATCACTGACCAAGATAGTATAGGGTAATGTCTTGTCACACCCAGTCTGAACACACACACACACACACACACACACACACACACACACACACACACACACACACACACACACACACACACACACACACACACACACACACACCAACTGCTACTGACAAACCAACACATAGAAGCACAGACTGAGCCTTAGTCAGTGTAGAGGCTAGCCTGCTGCTGTTTACCTGAGCTGGGCCTGTGGCTCTCTTCCAAGCCTGGCCCAGTGTAACTCAATCTGAGGACCACGGTAATGCAGAGTGGAGCCGCACCCAAACAAAGCTCCCACCTCCCAACACTGAGTTTATACCTGGGCTGTAATGTGGCTTGTGCTGTTGTGTGGGAATACACACTGGATCTGTGTCATCTCATTGTAATTACAGATTAACAGAGATCACCGTTTGAAGTTTGAATGGTTACCTACATGCAGACATCCTGCTCCGCCATTCTTCTGCATGCCATTTATTATGATGGATGTGATGTTCAGGATGTGGTGGTTTAGCCTAACCCTCCCCATTCTTAATATTATTGTACAATCTCCTGACTGGCTACTGTAAGAACCAATCTCCTACATTGGCAGAGTACGGAGCAACACTGCCTTGGTGTTTCCATTACCACAGGATGTCACTGTCAGTTTAAACCAGAGTCACCAAAATATATTCCATTTCTTATGCTAGCAGCATTTGTCCAAAACCAATAGTTTTTGCATTTACAGTCATATGAAAAAGTTTGGGACCCCCTTCTAATTTTGGGGGATTTTTGTTCATCATTAGCAGGGATTTCAAAGAAGCAAATTCCTTTTCATATATGACATACCTTAGGGAAACAGAAGCAATTCAGCAGTGTCATTTTGTTTATTGGAATAATAGAAAATATGCAATAGGCATCATAACAAAATTTGACTGGTGCATAAATGTGGGCACCCCAAAAGAAAAATGACATCAGTACTTAGTTGAGCCTCCTTTTGCAAAATTAACAGCCTCTAGACGCCTCCGGTAGCCTGTGATGAGTGTCTGGATCCTGGATGTAGGTATTTTGAACATTCTTACATACTAAAGCGATCCAGTTCAATTAAATGTGATGGCTGCCGAGCATGGAAAGCCCGCTTCAAATCATCCCATAGATTTTCGATGATATTCAAGTCATTGGACTGCAACGGCCATATCAGAACATTGTACTTTTCCCTCTGCAGGAATTTGAACTGTGTTAAGGGTCATTGTCTTGTTGGAATATCCAACCCCTGCGCAACTTCAACTTTGTTACTGATGCTTGAACATTATCCTGAATAATCTGTTGAAACTGGGTTGAATTCATCCGACTATCGACTTTAACCAGGGCCCCAGTCCCTGAAGTGGCCACAGCATGACCAAATTTGACAGTAGGTAGCAGGTGTTTTTCTTGGAATGCAGTTTTCTTCTTTCGCCATGCAAAGCGCTTTTTATAAAGACCAAATAACTGAATTTTTGTCTCATCAGTCCAAAGCATTTTCTTCCAATATGAATCTTTCTTGTCTAAATGAGCTGTTTGCATACTCCATGCAACTGTATCTGTGGCGTGGGCGCAGAAAGGGCTTCCTTCTCATCAACCGGCCATACAGATGTTTTGGTGCAAATTGCGCTGAATTGTTGAACGATGTACAGATACACAATCTGCAGATGTTCTTGCAGGTCTTTGGAGGTGATCTTTGGGTTGTGTGCAACCATTCTCACAATCCTCCACCTATGCGCTCCTGTTTTTTTCTTGGTCTGCTATGCCTTGGTTTAACTGCCACTATGCCTGTGTCCTTCCATTCCCTGTCAACGTTCCTTACAGTCGAAATTGACAATTGAAACCTTTGGGAAAGCTTCTTGTAGCCTTCCCCTAAACCATGACAATGAACAGCCTTTGTTTTTCAGATCTTTTGGGAACTGCTTTGATGATCCCATTCTGTCTCACTTCAGCAGAGAGTCAAAGAGAAGTGCAACTTGCATTTAGGCACCTAAAATACATTTTCCCATGATTAAACAGACAATTATATGAGGTTCAAGGCTTAACAACATAATCCAACTAACTTTGTATTTAAAGTCATCAGTTTTACATGCTGTTACAGGCATTAAAATCAACAAAACCACAAGGGTTCCTAAATTTTTGCACAGCCAGTTTTTCACATTTTATTTTATTTCATACAACCAAATACTGCTTTTCAAAAAATCTTTGTTTGGAAAACATCCCAGTACTTAGCTGTTCCTAGTAAATTAAAGACATACCACTTTTATCTTTTTTTTTGTGAAAGCAGAGTCAATTATAATGCCGGCTGAGAGGGGTTCCCAAACTTTTTCATATGACTGTATTAGCCCAGTCAGGCCTCCCTCCAGAATATTGGTTTAGCTAAAGTGGTCATCTGGTGGTAATCTCATCTGCTCATACATTTAGCTGGTAAATAACAGAATGTCTTTATCCACGACAAAGTATTCAGGCCACACTGAGGAAAATAATTAAGTTGAATAAAAGATTAAGTATATCCTTATTTGTGAAAGCTATAGGCGTTGACAGAAAGCCTGGATGGATGTAACTTTAACAAACGAGGATGGAGTATACGTGAGGCTTAGTCTAACATTAGCATACATTTGGTTAGAGTTTTGTCTCGATATTGAAAATGACTCAATCATTTTTAACACAAACAGCTCGTATAGACAGACATGGGTCGTAGCTTTTTTTTTTTTTTAAGATATTTTTTTGGCATTTTTATGCTTTATTGATAGTGTAGAGACAGAGGTGAAATGGGGCAGAGAGGGTGAGAGTGACATGCAGAGAACGACCGAGGGCGGGAATTGAACCCGGGTCTGCTGCTGGGCCCGGCCCGGGGGGGTGGACGCCCTACCAACTGAGCTAAGGGCGCCCCCTTCTTTTATTTCTTTGATGGTTCAGCCCCGTTATCAGTCATTATGACGACAAATAACTGTCTCAAACAAGGCTCCCGCTCCCCTTCCCTCACCTGGAGGGATAGGCTTCTCAAATTGCGTTGCTGCGCTAAACTGAAATCTGCGACCAATACGAATATGTGACCATAGAGCCTGCATGCGCAAACCAAAAATCGGACTGGGTGTGCGACCAGACCAAACGCAGTAATAAAAACTATATAAAAACGTCTTTCTTTGCACTGATGGTCTCGTTTGCTGTTAAAGGTAATTTATGATTATCAGAGGAAACATGGGGCTGTTTTAAAGATATTTAAAAGTTACTCGTAGTGGCTTTAAAGAAAGTAACGTGTATTTGTGAAAGGCATGTCGTATTAAGTTTTTATTAAGTTTTTTTGCAGAATACAGGTGTCATTCAATACAAAGTGAATGGAGCGCTGTGTATTGTTTTCCCCCACGATGGGCGTGGCCTCAGATTATGACGCGTTCCGCTCTGTCTCTATACTGAAGTAGGCTTCAACCGCACAAGCTCAACCGCTCATTTTCTGGTATAATCAGGACTGCAGTCTCATAATATTGTCAGTCTCAGATCCCCCCCCCACCCCTCAAGGTGGCCCTAAAACTCTGTCACACTTGACAGAAATCACACTGCTGCGAACGCCACTAAGAGTAGTAGTAGAATAAAATACACGGACACTAACCACATCTACATCAACTGCACAAGGGACCATACTCATTTTATCAGCTGTCATAACATCATTTTAGCTTTCTTCTTGCATGCTTCAGTGCTTTGAACATAATGATTTATGGGTAGTCATTCAGTGGATTAATCATGGTGTGCATGAAGGTTTAATGACTGATACGATGCAGATATGACACGTGATCTTAGAAAGTCTCCTATTGGCTGATCCTGTGCGTGTAGGAGCCAGGGCACTTCGGCATAGTAGCGATTAGGGCCGATGATTATTAATGATTATTATTTTCATTGTCAAATAATTTGCAGATTATTTACCAACTGCTTTGACCATAAAATGTTAGACAATTGCAAACAATAACAAATCAAATATCCAACAGTCAAACTGTTTCAAATGATATAACAGGAAAAGGCAATCCTTATCATGGGGAAGCTGGATCAAGCATGTCTGCTTCAGAAACAATGTGAAAAAGAATGAATTTTGATTAAAGAAAAATTAATTATTGTCTCAGCTCTTGGCATTATTCTAGTCCTAATTTTACAAAACTTCAGTCTGCACTTACTGATTGATACATATTTATTTGACATATAAGGCATATTTGTAGAACATTTTTAAGACCATTTATTTGAGATTGTACATCAGCACTGTCTTAACTCAAGAATTCTGGTTCTAATACGGTGAAGATGAATGCATTTTTTGGTTTTGTTTTGAAAACATGACATTTATGAATGCAAGGGCAACAACATGTATCTCCTGTGGATCATTCACAGACTTTGCGAGGGTTTGGTGAACTGATCCTTTAAGACTAGTAAACTAGTAAACTAGTAACCTTTCTGCTTTAGGCCCCGCCCACAGCTTCATTATACATTGGCAGGATGCAGACTTGATCCTCTGCTCTGTTAACCTTAACAGCTGTGCACATTGTGTGTGTGTGTGTGTGTGTGTGTGTGTGTGTGTGTGTGTGTGTGTGTGTGTGCACCACTCCCTTAAACCGTGGGGATTAGGGCTTGTTTGTTTTGCTTCAACTCATTACGAAGATGGATTGTATGGATTGTACTCTGCAGCAGATTGTGTTGACTGGTGCCACCAGCTATGACCAACACTGTTGATGCCACTGCAGCCATATTGACTCTCTGGACTTTGACTCTGCTGTGTGTGATGGTTTTCCTTGTGTCCTTATGTTGTGTGCTCTTTGGTGTGTTTTTGACAGTTGACACTAATGTGTGTGTGTGTGTGTGTGTGTGTGTGTTCATCAACAGTATGGCAGAAGCCCCCTGCACTTGGCTGCCCACAAAGGCCACCTGGAGGTTGTGCGTATCCTGCTCAAAGCCGGCTGTGACCTGGACATCCAAGACGACGTGAGTACATACATCTGTACCTCAGCAGTGTGGCACAACCTCTCCACTCTTCATCCATTTCATCCAGCTATCGCACTTCAGTCCTGGCTTGACGGTTACAAGTGGCCTTCTTATCTTCTTTTGCTCTCAAGTCCAGTGTTTTCTCTTATGATTTTGAAGATCCACAACATTACTTTTTTATTTTTTTCAAACACCAAGCTAAGTGAAGTGGTATGACCTCCAGTGGCCTTGAATGGGACTCTTTGGACTGTCCACTGGTAGGTTTGCCCCCAGGATGCCAGTCCCCCTTTCCCACAGGGAGTGAGCACCCAGAGCTCTGGCCTTTCCAAATTCAATCTGTGTGGTCAATGAGCTCGGCGGCAGGCTGCAGTGCATCCTCCACTACTGCAGGGGGCAGGATGGGCAGAATGAAGCAGCAGGAGGAGAAGGAGGAAGAGGGGAGAAGACAGTGGAACAGGGCTGGGGAAAAGCCTGGAAGATCAGGGAGAGTGAAGGAGGTTAGCCAAACCTGCTCCTATACTGAGCCAGCAGATATGTCCCCTCATCCTTCCTTTCCCTGAAATAACTCCACCTCTGCTGCTGTGCTGTGCTCACTTTACTGTAAACATGAAAAAGGGAAGAAAACTCAACATTTCAAGGCAACTGTCTTCATTTTTGAGGCCAACTTAAACTATCAGAAAAACTTCATACATTTGACCCAAGTAATTATCCTTTGTTGAGATAACTCATTATTTCTATGTAACAAAACCCTTTGAGTTCCTAAACACTAGGAATTTCAAACAATAACAGTATCAACAAAAATAACAAGTTGGCACAACTGTTACTTTTTCTTGAAAGTCTTGAAATTGAAGTGACATTACGTCTGAATAACAAGTTATCTCAACAAAAGATAATTCGTTGGAGCAGATATATAGCCTGGAAATCCAGACACATATCTAGAATGATAGGGGGTCTGGCCACGATCAATAGACCTTTCCAACTCAAAGGGCGGCACCTACGCGTGCATTTCAAATGCCACTGCACGCAATTAGATAGCACTACGACCAATCAGAGCAATGAACAAGGTGACGTATTAAGCCCCGTTCGTTTAGCGAACAGCTGTTAAACTGTTAAATTAAACTTTTGCCGTGGTCGGTCTGCAAAACAGAACATTCCTCTTACTTGCTAATGAAAGATGTGAGTGCCGTCTTCCAAATCGTCAAGTGTCCAGCCCAAAGCCGTCTCAAACTCAAATAACATATCTGCATCCATCTCTGTTGGTTGTTTACTACGGCACATGCATCGCACTGTCGTCATCCGGTTACGTCCGCCCCAGAGCACCATACATATGGCTCTGGCCCGCCCATATCAGATAGAACGATTTGATTGGTAGCTCAGGATTTCTTGACATATTAAATGAGCTTCAATGGAGAGTGTCCAGACCAACAAGCGCCTAGCGGCAGGTCTGGATTTCCGGGCTAGCAGATATAGGCAGTTTTCCTTAAACATAAGAGTTCTAGTTGGCCTCAAAAATCTAGTGAAGCCAAGAATTGACTTTTTCATTTTTATGGCGTTCTTATCTGGTTTGAAATGACCCTCTCCTCCTCTTCCTCTCTCTCCTGTCTCTCTGATGGAAGGCCCTGCTCAATGCTCTGTCCTCCTGCTCTCTCATGTCCTAGCTGCTCAATGCTCTGTCCTCCTGCTCTCTCATGTCCTAGCTGCTCAATGCTCTGTCCTCCTGCTCTCTCATGTCCTAGCTGCTCAATGCTCTGTCCTCCTGCTCTCTCATGTCCTATAGCTGCTCAATGCTCTGTCCTCCTGCTCTCTCATGTCCTAGCTGCCCTGCTCAATGCTCTGTCCTCCTGCTCTCTCATGTCCTAGCTGCTCAATGCTCTGTCCTCCTGCTCTCTCATGTCCCAGCTGCCCTGCTCAATGCTCTGTCCTCCTGCTCTCTCATGTCCCAGCTGCTCAATGCTCTGTCCTCCTGCTCTCTCATGTCCCAGCTGCTCAATGCTCTGTCCTCCTGCTCTCTCATGTCCCAGCTGCTCAATGCTCTGTCCTCCTGCTCTCTCATGTCCTAGCTGCTCAATGCTCTGTCCTCCTGCTCTCTCATGTCCTATAGCTGCTCAGTGCTCTGTCCTCCTGCTCTCTCATGTCCTAGCTGCCCTGCTCAATGCTCTGTCCTCCTGCTCTCTCATGTCCTAGCGGCTCAATGCTCTGTCCTCCTGCTCTCTCATGTCCTAGCTGCTCAATGCTCAGTGTCACTCAGCACGACTCTGCTCTGTGGGCAGGAACTCCATTCACGGCTGATCATAAAGCTTTTCTCCTGGGACCATGCTCTCAACACTTTCACATGCTTTAAGAACCTGTGTGCACGCTTCACAGCTAACAGAGCTATTTGAGATGACCTGCTGTGGTTTGTGTGACCTATAATGGGAGCAGACTAACATCAGTACTTCTTAAGTTAGTCATAACTCTGCTGGATACATGCTTGTTTCAAATAAGCGTACTCAACTATTAACAATGAAAGGGATCGTTTGTTTTGGGGAATTTTGTGCTATTTTCACTATGTGTTCCACAGTTTTTAGCTTAATTTGGACCATTGCCTGCGTTCCAATCCCCATACTTCCCTACTATTTAGTATGCCGGAAAAAGATTTAGGATGTCCCAAATACATGCACGTCAATTGTAGTATGCTGAAAATACATAAATGCCCCACTAACTCCAATAGCATTTTGGAGTATTTGTCTTTATTCTTGACATTTCTTGACATTATGAATATGACATTATTTTTCCCTCCTGTGGCCCTAAAACTCTTCTGTACTTTAGTATGTAGTGTAGTAAAAAGAAAGAGAGTATGTGATTTGGAATGCAGGGATAGTGATAAGAAGAAGCCGCTGCTCTACTAGTGTTAGGACAACACCTGCTGTAACTCTCAGACTTCTGGTGTGATATTCTCTAGCTTACTTACGATGTTCTGTTGTTGTAGATCTACGTTCAACAGATTGAATTATTGAGTTGGTAATTGTAAAATGACAGACTTTATACTGTAGATGTTTAGTTGCATTTTGTTTTCAGCAGGCCCATTGTTGGTCCCCTGGACATGTGAGATATGGACCTCTAGGTTTGTTGAATACAGAGCTGGAATCAGGGTGCAGTCAGTGATTCTAGAGAGCGCCTGTTGTTGAAATCAAATTGGTCCAAATCAGTGAATGTCTCCTCATGATCCACTACCTAGGCTCCGTAAACATTTATGTGACCATAGGGGATGTAAACAAAGGGGCCCACATCCACTGAAGAGAGGAGAAATGTGTGTGGATCAGCCTTTTTTTCCACTGAGCTTGGATTGCCTCTCTTTACCTTCTATGGTCTTGTTGTGACCTCCTATCATTAGTATTACATTGAATGGAAACACCTACTAAACCTGCTCATTTCCTGAAAAGTCTGTCTAAATGTGAACTGACACTCACCTTTCATCTTCTTATCAATCAAAGTGTATTTCCAAAGAATGTCAAACGATTCCTTTCATTGTGCTGTACATTTAGACTAACTAATGAAGTATGGGTGCAAAGGCTTTGGAGGGATACTTCTACTGAGCAGGTATTGATCCCCATTCAAACTAAATGCACTGACCTCCAAGAGACGTCCATCCATGTGTCTGCTCCGCTCAAAAGTGAGCAGGAATCAAATCATTATCCCCCATAACCAATGGATTCCTTTAAAGAGTGCGTTACCTCGGATGGACCGGCCTCTTCTTTCTCTTTTCAACTACTGACATTTCTCTTTTTTTATTCATTTTAAAAAGTCTATTATTTTGAAAATTTTCCAATACAAATTTTAACATATTAACACGGCAGCAACAATACTGTGTAGTATAAAAATAAAGTAAGTCATAATATTAAAATATTAGATTTTTTTTTAGATGATGGACTAGTTTATTGCTGGTTTTCACTGTCGCTAAATGTTTCCGTCACATATTGTAAATTAGTGTTTTGTGTGTGCGTGTGTGTGTGTGTGTGTGTGTGTGTTGGCAGGGGGAGCAGACGGCGGTACAGCGGGCTGCTGTGGTGGGAAACAGTGATGTGATCAGCGCCCTCATCCAGGAAGGGTGTGCCCTGGACAGACAGGACAAGGTGCACATCAAGAGACAAGCCACACACACTAACACAGAGTAGAATGGCTCCTCTATTACAGTCAGCCAGAGGAACAGGAAGAATTACATAATCATACATTAATGTAGCTGATAATCATGAAGAAAAATATGTGCCCTGTGATCTGCTTATCATAAGACCAGTGTAATTAGTAAGACACACCGGCCCGATAATCGGCCATCGGACATGGTCGGGGAGACTGGAGGGGGCGGGGACACGAATCTGTTTGGTGTGTTCGGTGACGTCGGCCATCGTAGATGTCGTCGGGCTTCTTTTCAGTCGGGCAGTCTTTCAGTCGGAGCAATTTGATTGGTGGAGGGCTAGCGAATCAGTGAACAGCAGCTAGCCATTGTTTTAATGTGTTTGTTTGTTTCGTTCAGCGAGTACTCACATGCATCAACCCTTGTTGACTGCTCGACACCATGCTCGACACTCTCTGCTAAAAATGGTGCTCTTTATTGTCCATAAATATAAATACGTATTTATATCTATGTTTATGCTCTAGAGAGCTGTCCCATCATTTCCGGCTTCCGTATTTTTTTGGGCCACAATACAGATTAGCGCCCCCTGCTGTTATGGAGACATTACGTCCCGCGCAAGCTCAGAGCGTACGGATAGTCAGTAGTCGGCTCGGTGTGTTCTTGGCACTTTTTTGGCCGCGACGGGCAAACTGGAGCTGCCTGAAACGGCAGACTCCATTTTCGGGCGAGGGTCGGTAGTCGGACCGGTGTGTCCTGGCCTTTAAGACACAGTGAATAATAAATAACCTACAGGGACGAGAACCATCAACACTCAAATTGTACCCTTTTTTTCATGGATGTATGTCAAAGTTACGCTGTCTATAATAGATACTAAATGGGTTACAAAAATAATCCAGCCAGTAACATCCATACTTTTATAATCTCCACAACTCCTTCACAGCCGAGAACACACCAAGAACGTAGTTACATGCACAACAATACAATATGGTCCGTTTGAGTTTTGCCATTGTGAACACGAAACCAAACCATATCAAAACCGAAACAATGTATCCTCACTAAACTGGTGCACACCAAAGAAGTCGACTATAAGTTGTGAACAGAACCTTAGATTTGTGTTAACATTAACAGGGTTCCTACGCAGTATGCAAAAGTATGGAATTTAATTTGAGTCATTTCGAGGTCTGGATAAGTATGGAAAATATAAAAGAGAGTATGGAAATGATTTGTGTTCCCAGATTATTGCCCCAACTCTTCAAAAAATACTAATCAATCCAGCCGGTTAACGCTAGCCTGGTCCTTCCAGCTTCAAACACTAATCAGAAGTGGCAAGCGATATTCAATAAATGAACCTTTTAGTTTTTACCTACTTTTGAGTTTGGGCAAAGAGATTGTCATGGGTCGATGTAAGTTCTCCGAGGGCTTATCATTTATATCATAAGCATCTTAACTATTTGTATTCGGATGTCAAATATAGACTGAAAAATCTACAGAGAATCCCGAAAATCTGAGTCAGAAAAAGTATGGAATTTTTGAAATGGAAAATGTGTTGGAACCCTGCATTAAGTCTAGTGGTGGAGAGTGTCTGTTGTTGATGTGGCCTTTTGTCCCTCTGTGGTGATAGGATGGAAACACTGCTCTCCATGAGGTGTCCTGGCACGGCTTCAGCCAGTCTGTCAAACTGCTGGTGAAGGCTGGAGCCAACGTCCACGCTAAAAACAAGGTGATGATTCTAAAGGGGACATACTGTATATATATCTCTCAGAGAAAGTCACCAGGAAATCAAGCCATTTCTCACTTAGAAGTTAATCAAAGCAATAGTATGTAGCACGTCTCACTGAAGTGCATTCAGTAGCCTACTAATTGTGACCTAACTTCAGATATTGTTGTGAAGATGTCTGATTTCTGAGATGTAACTATGTATAAGCATGTCACACATAAACCTTTTGTGCTTCGGCTTCCTGTTTGTGCTTTCTGTTTGGCCGGTGTGTTTTGTGATTTGCCATTCTGATTTGCACCACATGGCCACCGTACTTGTCAGATCATGAAATACTTAGTAGTGTGACAGCATCACAACTCTGACCCTATTAAACTACTGAATAATGAGAGTCTCTCTCCTCCCCCTGTCTGCAGGCAGGAAACACAGCCCTCCACCTGGCCTGTCAGAACGGACACACCCAGAGCTCCAAGGTTCTGCTCCTGGGAGGCTCCAGGCCCGACAGCAGGAACCATGTAAGGCTACACATATAGACACACAAGACTATCACCTCTTGGTCTAACAGAGAACACATTTAAAGGGCACATATTATGAACATTTTCAGGTTAAAAATTGTAATTTGGTCGTCCAAAAAACCCTGTATTATTTCTCACAGATGCCATTGCTGAATCTCCTCTTCTCGGCGTCTGTCTGAAACTCTCCGTTTTAGAAGCTGTTTAGCCCCGCCTTCCAAAAAGCCCAGTCTGCTCTGATTGGCTCTAACTGCCACTTAGGTCCAGGGGTAACTGGGGTGTGCTTGTCATGGGTAGTGCCATGTTAGGTTTGTAATGAGGGGTGCTTAACTTGTGACATCATACGAGGAGAGAAATCTGACTGGGGATTTTGAACACAGGTTTTCAGAAAGGTGGAGGTGGAGAAAAAGAGAGAGGGTTGTTTTTTCTCTAACTTTGAGAGCCTAGTCACTACCGGGACCCATATTCATTTATTAAAAAGCATGAACAAGTGCATTTTACATCATAGCTGACCTTTATACTATTAACCCTGTATCCTTAAAGCTGCAGTTGAGAGTTTCAGCCGTTGTTTTCCCAACGCTCTACCTGCTGTAGCTCCTCCCTCCGAACGACAGCTTTGCGCGTTCATGTTGCTCCTAATCTGGCGCTTCATCATTTTGTGTCAAAAATGGTTCAAAGCGCCCAACGCACCTACGCAGCTAGTGTTGCCAAGTGAACGGACAGTCCCACAGCCAATAAGAACGGAGAATCTGAACCTCGCTCTGATTGGTCAAAATTAACATGAGCGGTGGCAATTTTTGGGGGCAGCACACAGAGGCAGGGGGGAGCAAAGTGATGAAAAAATATTTTCAGACCACTTCGTCTACATATAGCTAAATGGCTATTATGACAGTTTTGCCAAATATTACAGTGAAAAAATGATCAACTCTAGCTTTAAGTCCCTGTTTCACACAACATTTCAATATGGACAGTTGACATTTTTTTTTTTATTATTATTATTTATCCAGCCAATGAACTTAGGCATTCCTTCATTTGAGACTCCAGTCTGTCACTAGGCTTTTACAGTATCATTTTCTGCTTCCAAAGAACATTTTAGAGTAAACTTGAAACAAAACCAAATTCTGGACTTCTTCCTCACTCACTCACATTTAGCCGTTTTGTCTGCAGCAGCTGTGTGTCAAACCAACGTCTGACTGCTGTGACTCACAGGAGACTGGGCATTTCAGCAAAGCATCAATACTGGAGGAGGCTGTTGGTGTGAGCAGCAGCCTCTCTCACTCACTCACTCACTGAGGAGCCGTCAATATTTAACTCTGTTTGTAGGAGCACCAACGCTCACACATACTTTATGAACTGGAAGCAGCTAGAAGTAGATTTAAATGAAATATGTTCTTTGTGTTAAATTATTGATTGATTCATCGGTAATTATTAAAGAACTTAAAGTGTCTTGAATTGCATTTCGTTTTTTGTGCCTTACCAACAGTCAACCACAGGGAAACAGTTTAAAATGTGCTGAAGCAGAGAAAGGTAGCCAATAAAAGCACCGCAAAAAGGGTTTGACTTACTTTGATTTCAGTTGAATTTTAATACCTAAAACAAAACAATAAAGATGTCTTCCAGTTTTCATGTAAAATTGTTAAATTGTGTACCCGTGAAGCATAACGAAGAAATAACCATCACTGGGCATTTCTTCTGCAGCTCATCTCTTTTGCTTAATATTTTGCAGACAGGAGATGCATGTCTCCATGTGGCTGCCCGCTACAACCATGTGTCTGTGATCCGCATCCTGCTGGGAGCCTTCTGCTCAGTGTCAGAGAAGAACCTGGTCAGTTACTGTTACTTTAACTCATTTCACTCTCATTAAAGTTTCTTCTAGCTGACAAGTCGAAAAACAAACACGCAAATGTCAATCTGTAGTGTCAAACCTAATTGGAAACAATTTCATTGCACAATCTTACTTGTAAATTATTACACATCCCCAAAATAAATTCAAATTGTGGTTCTATTTCATTCTTACTGACCGCCAAAGGCGTTGCTTTAGCACTGGATGCTTCCATCTTGTGCATGCGCAGGTCGAGTAATTATACCAACAAAGTCACCTGTGACACCTGGGTGACCCGAGAACATCTGTATATTCCTGAAGGTATAACTCCTTGACCTGCTCATGAGCCAGATGGAAGCATCCAGTGTTCCATCCAGAACACTGGAGTTACATTAGTAACTATGGATCATACCAGTTCAAACTTGTCATTTCTATGTCTTGGTGTTAGAGCATGAGCGCCTAATAATATAGTAGATGTCAATTCAAGCTTCCAATGTCTTAAAGTTTTCAATAAAAAAGTCTCCACTCTCACACCACCATCTCATGTTGTGTGTGTGTGTGTGTCTGTCTGTATGTCTGTCTGTCCATCTGTGTGTGTGTGTCTGTCTGTCTGTCTGTCCATCTGTGTGTGTGTGTGTGTTTGTGTAGGCTGGGGACACGCCGCTGCACTTGGCTGCTGCTCTGAATCATAAGAAGACAGCACGTCTGCTGCTGGAGGCCGGGGCAGACAGCCGCATCTGCAACAACGTGAGCGCCCGCGGCCTCTTTCTACATCTTTAATGCTTTTAAACATCAGTGTTTGTGCACTCTCATGTTGCCTTTCCACGTCAGCACACATTTTCTGTTGTTCAGGCAATCTCTTCTTCAGGGATTCTTACAGCATCCTCCTGCTGACTATTTAAATCTGCTCTAGGCTACGGTACACAAGAGGAGAAGCAATAGGTAGCAGCTTCAAAAGCGTTTGCACCCAAATAGGCAGAACTAGTCGAGTTTGATATTGGTACAGACACTCATGTCTATTAGCCTGGCTGCTCTGACGCTGCTTTGGTCTCAAATAGTGGAATACTGTATGTACAGGCCCACCGCTAATATGAAAATAAAAATGGGTAAACAGCATTGAGGCGGAATTACCTGTACTATAATAGCTCACATGTATTTAGCATGAAAGACAATTTTTTTTAAATACATTGTTTTGACTCAATTGATTCACGTGGCTTTAACTTTGCTTTTTAGCTCCTGTCAATGAAGCCCAACAACCGCAGATTATTTAAATCACATACAGAAATCATTTTCACTGAAGTGCTCGGATACTTTATTTGTGACTGTTTCACTGTTTGTGCAAAAACATATAGAGTCCAACATATAACATGGTAAACATATAACATGGTAAACATATAGAGCCCAACATATAACATGGTAAACATATAACATGGTAAACATATAACATGGTAAACATATAACATGGTAAACATATAGAGCCCAACATATAACATGGTAAACATATAGAGCCCAACATATAACATGGTAAACATATAGAGTCCAACATATAACATGGTAAACATATAGAGCCCAACATATAACATGGTAAACATATAGAGCCCAACATATAACATGGTAAACATATAACATGGTAAACATACAGAGCCCAACATATAACATGGTAAACATATAACATGGTAAACATATAGAGTCCAACATATAACATGGTAAACATATAACATGGTAAACATATAGAGCCCAACATATAACATGGTAAACATATAGAGCCCAACCTATAACATGGTAAACATATAACATGGTAAACATATAGAGCCCAACATATAACATGGTAAACATATAGAGCCCAACCTATAACATGGTACACAGTCCCTACAAACACACAGGAGCATCTAGTGATGTTGTAAAGTTTTCCTTCTGACTGTTGGTGAAGGCAGGATGACACTATCATTGACTACTAGTGTTTGTGATAAGCTAATTAGCAATTAGCAACCTTTGCCCATTTCTTCTTCAAAAATTATTATGGAATTGACTGGGTTTAGGAACAAAGGTTGTTCCAAATTTCTCTTGCAATTGTTCACTTTTTGCGAACTGTGTGTAACTCCTGTGTGTGTGTGTGTGTGTGTGTGTGTGTGTGTGTGTGTATGTGTGTGTGTGTGTGTGTGTGTGTGTGTGTGTGTGTGTGTGTGTGTGTGTGTGTGTGTGTGTGTGTGTGTGTGTGTGTGTGTGTGTGTGTGTGTGTGTGTGTGTGTGTGTGTGTGTGTGTGTGTGTGTGTGTGTGTGTGTGTGTGTGTGTGGCGCTCTGTAGGCAAGTCAAACAGCTTTGGATCAGGCCAGAGAGCACAACAACCCAGATGTGGCTCTTCTACTGACCAAGGCTCCCCAGGTAAGAACCAGCAGCTTCCAGTCTCACTAGGACAAGCAGCTGGAAACACAACTCAGAGATACATATTAGTTATTGGTACTTCTGTAAAGACAGCTGCTTCTGATTCCATTTGAAATGTGTGGCATTAAAGCCTGTCTTCACATGCAGGAAATGCACCTGTTGTAAGACCAAGAAGAAGAAGTACTATAGAATAAATACCTCAATACATCTTCACCTCATCACTTGATATTGTGGAAAAGACTTGAGGCAGTGGTGGATGATGCCATCTTTAGTAGCTAGCTTCTTGTCATGATGGCCACTGTAGCTTCTATAAATTAGTTGCAATCTAGAATTGCACCAGTAGATGCGGCTTTATACTCTGATATTACACACTGCACCTATAAACAAATATATATACTGTATAATATGATAATAATCCCAAATATTTCAGATAAGAAATGCAATAAGTAAAACTCTTAAGTGTGATGATGATTCCAGCTGTAACTTTGTGTGTGTGTGTGTGTGTGTGTGTGTGTGTGTGTGTGTGTGTGTGTGTGTGTGTGTGTGTGTGTGTGTGTGTGTGTGTGTGTGTGTGTGTGTGTGTGTGTGTGTGTGTGTGTGTGTGTGTGTGTGTGTGTGTGTGTGTGTGTGTGTGTGTGTGTGTGTGTGTGTGTGTGTGTGTGTGTGTGTGTGTGTGTGTGTGTGTGTGTGTGTGTGTGTGTGCGCGTGTGTGTGCGTGCGTGTGTATGTTCAGGTGCAGAGCTTTGTGCGTGGCAGGAGTGTGAGGAAGAGGAGAGACAGGCTGAAGGCAGAGCGCAGAGCTCAGTCTGTGCCCAGAGACCAGATGTTGCCCTGTAAGGTAAAAACTGGACCATTGTGTCAAAGCAACTTTCACTTGTTTAGTTGTGTGGATAGTTCTAATATAAGATATACAGCACGGGGAAACATGTGCAGCACAAACACCTTGGGATGAGAGGAAGGCAAGAACATAGACTGTGAGTCAGGGGAACGAGTGATGAAAAACAGTGGAGGACAACATGACCCAGAGGGTTCAGGAGTAAGAGTGCTTAAGATATTAGATATTTAAAAGAATGTCTTATTTAAATGTGATACACAGTCACTTGAGTCCTTGATCTGCTCAGAGCTGACACTGAAGACTCTGAAGTCTCCTAGTTCATTCTTCTCCCAGGGCTTCTCTTCCACTTTAATGATCATCTGTGTGAAGAAAGGCTCTCAAGTATGAGGACAAAGTACCCTCACTCTTTACCTCCACCTCTCTGAAAACCTTTCACTTAGAGTTAAAGGGCCGATCAGGGCAGACTGGGCTTTTTGGAAGGCGGGGCTTAAAGAGACAGGCTCTACAAACGTTTCAGACAGAGGCTGAAAAGGGAGACTGAGCAATTGCCCTGTGTGATAAATAAAGGGTTTCTTTTGGACCCTACACCATGACATCTCTAGCAAACCTTCTCTCTTCAGGACAGTGGCTCTGCTGCAGACGACAGCCAGAGCAGCGAGCCAGTCAAACACAGCGAGGTGACCAGCGCCAGGCGGGGGAAGAGCAGGAGGCACAAGGACAAAGTAGGTCCATTTGGAAAAACACACTCAATGCTCTTTACATGCTCTTTGAAGAAGCCAAGGTTTGCTGTTAGAGAGGCACATATAGAAAATGTACTAACCTGTCTATGTTCCAGCCGGCTCTGTCCGACCCGCTCCGCCGTAAAGACACCAAGCATATAGAAGCCTGCCACAAGAGGAAAGAGAAAGTGCATGGAGCTGACCCTAATGCAGCCATCCCTCCACACAACTATAAAGCCTATCAGCTGTACACACTGTACCGCAGCAAGGAGGGAAAGATCATGCAGGTGGGTAAAGAGGAGAAACTCACTGAGGACTTCACTAAGGTTCATGGCAAGTCCTCCTGTAAGAGCTGCACCAATCCCATAGCTGGATTTGTGTGAATGCAGATCGTGCTTTTGATTTGATTTATTAGGATCCCCCATTAGCAACACACCGTGAGTGAGAGCTAGTCTTCCTGGGGTCCCAAACATACAATATAGACAACAGACATTATGTCAAACCGAAATAGACAAATAATAACAACAATATTACACAACACTATGATTTTAAAAACATTATAATTACAAATAAAACAAAAGAAAATAAAAGATAAGAAAGCTACAAAAATAAATGAAAGCATTAAAAATGTATCCATTATTTGTGGAGCAGATGTTTTTTTTTTTGCAGACTTTTTAAAGTTGTATTTGCTATTTATGCTGTGAGCGACTCTACTAAACCTCTCAGCACTACTTATCCAGAGAGCAAAACATATTCTTTAAAAAAAGCATAACATTTAAATGTTTTCCAAAGCCATTGATTTCAACTGCGTGAACGGTTTCCACACATGAGTTCAGAAGCATAATAACATCATTTGAGGGTGCAATTGCAAATGAACAACTCCTTAAAGGCCTACTTCACCGGTTTGAATATGAAGGTGTATTGAATTCTGAGATCCTATGTAGTATAAATGTGCGAAAAAAATTTAAATCGGTTCATCCTAGCCTGAGAAAAGGCAGAAAGAGTGTTTTTTTTAACCCTATATTTCTCTTTCTCGTGACATCACAGAAAGAGAAATATGGGGTTAAAAAAAAACTTACTTTGTAAATATTACTGTGATGTCTTTTACTGTGACATCAGAGTAATATTTACAAAGTACGTTTTTTTTTAACCCTATATTTCTCTTTCTGTGATGTCACGAGAAAGAGAAATATAGGGTTAAAAAAAACACTCTTTCTGCCTTTTCTCAGGCTAGGATGAACCGATTTTAATTTTTTTTGCACATTTATACTACATAGGATCTCAGAATTCAATACACCTTCATATTCAAACCGGTGAAGTAGGCCTTCAAGTTTTTCCAAAGTGATTGAATACTTGAAAAAAGAAGAACGGTGTAGGGAAATAAACATCTCCTACTATTCAAAAACCCAATTCAAACTGTTTTTTTGGAGGTCAACTCAGGTGGAAGAATATTTCTTGGATGGAGACTTGGATGAATTATGAAGGAATATTTATTACAGACTTGGCCAAGGAGAACCGGACTGCAACTCTCGTGACTTGCACTTCAATTCTGACGGACACATCCTGAGAGCTGTGTATTAACGTCGCGCTATCTCTACCACCTCCCCGGCTCGGGCACCAAGCGTACCACTGTTTTGGTTCAGAGCTGAACACAGTGAACCATAACATTCTGGAGTAGAAGGAGATGAGACTGTATCTATACAGCTGACCTAAGTGTCTCCTAACAGGCTCCAAGGCTGACCTAGAGTCTGAGAGACAGACGCACAAGACAGGCATAAATGAACTATTCATCTTTACCATTAATATTAACCATACTAAAGACTGAAAATTCCCTCACAATAAACACCCAGAGAAAGAGACCTGGGTTAACCTGATCATACAACTGGATCCGTGAGTGAATTGATGACCTCAGTCCGATAAATGAATTCAAAGCGTGTTGGCACCAGACAGCGATATAAGATGTGATACCTCCATGCCATGCGTAGTGTTGATGTGTGTGGCTGTGTTGCAGGCTCCTCTGAGCGGCTGCCGCTGCGAGCCTCTCATCAGTAAACTGGAGAACCAGCTGGAGGCCACCAAGGAGGAGATGAAGACTGAGATCCACACAGTCCAAGACCTGATGAACAGCAAGATGGGACAACTGGACCGCAAGAACAAACACCAGGTAGCACACTCACTCACTCACTCACACACCCACCCACTCAGGGCGCACTCACACTAGGCAAGTTTGCCTGTTCCGTGCTGCAGGAAGATTCAGCACGATTCCCCCCCTCCCCACTCACCCCGCTGGCCTGTGATCACACTGCTCGTGGCCTGGGCACGATTGCACCTTGCCTACGTCACCGTGCGCGTTTAGGATTTGGAGCGTATCTACTTGTAGGCTATACGACTGTTTGTGAATATTTTCATCCGGCCAAATTTGGCATCATATATTCCACTTCCACATTAGAGCAACGAGAATCCTTAAGCTATTGTTTTTTTTTTTAAAATGTAGCCTTGACGTAATAGGTCGCGATGGACAGTCTCATATTTGTGCAGCACGCTGTTTATTATTAATATAACGGCCCGTCATCAGACCATACGTACCGGATGGTTTTATACACATCGATCGCTCTATCAAATCCAAGTCAGAACTTTTTGTATGGGCAGAGATCGTTTCTTTTAAGTGTCTTTATAAAGTTTCTTGTTAAACCTTAGTGTAGGCTACTGTTTCCTTATCACCGGTTCGTCTCCACCTCCATGCTTAAAGGCAGTATTATGACAGCTGACGGGAGGAAAAAGAAAAAAAATCATCTGACGAACATGAGTAAACACGAAAACCTTTTTGCTTTGCTTTCTGCGCTCACCTATTTAGCTCTCTCCCTCTTTTATTAGCCCACACCTAGGCCTACACACACGTTAATTCTCACACATTTTATGTAACTACAAGTCCAAGTGGTGGGCAATTCTGGTGCCGACTAGTAAGGCAGCGGACGTTAACGGACTATGCATCCTTAATAAATTCACGTCAGGAACGCCGCCTGTGCGCTTGCTTGTGCGCGTGTCATCTCATTAGCATCTGTACTTTGGCCACGGCACACCTCTCCCAGGTGTGCCGTGGCCAAGGGGCTGTTCCGTGCTGGAATACGGATGGCGTGGTCACACTAGACAAACGTTCTAGACTTTAGTATGCAAATGAGCTCGGGCACGGGTCCGCGGCCCTAGTGTGAGTGGCCCCTCACTCACTCACTCAGTGGGAAAGGCTTTTTGTTTGTCATGTTTGTCAGGTTTGATGGCCTATAACTTCTCCCAGGGGAAAAGTGAAGAAAGAATGCTGCCAATATTTATTTGAATATAATATATATCTTGGTATAACATATGGCCTATTAGCTATATAAACTATTTTCTGTATAGCACTTTACGGGCCAGATCCACAAAAATAAATGATTTTCGGGAATAGCTCCATGATGAGAAATATCCACAAAAGAGTTTGCACTGATGATATGCCGGTGCTAACATGCCCACACAGTCTGAGAGCTCAGCGCAATTTCTCCTTCTGTTGGGGTTAAGTGAGTAAGCTGATCTCTTCACAGTCTTTCTCTCTTTCTTTCTCTTTTCACACTGTGCCTCGGACGCTCCATTCAGACCAACGGCCAGGTATTGATGGTGATGAATGTTCTATAATCTGCTTTACATCCTTACAGGTCGGCTGGTACACACAGATCACAGGTTTATACAGTGTCATTGTTTGTAGTAAAGAAGCCCTTACCTGAGCTCCATAAGAAATATTTCAAAATACGCTAGAAGCACACAACTCATTGCCCAACAGCCATTTAGCGCTGGTCTTTGTGAATTAGATGGGATTTGCAACGAGGCTTATTTCCTTATTTAAATGAGACAGGCACACCCATGACGCTGTCAGCTTGGCAGTGCAGATTGAGTGCAGTTGGCCCGCATATTCCCCTTTGCTCGCTTTGCAATGGCACACTATCTTTTACTCTCATTTGTTGAAAAATGACACTACATTTACATATTTCTTGATGAATGGTTACGATTACGAAGAACTTTCAGTTTGTCTTAATTCTAGCGGCCCCTTTGGAAAAGTGTTTTAACAACCTATAAACAGCAAAGCAGGATAGCATAACTTCCTGTGCAGTTTACTCCTGCATCTCATAACAAGAAGAAATCCAGACAGAATATTCAACACTGATCAAGAGCTCTCGTGTGAGAACCACGGAAAAGAATGACTGTATCATTGTTTGCTTTGTCTGTTGGTCGTGCTGTTGTTGACTGTCTCGTTGTTGTTCCCTGTCAAACCACTTTGTCCCTATAAAGTTTCTCTTGAATGAACCTTAGGCGCCATGACAACATGCTGGTGATTGTGAGGAGAACATATTTCTTTGTGTCATGTCTTGTGTTGAAACATTTAGTAAATCTCACTTTGTTCATTCACTACTTTAATTCCCTCCCTATGAAGGATTCATCATATTAAAGCTGCAGTGTGTAGAATTTTGGGTTTTATTTCCTAGCAGATTTTGTAGAAAGTAATTATAATATCCATAAGTACATTTAATTTAGTGCATAATAGCTGAAAAAAACTTTTTTAATTATTTATTTTTCCCTTAGAAAGGGTCTCATATATCTCCATATTTCTGCATATTTTGGACCAAGTCCTAGTGCCGCCATCTTGAAAGTGTCATAGTTGGAATGTCATCAGGTGCATTGTTTAAAATTTAGAATTGTTCTTGTCCTTGAAGGCCACTGTAGCTTCTGTTATTATTCAAAAGGGGTGGGGTTACCCAGGGAGCGTTGCATTCTAGAACTCTGTAGAACTTTCTTGATGATGTCATATTACACACTGCACCTTTAAGTTTAGTTTAATCCTAGTAAAGTAATCACACCAAGGAAAGGACAATCAAAAAGTCAAATCCCATCTGAATGAAGGTCAAATATGTATTCACAAACCTGTTAAACACAGAACACGTTGGAAATAATCTATCTGCCAAAGGACTTAAGTAAATGAGGAGTTGAGAAGAGTTTTACTTTTTGAAGTCATGTCCCCTATTATTTAATGTAGATATAGCTGTCAAATAAAGCTAGAGAAGGGCTGAAGTGTTGAGTTGAAATAAAGGGCCCCAAACAGGCTCAGTCTTCTCATATCCGACACAGCAGCAGAGGTGAAGTTGACTGCTGGAACATCACAGGGAGAGTTTCCTTTCTGGAGCCAGCCTGTGCATAATACAAGCAGTCAGCGTATGCTTCAGATAAGGGCCTCCAACAGATAGCACACACACTGAGACAGGAATGCATGATCAGCAAGATCACATCACCGGTAGACCAGAAGAGAGCGACATGGGAAGGGAACCATCTTTACTCTACGGCCCACTGACATCACTGTGTCCTGAATGAGACTGTTGACTCGTAACCATGACACAACATAGTTCACTGCATGGCACACAGAGGTCATCCAACATTCCATCTCTTTCTGTCATGTTCCAACAGGAAAGTGTCAAACCTAACAGCATCAGAGAGTTGAAAGTGTGAACACTGTTGTCAAAGGAAATGCAGCACAACTAGGGTAAATGTGGAAGTGAACAGTTGAACAAAGGAGACTGATGTGTGTGTGTGTGTGTGTGTGTGTGTGTGTGTGTGTGTGTGCGTCTTGGTCACTATCTCTTGTACCATCAGTTCCGGGCTCTGGATAAGATGACGGTGGAGCGGGTGTCAGCGGAGAGGAGTGAGTGTGTGCAGAGGATGGAGCAGCGGGCTGTGCTGGACAGACTGGAGGCAGACAGGAGACAGGTAGCTTAGCACCTGAAGCCTTCTTCTCTTCACACTACCAGACCCTTCCTCTCTTTCATACGTCGAGTGGGGGCGGGGGGAGGCGTAATCGTCTCATGCTTCATTCACTTGCAGTCAGCCATTTGAAAATCGCTTTCGTAAATGTCTTGTAAAAGTGATTTTTCTATGAATTCATAACCGCCAGCTGGGGTGGCTTTTTTTAGGGTGGCAGTTGCCACCCCATGCGACCCCGGTAGATCCGCCGTGAACCACCGGCATTAAATAGACGTTCTCGTAAGTGGCACCTTAATAATATTTTCTGTCCTTCAGAAATATCCTGACATTAGTTCAGTTTAATAATAAAAGTACAGGGTTAGTTAAAACTGAAGAAATCCCTGATGAAGTAACTGAGGACTTAAACTTCAGCGACTGCTCCGCTCATCCAGTTGTGCTTGTTTGTGTCCTTTAAGCAGGCGTCCCTGGTTGGTGAGCTGAAGAGCTGGTGTCTGTCTAAGCTCCACAACATGGATGTTGGCCTGACAGGCAGCAGGGAGCTGAGGCGCTGCTCCTCGGTGGCTGAGGGTCTGGATGAAGCCAGTGGAGCCAGTGGACAGGGAGGGAGCGCTCAGTGTCTGGAGCTCCACAGCTCTGCAGAGCGGGGCCAGCCCAGCACAGCAGAGGGGGGCTCAGCAAACCACTACTTTGTGGTTCATGTGGAGAGCTCTCCAGGTAACGCCTCAACAAGCCAAATGGGTTGACGCACAGACACAGGCTCACAAAGAGACCGAGTACTCAAATCTTTATGTAATCTTTTCCTCATAAGTTTCCACATAAAATAAACGCCTTTCAAAAATCAGTGAGCCCTTAAAATGTCCAGCTGGAAATCAATGCTAACATGGACAATCATTGATTAGCCCAACACAAATGCCTAGGAGTGACATCACATAACTAGAGATACCGACCGTGTGTTATATTCCACCGTGCTATACAATTGCCTAACGATGAGAGTACAGTGGTGGTAGTCAATGCTTTAAATAAGGTTAAGCTCCTACAAGCTACAATATGGTAAAAGGTTACTGCCACCTCACAAAATAAAACTTGACCTCCAAAACCTAATCAGTTCCTCTTCCAGACAGAGTGGACATTTGTGCCAAGTTTGAAGAAAATCCCTTAAAGCATTATTGCGATTTTTGTGTTCACAAAAGGCGAGATCACAGTGCCCTTGACCTTTGACCTCCAGATTTTAATCAGTTTATCGTCTATTAAAATGAGTTTTTTTTTGCCAAAATGTGATGAAAGTCCCTCTAAACGTTCATGAACCATGACCGTGACTTTGACCTCTGACCTCTGAAATCTAATCTGTTCATTCTTCACTTAGAGTGGAAACTTGTCCTCACCTTTTACCAACTGACCATTGCTATATATTTTATTAGCTTGGTAATTCATACATTTTTAAGATACAGTTACAGGCCATGCTAAGATGCATAGTTTTTAAATATGTGCCTGTTATTATCTTATGAGTTATGTACTATTTCAGCTGAGCGATACATCAAAAGTAAACATACAAACAACAGATACTTTATGACCACTTTTAAGACAGAGGTGCTCAAGTCCCCACCATCCACACAAGCCTCCAGATATACATAGGCCACACACTGTTAAGGCTGCTGACAACAGCGCCCTCACCTGGACACCCAAGCTCCTCACACTCATCATCAGTGTTCACTCACATTAAAGAGTTGACCACTTCACCCAGAGATAGCTGACATACGTTCCAAATGAATAAATTGATGGAATTAAATAAAAAAAGATCTTATATACATATCTACTTCTAGAGCTGCACCATCACACCCTCATGACCTGTTATTACCATAGGGAAACTCATGTTGACTAGCAGGACTGCCTGATGTCTGCGCTGAAGTGGTCACTGTGTGTTTTAATGTGCTTGGGGTCTGCTGCAACTCTGCTCTTGTAAAAATCAAATGTGGAGACTTTTCTGTTTCCCTTTTAACCTGTCATTTTCATTTTATTTAAAAATGGAAAAAAAGGTGGCTTGTTGAATTGTCTTTTAACAATTTGTCTGGCTGGTTTTGCTCTTTGTTTTTATGAGCTCTTCAATGCGATTTCTAATCTCTCGTCGTGATGTATGTCATGCCCCTGTACAGCACTTTGAATTACCTTGTGTCTGAATGGCTCTATATAAATAAACTTGCCTTGGTCAATGTATTTCCCTCTGTTTAGCAGATGGTGAGAAGGCTGTGAATGCAGACGTGTCCTCTCCTGCAGCAGCCCACAGCTCTTTCTCCTCCTCCGTCCAGGTGGTCCGGCCCAAGGAGCGCCCAGCCACCAGTGCTGACGTCCAGAGGAGGAACCAGGAAGTGGAGGCTGTTGAGTGTGTAGAGCGGAGGGCTGTTCTTCACAGAGCCAGCAGCCTGTCTCCAGCCACAGAGCGCAAATGCAACAGCAGGACTGAAGGCGGAGGAGGCATATCACTGCACAAAGGCAGGGAGCGGGGCCGTGACCGAGGAGGGAAACATGCCCACAACAAGAAGCATTTCTCCCAGGCGAGGACTAAGTCCAGAGGGGGGGCTGTGGCTGGGGCCAAGACTCTGGAGGTGTTCGGAGAGCCGCCGCAGCCCGATGAGGCAGCTAGCTCCAGCCCCTCCCCAGCCCCCTCCTCGTTCGCTAAGGAGAGGGACAACATGCACGCCCTGGAGGTGACACAGTACTTCTTTGAGGCCGTGTCCACTCAGATGGAGCGCTGGTATGAGAGGAAGGTGGAGGAGGCGCGCTGGCAGGCCAACCAGAGAGCAGAGGCAGACAGGGCCGCTCTCATGGAGAGGATCACCTACCTGGAGGACCAGCTGAGCATGCTAAGGACTAACAGACAGGACGACTGCTGACACACACACACACACACACACACACACACACACACACACACACACACACACACACACACACACACACACACACACACACGTCACATAAATACAGACAATATGCATGTTTGTGAGATGAGGTTTGTCATGATTGCGGATTTAGAAAAAGTTTTCTTCCTGGACAGATACAACCACACAGGAAGATACAGCTATTCCATTTAAAGGTGCAGTGTGCGGCTAAATTTCATTTTCCCTTCAGTAGTCAGTCTGGGGATGGGGCGTATTATGGGATTCTGCTCAGGCAGATTTCTGATTTCAGCGAACAGAGCGAGTGGCTGAGAACGATGACGTTGAAGTCGCGTTTCAGTTGAATGCTGCGGTCCTTTATACTCGGAAGAAGGAGATTTCCGACTTGGTAGTTCCGAGTTCCGACCTGTCTGTGTTCCAGTGCATCTGCTCGCGAAAGAATGGACGCCTAAAACCTTTCTCATCCAAATAACTAAACGTTAGGCTCTAACAAGTTACTGTTGCCAGGTACCGGTAGATTCATAGACTACAATATGTAGTGAAGTCGGACATTTCCGAGTTTCCAGTACAACTGGAACACACCGTCAGAAGCCGGCTCATGACACACGTGACGACCAAACGTTATGCGATTGGTTGGCTAATCCAGAGTGGCGCTGGGCAGATCCAATAGTTTTAAACTTCAACAGACACCTGCCTCCAAGTGAGTGAACGTTTGCCAATTACAGCACTTCCAGACCTTCTGTACAAATGAAATGAAGTACGATGTTCTGGTAGCACCAGGCTATGGTTAAGGTGTATTTTGGCGGCATCTAAAAGTGAAAAATCTAGATTGCAACGCTCCATGTCTACAAATCTGTTTGTTTTTTTAAGATATTTTTTGGGCATTTTTATGCTTTATTGACAGTGCAGAGAGACAGAGGTGAAATGGGGCAGAGAACGACCGCGGGCGGGAATCGAACCCGGGTCTGCTGCTGGGCCCGGCCCGGGAGGGGGACGCCTTACCGACTGAGCTAAAGGCGCCCCCCTACAAATCTGTTTTGAGGAATTTACAGAAGCTACGGTGGCCTTCGAGGACAAGAAGCTAGTTACTAAAGATGGCATCATCCCCCACTGCCTCAAGTCTTTCCACAATATCAAGTGATGAGGTGAAGATTTTTTTGGTCATTTACCTTGCGTTCCTAATCGCATACTCTCTTTTTTTTTAAATGCATTTACTATCCTACATACTTCAACTGTAGTTAACATGCAGGAGGCATACTATTGGGACATACTTTTACTTATTCATTCTTCATAATTTCACACCATGAACTTTTGCTTAAATATACTGCGGCTGGTGGATTGTGGCTCAGAATCGCCAAAATATCATGCTGATTTCCACACTAAAGATAGCATCAAGCTGTAGGTGTTCAGGTATGTTCAGCATGCTGTATTTGACCACAGGTATATTCAAAATGCGTAAGGCTGTTTAGTTTGTACGTTGTTCTGTGCTACTGTAACATGGCGACACGCCCCGCGCCTATGTAGCTAAAGAGGCTCATTCTTATACACTCATTGAAACAACCTTGAAGGAATATTATATGGAATATAATATGCATTCATCTTTGTTTTAACTAGTGTATAGTTTTGACCAATACTGCTCTGAAAAACGCCAATTTCCTTTACGCACTGCACCTTTAATCACATTCCTACAAAGTTCCCAGGTCAATTCCCTGTCCTGTTGGTTGTCATGGTAGCTCCATGTTGACATGTGTACATACAGTACTATAGTAAATAAGGGCAGCTCTTGTAAATACATCAGTAGAACTAAAGCTAGATGTCAAAACATTGATCTAATGTGCCATTTACCAGATCACTTGTAACATCCCCACCATGTCCTGGTGCACTCCAACCATACGCTTCATATTGAGCGGTGTAACGTAAAGACTTGTGTTCATGACAGGGGCGTTACTGGATGGAGAGGAGAACAGTAGAATAAGCTTATTGTTGCTAACAGCCCTGTGACGTTAGAGGAAAAAACCTACTGCTAATGACCTGTTTAAGAATGTAGCTGAACTGGCACCGTGTGTAACCATACTGTGGGCTGTTAGGAGACTTTCCATAGTGGATTGTGTGTGCATGGTGTGATTGTACGGAGGCTGGAGTGGGCCAAAAGAAACATTGTGGTCTCTCACGGTGTTCTTATATGTTTTTACTGATGGAATGTGAAAAAGCACTGAATTTATAAAAGAAATAATGAAAACACAAATATTCTTAATTCATTTCATTTTCCTACTGAAAACAATGCTCATTGAATTGTTTTGTGTTCTACTCATTCATTTGTCCTTCTCACATTGACTGTGTATCCTGCTTTAACATAACGGTTCCATTTCATAATCACTGGTGTATCAGAGCGCAAAACCCTAAAATATACAGGTACATACGGAGGAGACCAGACTAAAGATGGACTTTCAGTTCAGTTAATATATAAAAAAAGTCTCTTTGGCAGTATTTTGACTGCGTATGGGAACACAAGTGCATACCTGTTCCAATTAGTACACTCCAGACTCCATGACATGATCAGCCCATGAGTGACTGCTCTGACAGCAGCAAGCTTAACATGTACTGTCACTGAACTCTAGTTAGTGAAGGAAGGACTGATCTGCTCTCACACATCCACACTCCAGTGTTAAGGAGCCACTCAAATGGCCAGTAAGAAGCATGGGCCCATTCTCTACCTGTTCCTCTGTATAGGATGTGGACTAGACCACACTGGAGCTGCAGCAATCAGACACTATTGTCCTACTCTAGCAACAATACCAAACATCTCCACTGCAGCATCTTCATTTGCTGCTTTTCCCAATTATATATATATATTTTTTAACGCCATTTGATTTCTATTTCTGTTTTAACTTTTGCCTCTACCTTTTAATCTGCCAATCTTGTCTTGCCTGTAAAAGGACAATGCTGAAGTAAAGAGACGAATGGTGTGTGTGAACATGTTGCATGAAGAAAGCGCAGAGTTGTGTTGCAGTATTACTGTCTGCTTTATGTTTGCTGTAGTGACTGTCTGTTGCCATGTGTTGGTTAGATGTTGATATGAATATGAACAATGCACTCTGTATGATGATGCCAGTACATTTTCTAATAAAAAAAAAAGTTAATTCTACATTGTATCCCTTTATTGTTCCTAAGAATGACCAAACAATGCTCACATGACCATATGTCATTTTCTTCTACTTGTTCCTTTTTGTTTTAATTGAAATATTTGTGATTCATTTAAATCATTATTTAATAAATGATTAACCCTTTACATGCCACTTTGTATCAAATACCATTGATTTGATTTGATTTGAACCTGTAAAAACAAATATTTTCATCATACTAAATGGGTAATGAGAATAGTGTACTATGATGCCATTCTGACATCATGGCTCAATCGTAATATAACCCATTATATGGATTATGGTGCAATGTTAGATTTGAATGAAAAATCCTTAATTTTCTTCTATGACTAAAACATATGGTCATGCCACCCTCCCCCTGTAAAATGATGCATTTTTGACCAATTTGTATTTCATTTTTAATGGTTCCAAACAATACATCTAACACACAGCCCAAACAAAGAGGTGAATGAGTTCCCACTGTACACTGAGCAGCAGCAGCACAGGAGCTCTGGCACAATCACACGTTCAGCTCACTTCCATCAGTCCATCTTTGATACACATGTCCAAACATTTCTATTCTTCACCACTCTGATGACAGCTTTCAGGAGTCTCCACCAATCACATGCTGGTCTTCACTGAGAGCCAATCAGAAGGCTCCACACAGTAGTTAACTCCCGGCCAGAGCCAGAGACGCCTGCAGCTCCTCTAGATGGTTGTTAGCTTGAGTCACCATCATCCGGATGGCATCCTCAATGTAGGGGAGAGCAGAGACAGAAGTGATGAAAAGGCACACAATGTCTATGCATCGCCATAGTGCATACAATGCCCATACACACCTCCATGCATTTTTCTAAATGTTTTTTTTTTCAAATTAGAATTGCTGTGTTGCTTAAGCCTTCCTAACCTTACACATAACATCACCACCAACAAAGAAACATATAATAATGATGATATCGGACAGTATTGGTTTATCTGCCAATATCCCAAAACCCAGCTATCAGAATGAGCTGGTACTGAGAACAAAGTGGATCTGTGAATAACATGACAAGTGCATTAGAGTCAGTGTTACCTGGTCTGTGGCGTTCTTGTTCCTCTGGAACTCACTCCTGGCCCAGTCCCTCAGGTACTGCCTGTCTCCCTGCTCCGGGACCTTCCTGATGGTCCGCAGCATGTTTCTGTAGATCCCCAGAACCCGCTGTCTCTGGAGGAACTGACGGGGGAACCACAAGCTTCTTAATGTAACATCTTAGAACACCAAGAACATTCACGTTATTTATTCCCATCGAGGGAAAAAGACTTCATTTCTTTACAGAGTTGTGTTTCAAATACTCTTATTTGATAAGGTAAGCATATACATTGACTGGACAAACCTTAGGACCAACTGTGTGTCAGACCATGTGCTAGTTGTGTTAACAATGCTGTAGCCCTCCACACAGTGAGGGGACATAAGGTATCCATGCTTCTTAATGGGACAAACGTCATATAGCCAGATTCACTGAAGTACGCTTTAGAAATATATACTAGACCACCAATACTTTATATACCTACTATTCTTATATCTAGTATGTGTGGTCTAATATGAGCATTCATTATTGATGACATCCTCAATCATCTGATCTAAGTGTGTGTGTGTGTGTGTGTGTGTGTGTGTGTGTGTGTGTGTGTGTGTGTGTGTGTGTGTGTGTGTTTTGCTTGGTTTCCATATCTGTGCGATGGACAGATAGACTGGTATATTTTTAATTGAACGAGTAAACTATAATAACAGCATTTCTACATTTATAATAATACGGTTAGTACACAAAGCTGACTTTATAACTGATGAAATGTTTGAGGTAAAAATTAAAGATGGTCCTTGGAGGCAGTGCTATACAGACATGGCGTTAGATAACAAGCTGACATCGTTAACACAGTTGTATATATATATATATTAATGATATACAACCTTCCTTGTACGTGTTTACCTGTTTAAAAGTTAGTGTAGCAGTCGGTAACCTTGACACTACCATCTCTTTACAGCTTGGTAACCTTTATATGTTCATGCAGCTAACAGCTAAACAAGGAGCCTCGCGACCGGATGTTGTGATGACGTCACCACCACTAGATTCACGGTGTGTCTCCCCCTGGTGGACATATACCTTGTTTTAAAGCTGCAGTGTGTAGAATTTTGGGTTTTATTTCCTAGCAGATTTTGTAGAAAGAAATTATAATATCCATAAGTACATTTAATTTAGTGCATAATAGCTGAAAACATTTTTTTTAATTATTTATTTTTCCCTTAAAAAGGGTCTCATATATGTCCATATTTCTGCATATTTTGGACCAAGGCCTAGTGCCGCCATCTTGAAAGTGTCATAGTTGGAATGTCATCAGGTACATTGTTTAAAATTTAGAATTGTTCTTGTCCTTGAAGGCCACTGTAGCTTCTGTTATTATTCTAAAGGGTTGGGGTTACCCAGGGAGCGTTGCATTCTAGAACTTTGTAGAACTTACTTGATGATGTCATATTACACACTGCACCTTTAACTTTCCAGTGAACTGTCCAGATGTATGGAGAACCGGGATGACTGGAAGCAACGATGGAGGGCTCGTCTGAGGACGACCTAGAGAGAAGGTTGATTTACTAACCTTTTTTAGGACAGCATTCCATTGACTTCATCCAGGTCAAGGTTCCTGTGTGGGTGTGTGTGTGTGCGTGTGTGTGTGTGAGTGAGTGTTTGTGTGTGTGTGTGTGTGTGAGTGAGTGAGTGTTTGTGTGTGTGTGTGAGTGAGTGTTTGTGTGTGTGTGAGTGTTTGTGTGTGACACCCCAAAACATTTCATGAAACTTAATCATTGTAAATGTAATTTAACCCGAGCTTTTCCTAGTACTCAATCTTTTCACTCCTTCACAGTGGCTGGTTGGTCGGCTCCCTGCAACACAGATGTGAAGCAGTTCTCAGAAACAGAGGTTATACAGCTAAATATTAGTTCAGTGATTCATAGGAAAGCTAAATCTTCATGCATTTTTCAGTTGATACAGTGAATGTTTGAGTTGTAAAGAAAAATGCAGACACTGCCATTTTTTTGTACAGTCTAATATTCCTTTTTCTTCACTTTCTGTAAAGATGAAGAAACATTTGACAAAAGTTTCTTCATATTTGGAGTTGGAATAGAATGTGCAATGTCCCCAATGCATTTGCGTGTTTGGAAATAAAAAGCTATGATAAGGATTTTGATCTTTACTCAATTTTTTTAAACACACTGCTATTATTTTGAACACAACTGTAGCTTCCTGTTTTTGTCAGCTAGAACCATATCATTAGTTAATCATTGAATATATAAACGAGTAAGTATCAAACACACATATTGTACACACACAGAGCCGCCTTTTAAACAGTTTATTGTCAGGGTCATTCATGTCATGGTTTAACAGATGGATACAGTGGAGAAACAACCTCTTTAAATAAGACGTCTGCTAACATGTAAATCCACACTACCAAAACACAGAGTGGATCACAATCATTTCAATGCACAATTCAATCTATGACTAAACGGACACAGTGATGAGCTCTCACTTAGCACGAGTCACACAGTATATGGATTGGAAGACCAACAGCAGATTAGAAGTCTTAAAACCACTCAAACAGGCAATACTGGAGCATTTATCAAAAGTGGAATCTGCAGTGCCCCCTGTGCTTCAAAGTGCATGAGAGAGCCAACTCCTTTAAAAAATCCTCTGGTCCGGTGAGATGCCATACTGTTCTCTCCAAGGCACATTTTGGAGTTTTTTTTTCCAATGTCGAGTATAACATGCTACCGCTAGGAAACGTTCTGCTAAAAACACAATCCAACAACTCCTCTGTTTTGTACATCTGCCATTGTGATGGACCATTTGGATTATACCACTGACTAAAACATCCAGACACACATGATATCTATGGGAGGTGCTATAGTACAAGGGGGACAGAGGTATTTACTGACTTCACTGAGGCGGCTCACACGCAAGAAGGGGGGAGAATCACATTTTTCTTGTTTCTATCGTTTTCCATCCCAGACGTGCAATTTTCAAGCAATCCTCGTAAAACATTACAAAAGAAAAAAACTGAGAAAACTCCCCTGATAACAAGGACCAAACAACAGCACAAGGTGGCTATGAAACTGTACTAAAACCTACAGTCAAAATAAGAAAATAAAGGCACATTTACAGCGGCAAAATCCGTCTTTTGAATTATTATTTGTTTCTTTTTTTTTCTCTCAAAGTTGTGGCTGAGAGGTCTTTGCGGCGGTGGCATTGTGCAGTTGGTCGCCGCCCACTCCTCTCTTCCTGTTAAAAGATGGCTTGTGATTGGCCTAATGGTCGGCTGCGGTGACCAGTTCAAACCACTGTCTGAGGGCGTCGCTGAGTGTCTCCGGCAGCGCGTTGACGTCCCTCAGGATGACGTAGAAGGGGAACGGGAACTCATCCATGTAGGACACGATCTCTGGAAGCTCTCCTGGACCTTTGAAGATGGGAACCTTGATGTCCAGGATGGAGTCCTGCAAAACACACACACACACACACACACACACACACACACACACACACACACACACACACACACACACACACACACACACACACACACACACACACACACACACACACACACACACACACACACACACACACACACACACACACACACACACAAACACACACACACACACACACATAGGGTTAATTAGGGTTTAGTTACAGTGATTTAGAATATCTCTCTGTGTACATGAGATGGGCAAGAAAACCATTGAAATACACTGAAGTCATTGTGCCAGGCCAGTAGGTGGCGATCATGTGTCAGGTCACAGAGTAATACTGTGAGCATGCTCATTGAGAGTCTTCTGGAGTGAGCGGCAAAGTCCAACAGGAAATTCACATGTTTGTGCTGAATACATTGATCCTCCTGCGCTCGGCGTAGTCATGTTGTAGTAAAGCAAGGTCAAATCAAACTGGCAATCCGCCATCTTGGTTTCTTGGAGCATGCTCAGTAGATGGAAACAACAGAAGTCATGTGCACAACACAACTGAGTTTTCCAAAATAAATATAAAACTCTGGTCTTAGTGAACGGTTGCGATATTGGCGTGTGGCCAAAAGGCCAAACTGCAGAGGAAAGCTACGGTTAATACAGTTCTTGTGTCGTGTGGACACGGCCTAGCACAGTGTTGACTTACCCGTGAGTTTGGGTTGTCTAGCACCATGAAGATGACAAAGACGTTAGCGCTGCGAGCTGCCCGCGCTGCTGCCATCACACGCTCCTTCCCCTCCAGGAACAAGCCCCGCCCGTCAGACACTATGACCAGCAGCTGGGCCGTCTCTGTGGGGGAGAGGGAGATGAATACATGAGGCTAATCATGGAGGTCAAATAGCTTTGTGGACTGACACACACTGTGGTAGTAGCCTATTAGTTAGTTAGTTAGATTAGGCCTGGTCATGAAGTCGTTGCATTAACATAACACCTGCTAGAAACTGTACAGTTACACCTAATGCTTTGAGATCTGAACTTTTATTTTATTTATTTTACTTTTATTTATCCTCGAGAGACCAATTGAGGGGTGACCCTCATTTACAATTGCGTCGAGTTCAAACAAATTCAAAGGAAAAACAACAATACATAAACAATATTCAACGCAAATACATCAAATACACAACAACAGGTGAAGAGAAAAACAATTGAAACATTTGCAAAAGCAACAATATGACATTTGGGTCATTCTGCTTATGCTGTAGACAATGTGTGTGTACATCTAGATCTCTCTATATATACTGTAAGAGTCAATCATTACCTGAGTTATCTCTCTATGTATACTGTAAGAGTCAATCATTACCTGAGTTATCTCTATATATACTGTAAGAGTCAATCATTACCTGAGTTATCTCTATATATACTGTAAGAGTCAATCATTACCTGAGTTATCTCTCTATGTATACTGTAAGAGTCAATCATTACCTGAGTTATCTCTATGTATACTGTAAGAGTCAATCATTACCTGAGTTATCTCTCTATGTATACTGTAAGAGTCAATCATTACCTGAGTTATCTCTATGTATACTGTAAGAGTCAATCATTACCTGAGTTATCTCTCTATGTATACTGTAAGAGTCAATCATTACCTGAGTTATCTCTATGTATACTGTAAGAGTCAATCATTACCTGAGTTATCTCTATATATATACTGTAAGAGTCAATCATTACCTGAGTTATCTCTCTATATATACTGTAAGAGTCAATCATTACCTGAGTTATCTCTATGTATACTGTAAGAGTCAATCATTACCTGAGTTATCTCTATGTATACTGTAAGAGTCAATCATTACCTGAGTTATCTCTATATATACTGTAAGAGTCAATCATTACCTGAGTTATCTCTCTATGTATACTGTAAGAGTCAATCATTACCTGAGTTATCTCTATGTATACTGTAAGAGTCAATCATTACCTGAGTTATCTCTATGTATACTGTAAGAGTCAATCATTACCTGAGTTATCTCTATGTATACTGTAAGAGTCAATCATTACCTGAGTTATCTCTATGTATACTGTAAGAGTCAATCATTACCTGAGTTATCTCTCTATATATACTGTAAGAGTCAATCATTACCTGAGTTATCTCTCTATATACTGTAAGAGTCAATTATTACCTGAGTTATCTCTATGTATACTGTAAGAGTCAATCATTACCTGAGTTATCTCTCTATATATACTGTAAGAGTCAATCATTACCTGAGTTATCTCTCTATATACTGTAAGAGTCAATTATTACCTGAGTTATCTCTATGTATACTGTAAGAGTCAATCATTACCTGAGTTATCTCTCTATATATACTGTAAGAGTCAATCATTACCTGAGTTATCTCTATATATACTGTAAGAGTCAATCATTACCTGAGTTATCTCTATGTATACTGTAAGAGTCAATCATTACCTGAGTTATCTCTATGTATACTGTAAGAGTCAATCATTACCTGAGTTATCTCTATGTATACTGTAAGAGTCAATCATTACCTGAGTTATCTCTATGTATACTGTAAGAGTCAATCATTACCTGAGTTATCTCTATGAATACTGTAAGAGTCAATCATTACCTGAGTTATCTCTATGTATACTGTAAGAGTCAATCATTACCTGAGTTATCTCTCTATATATACTGTAAGAGTCAATCATTACCTGAGTTATCTCTCTATATACTGTAAGAGTCAATCATTACCTGAGTTATCTCTATGTATACTGTAAGAGTCAATCATTACCTGAGTTATCTCTATGTATACTGTAAGAGTCAATCATTACCTGAGTTATCTCTATGTATACTGTAAGAGTCAATCATTACCTGAGTTATCTCTATGTATACTGTAGGAGTCAATCATTACCTGAGTTATCTCTCTATGTATACTGTAAGAGTCAATCATTACCTGAGTTATCTCTATATATACTGTAAGAGTCAATCATTACCTGAGTTATCTCTATGTATACTGTAAGAGTCAATCATTACCTGAGTTATCTCTCTATATATACTGTAAGAGTCAATCATTACCTGAGTTATCTCTATATATACTGTAAGAGTCAATCATTACCTGAGTTATCTCTATATATACTGTAAGAGTCAATCATTACCTGAGTTATCTCTCTATATACTGTAAGAGTCAATCATTACCTGAGTTATCTCTATATATACTGTAAGAGTCAATCATTACCTGAGTTATCTCTCTATATATACTGTAAGAGTCAATCATTACCTGAGTTATCTCTATATATACTGTAAGAGTCAATCATTACCTGAGTTATCTCTCTATATATACTGTAAGAGTCAATCATTACCTGAGTTATCTCTATATATACTGTAAGAGTCAATCATTACCTGAGTTATCTCTATGTATACTGTAAGAGTCAATCATTACCTGAGTTATCTCTCTATATATACTGTAAGAGTCAATCATTACCTGAGTTATCTCTATGTATACTGTAAGAGTCAATCATTACCTGAGTTTATTGATCCAGGAATCTGCTGTCTCGCTGCTACAAACATCTTGGTCGAGGTTTCCAAAAACTACGGAGGAGAGGCACGAAGAGGACACACTTTAACATGGAGGTAAATACAGCGTTAACATTCAGCAGCGATTAACATACAGTAGATGTCTTACTTATCAAAGCCCACTAAAGCTTGTAATAAACCTTGTAGTAATCCCCTATAGAAATCAAAAAGAAGAATAGAGAGAGAGGATAGTCCCACCTGTGCTATCCTGGTCTTCTTCTGTTGGAACTGACAGAGTCGCAGGATCCTGGCTCCAGACTCATCGTTAAACTGCTGCTGGAAGGGGTGGAGCAGCTGCACCTGTTCACCAAAACTACAGCACAGGGGCGCTAACTGTTAGCTTCCAGGCCCCCCCAATACACCTTGATGACCTGCTTATTGATCTATGATGTCCACAGAGGTAATGTTATTACTGCTCCGTCTCTACTGCGTCACTCACCTGCACACAGACACCTGTCCCACCTCCAGCAGAGTGAGAGCGTTGATGATCACTGACAGAGACTCAAAGGCCAGCTGCAGCACACACACACACACACACACACACACACACACACACACACACATAGGAGACACACAGGACTGTGTTAGTTCACATCCAACTCTATTATGTCCCTAAGTCCACACACTGCAGGTGAATAGGCTAACACATTTTACACTTAACTATATCATTGTGAAACTTTGCCAGTTGATTACTTACATTGAATACATTATTTGTTGCATTATATATATTTTTTTTTAAATTCTTATATTAATTTTTACCAATTTGACAATATGTAACTTATGTGTACATTTGCATCTTTATACAACCCAAACATCATCTGATAAAGCCAGAGTTAAGTTAGGGAACAGATTTTGAAAACAGACTTTCTTACATCTTATCTTATTTTATAGATCCAAAAACTCAGACTTTTAACAACAAACCCAACTAATCCTTCAGAATAATGCTCTGGAAAAACTCAATGTTGAGATTATGTCTGTTAAAGATGGTTGTATAGGAGAAATATACAGACGCAAAAGTTTAGTCAAATGAACACCTACATGTAGATTTTGGACCTTTTATGTATACTAGTATGAAAGAAGACTTCAAATGCAAACAGCAGAACAGCCCAGGAGGCACGTGGCAGCAGGGACCTCTGACCTGTTTGGAGTGGTTGTCCACCATGCTGGAAGAGTCGTCCACAGCCAGACAGATCTGATACTCTCTCTTGCTGGGCTTGGTTCTCCTCAGCCAGATCTTGTCTTTACGGAACTGACTGGCGATGTACGGGATCACCTTCCTCATGTTCAGACGCTTCCCTGTGCGGTAGTCCCCTCTGTGGGACAAACACACACAATAAGCCACTGTTGTGACGCGTGCGTGTGTGTGTGTGTGTGTGTCTGATATTTGTTGTAATACAGCATCAACACTGATAAACAGTCAGTTTCAGCATAGGGACAACATCAGGAGATCAGGGCTGTCAAATGATTCTTCTTTACTTTTTTCACAGCTAATGACAGAATCTCCATAGTTGATCGTGATTAAACATATGTTTTATCTTGTTTATATTATTTAGCATTTCCCAATATTTCTCTAAGTCCATACTAACATTGTAAAGCTATGAATGAATGCAAAGAAAGATACTTTATGAAGTTTATGTTTAGATGTATTGTGTGTCCACAGAGTTCTCCCAACAGAGCTGGACATGTAAAGTGGACACTGCCCCCGAGCCGTTTGGGACTTTATCTAAAGTGAAGTGAGACATTCAGAAGTGTGTTGTTGTTGGTGGTGGTCTCTATGACCGCGCTGCTGCGGCTTGGAAGGGTGCGTCAAAGGCCATTGACTCAAACTTTAGTTAAAGGTGCACTATGTTTTATTTGTGTTTTTTTAATCTGCATGCATTGGTGTGCTTTTTGTTGTTATTTATGTATTGAGTCTATTTTTTATACATTGTACTATGGATCTTCATGTGTCCTGAATAAAATCATATATATATATATATATATATATGAATGCAAAGAAAGATACTTTATGAAGTTTATGTTTATATATATGTGTCACCTTGGATGAGTATATTCTCATAACTGAATAGACAAACTTTCCTCACAAGAAAAATGTGATCCCTGGAACATTGACACTGACGTTAGAAAGCTTCCTGAAAAGTTACTGTTTCACTGTTGTTGTTTACAGCAGCAGGGCCCACAGTTTGGTTTACAAACCTATTCTAGTCTTACGTTTGGTTCCAGGTTCCTCAAAATAGTTTAGTTTTGATTTATAATGATAGAACTAACTGAGAATTACAACCTTAGATATAACATAATAGTAACATCATTTTAAAGACATGAGGTGGTGTGTGTGTGTGTGTGGTGTGTGTGTGTGTGTGTGTGTGTGTGTGTGTGTGTGTGTGTGTGTGTGGTGTGTGTGTGTGTGTGTGGTGTGTGTGTGTGTGTGTGTGTGTGTGTGTGTGTGTGTGTGTGTGTGTGTGTGTGTGTGTGTGTGTGTGTGTGTGTGTGCTGACTTGAGCTTGGCGGCCTGTGTGGGCTCCAGGATGAGACGGAGCTGTTCACACAGCTGCTGGGACAGGGCTGAGGTCAGGCTCTGGTACTGGTGCCACATGGAGGCTGCTGCTGACTCCTGCACAATACATCAGGACATACACATGTACAGGGGATGAAATACATCTACAAGTTGTAAATAAGTGAATTAATTAACATTAATTATTGAGCTATGGAGAAGGGGCTAGGATTAAATACATTTATACTTCTTTCGTCTCCTTTTCAGGCCGTTTTATCCAATATATTCTGTAATACGCTTCTGCTTTTTTGTAAACTCATTTTAATTTAGGATTTTTTTGTGCTTTTCTTGTTTTATTATTTTTTAATTATTTTGACATGTTGAAAACAATGTATTCATTCCTTCAACCAGGGCTTCACACAGTCACACACTACAGACAGAGGAGCTGGATATGGCTCAGGTTATGAGGACACACTTGTTTTAGACCATTTACCATGGATCAAAATGTGTGTGTGTTTGTGTGTGTGTGTGTACAAACTCATACGGAAGAAGAACATCTCAAGAACCAACCAAGACACTGGCTCATAGTGAGAGTTGTAAGACTAAAACATTGTCTGTGAGTGTGTTGAAAGCCTCACCTCCTCCTGTGTGCCTGGAGCCAGCTTGTGCCAGGCTTCCAGCTGCTGCTCCATCTCCCTCCTCATCTCCTCTGGGTCTCTCTCTTCTTTCTGCACAGACACATTTCATAGATATACATTTGTATTGTTCTCCTGGTTACCTGGTTCTATGTTTTGCTAACAATGTAGCATAACAATTCGGGTGCCGGTATGTTGGAGCCATTTAGTGTATATTTTTTTCTTTAGTTCTTAAGTGATTTTAGTGTGTGTGTGTGTGTGTGTGTGTGTGTGTATGTGTGTGTGTGTGAGTGTACCTGCATGGTGTCCGTCAGCAGCTCTGGTACTGTGTGAATGGTGGACTGTGTGTGTCTCTCTGCGTGCTGCTCCTCCATGGAGTTGAGTCTGTCTTTCCATTTGTCTTCTTCCTCTGCGTCTGTCTGGCTCTGCACCTCCATCTCTCCACTGTCTGCGCCTGTACACCAAGGAAGTAAATGGTAAATGGACTTGACTTATATAGCGCTTTTTAGCCCATTTTCTCAGCCCCAGAGCACTTTACATTTCTTACCACATTCACCCATTCATACACCTATGGCAGTAGCGGCCATGCAAGGCGCTCTCTGAACCATTGGGAGCAATTTGGGGTTCAGTGTCTTGCCCAGGGACACTTCGACATGTGGCGGGGAGACGGGGGATCAAACCTCCGACCCTGCACTTCAGAGGATGACCTCCCTACCCACTTCGCCACTGCCGCCCCGAAGACAGGGAGAAATCTTAAGGCTGTAGAGTAGCTCCTAACGTGCTGATTGAGGAGTAACTCTCAATAAGGGGCGTGTCACATTTTTGGGGATAAGAGAAATTCACAAAGCATTTTAGCGCTAAAGCTAGCTCCCAAATCTAGGAAAAGGTTGGAGGACTCCTAAGTAACTAAGTGTAAATCATTAACAATATTTACAGGTGGCTTGCAAAAGTATTCACACCCTTGAAGTCATTTATTACAACCACACACATACTTACATTTTGTATGTGATAGACAAACACAAAAGTGGCGCATAATTGTGAAGTGGAATGAAAATGATACATTGTTAACAATTTTTTTTATAAACAAAAAACTGAAAAGTGTGGCGTCCAAAAGTATTCAGTCAATACGTTGTAGAACCACATATCGCTGCAATTACAACTGCAAGTCTATTGGGGGTATGTCTCCACCAGCTTTGTACATCTACAGACTGACATTTTTGCCCATTCCTCTCCGCAAAATAGCTTGAGCTTCAGATTCAGCATCAGATTGGATGGAGATTGTCTGTGAACAGCCATTTTAAAGTCTTTCCAGATATTCTCAATTGTATTTAGGTCTGGACTTTGACTGGGCCATTCTAACACATGACTATGCTTAGATCTAAACCATTCTATTGTAGACCTGGCTGTATGTTTGGGATAGCTTCCCTATCTCTGCTGAAGAAAAGCCCCCCCACAGCATGCTGCTGCCGCCACCATGTTCCACGGTGAGGATGGTGTGTTCAGGGTGAAGTGTTAGCTTTCTGCCACACATTGCATGTTGCATTCAGACCATGTATCATTTTCATTCCACTTCACAATTATGCGCCACTTTTGTGTTTGTCTATCACATAAAATCCCAATAAATTAAATGTACGTGTGTGGTCGTATCGTGACAACATGTGGAAAAGTTCTAGGGGGTATGAATACTGTAGCAAGCCACTGTAGATGTCATTTGGAGAGATTCAATGATATAGTGAGCCTTTAAATAGCTTTTATGTATCCTTAGTAAAAGCTGGTCTCAGAATCAAGAGAAGAGTGATTGCCATGGTAGTGTTGGACCTTTGTTGGAGGACTTGGTAGAGTCTAGCTGCTCTGGCCTCAGCTCTTGAGCCTCAGCAGCATGCAGCTCCTCTTCCTGCTTCTCTGTCTCCATGGCGATATCCTCATCCTCCTTATCTTCATCTTGCTGGGGCCCGGCTGCCCTCTGCTGCTCTGCACTGGCCACATCTGGACAACAGCAAAACAACATATCACATCCATGACTCCACATTATATAGAGCAGGGTGTGTGTGTGTGTGTGTGTGTGTGTGTGGTGATAGCTGACCATATGTCTGTGTGTCATAGGCGGCCTCCCCCTCCTTGATGTGCTCATACAGGTCAGACTCCTGGTGTCCGTCCGTCTGCTTCTTGCCGTCGTCAGTGTGCTCCTTACTGCTCTCCACTGTGCGCAGACGCTTGTTCACGCGCTCGTTGTAGTCACCGGTGGAGCGCTCGTTATCCGCCTGGCCAGGCTTCCTCTTGAAGCTCTGGAATACAGAGTTTAAAATGTTCCAGTGAGACGGATAGAGAGACAGACAGTAGGAGATGGATGGAGACACAGACAGTAGGAGATGGATGGAGAGACAGACAGTAGGAGATGGATGGAGAGACAGACAGTAGGAGATGGATGGAGAGAGACAGACAGTAGGAGATGGATGGAGAGACAGACAGTAGGAGATGGATGGAGAGACAGACAGTAGGAGATGGATGGAGAGACAGACAGTAGGAGATGGATGGAGACACACAGACAGTAGGAGATGGATGGAGAGACACAGACAGTAGGAGATGGATGGAGAGACAGACAGTAGGAGATGGATGGAGACACAGACAGTAGGAGATGGATGGAGACACAGACAGTAGGAGATGGATGGAGAGACAGACAGTAGGAGATGGATGGAGAGACAGACAGTAGGAGATGGATGGAGAGACAGACAGTAGGAGATGGATGGAGACACAGACAGTAGGAGATGGATGGAGAGACAGACAGTAGGAGATGGATGGAGAGACAGACAGTAGGAGATGGATGGAGACACAGACAGTAGGAGATGGATGGAGAGACAGACAGTAGGAGATGGATGGAGAGACAGACAGTAGGAGATGGATGGAGAGACACACAGACAGTAGGAGATGGATGGAGAGACAGACAGTAGGAGATGGATGGAGAGACAGACAGTAGGAGATGGATGGAGAGACAGACAGTAGGAGATGGATGGAGACACAGACAGTAGGAGATGGATGGAGACACACAGACAGTAGGAGATGGATGGAGACACAGACAGTAGGAGATGGATGGAGAGACAGACAGTAGGAGATGGATGGAGAGACAGACAGTAGGAGATGGATGGAGAGACAGACAGTAGGAGATGGATGGAGAGACAGACAGTAGGAGATGGATGGAGAGACAGACAGTAGGAGATGGATGGAGAGACAGACAGTAGGAGATGGATGGAGACACAGACAGTAGGAGATGGATGGAGACACAGACAGTAGGAGATGGATGGAGACACACAGACAGTAGGAGATGGATGGAGACACACAGACAGTAGGAGATGGATGGAGACACAGACAGTAGGAGATGGATGGAGACACAGACAGTAGGAGATGGATGGAGAGACAGACAGTAGGAGATGGAGAAACACAGACAGTAGGAGATGGATGGAGAGACACAGACAGTAGGAGATGGATGGAGAGACAGACAGTAGGAGATGGATGGAGAGACAGACAGTAGGAGATGGATGGAGAGACAGACAGTAGGAGATGGATGGAGACACAGACAGTAGGAGATGGATGGAGAGACAGACAGTAGGAGATGGATGGACACACACAGACAGTAGGAGATGGATGAAGAGACACAGACAGTAGGAGATGGATGGAGAGACAGACAGTAGGAGATGGATGGACACACACAGACAGTAGGAGATGGATGGAGAGAGACAGACAGTAGGAGCCTGATGAGAATGCAGATGTTCAGTCCTACCTGGGTCTTGTTCTGGGTCTGACTCTGTGAAGCCATCCTGGCCGTCAGCTTTGACTCGTGGCCCTCTGATTGGCTGGCATCAGCCGCTCCACTCCCATGCTCCTAACACACAAGCAGCATCAAACAGTTACATGTGACCTGTAGTGGGACAACCTGAGGGTATAGACTAGAAGAGTCTGTGGTCTCATTGGAAACATACCTGGCTACATCTGACAGCATTCAGGGTCAAACAGTGTTCGTGGGACAGAGACGCTCACATTCTACATAAAGCTTCTTAGTTTAACCAAAATCTACAATCGATTTGTAACCAAAGCCAAGTATTACATTAACATTTCCAAGCTGAATAAGTGAGTTAACACATAGAAGTATGGGTCTATATATGAATGTGTAGGTGCTTGGGAAATGAATAGCTGCATATAATCAACGTGCAGAACTTGTTAAACGTGCCCCCTAATGTCAGGGTCTTTGCAGGAACAAGAAAAGTAATACTCCCAGGCCTTTCATGTGGTCTAAATGATCCCTTTCACACCAACAGGGACCATGAGCCAGTTCAAAACTGGTTCCAGCCTTATCCCAGTTATGAACCGGTTGGTTTCACACCGACCAGAGACAGCCATGGAGCCGGCAAGAAAGCAACGTCTTGACGTCACTGTAAACGTGTGTGTACGTCGCCCGACGCCGCTGCTCTCGTGGCTAACGCTAAAGCTAGCGCTAGCTTTAAACACAACAACAGCGGCGAAGACGTCTTATATTACATGTGCTGCCTCTCGCTTTGCTCTGTTAACTAAACAGGACCCATACAGCGTATTTTAGCCGGTCAATTTGATCGCTACGTTTGGTTATTATGTTGTGTTTACGTCTCGTAGTAGCGGTGTTTTTAAATATGGCGGGCACGAGGTTTGAGTTGGTCTGGTTGGTCAGGATAATCCCTCCCCCGGCCGCTGGCGCAGGCAGTTCTCATTTCTAGCCCAGCTCAATCCTGGGGTTGGGGTTGAACCGTTTTTTTTACAGCACGGAGCCTGCTCTCTGGCGGTGTGAAACCAAGAAACTGCTTCTAGCTCCGAACTAGCTCCGTTTTGAGCTGAGCCCAGTGCGTACCTCTTTGGCCTGGTCTCTCTCTGAAGCCTCTCCTGCTAGCTCCACAGCACTGTCACTCTGGAGGCTCTGCTCTCCAGTCTGACCGTCTGTGGCATGCTCCTTCCTCTCTACTGACTCAGGCTGCTCCTCATCCTCACCTGCTCCCTCCTCCTCCTCCTGGAAGCACACACACACACACACACACACACACACAGAGACAGACACACACACACACACACACACACACAGAGACAGACACACACACACACACACACACACACACACACACACACACACACACACACACACACACACACACACACACACACTGAGTTAAAGCCTCTACGAGTAAGTCGGCACGTTGGCGACACCTTTGAACAAAAGCGGTAGTATTTTTACGACGCCAGCTGTCGTGAAGCTGTTTTCTAGCTCGTGCAGGGCCTCAAGATTCAAATAATCAGGAAGCAATATAGTGCGTGTCCGTGTGTTGAAAGTGTGAGGGCACCAGACTCTTTTCGGCTCGGTGAGAGTGGTTCGTGACACAGCATCAACTACACCTGATTGCAATGAGTTGATCCATTGTCACCTCTCACGGAGCTGAACGAGTATGTGTCCCCACACAAAGCGAATGAACGAGAGACGGCAGTTAGTTATGGATCACGATGAGGTAATGTGTTTATGTTGTTGTAAATAATGACTATTTCAGATGAATAATGGTCATCTGATGATGCTGGTGAGGCAAAGTAAACTTTGTTTTAGTAGGCTACCGCTCATTCATTTAGGAGTAAACACTGCAGTCTAGGTTCGCTCCGTGAAATTGTGTATACGTTGCTTGGCAACGCCCTCCCGCCCGCCTATCACTCTCCCTTTTACCTTTTCTTCATTGCATTTTATTTTTTTTCTTTGATGGTTCAGCCCCGTTATCAGTCATTATGACGACAAATAGCCTAACTGTCTCAAACAAGGCTCCCGCTCCCCTTCTAGGATGACCAGATCGCATTTCCATTACTTTTCACACGTTCCGCAAATTGAGACGTTGTCCCGCATTGTTATTGAAAGTGAGCCCCCCTTTTTAAATGCGTGTTTTATAATCTGGCATTTATCCGATAGCTGTGAGGAGACAGCAGTCTCTGTTTGTCTGTGTGTGTGTTTGTCTGTGTGTGTGTGTATCGGGCTGCTGGGCTCAGTGGCTCTGTGAAGGTGCTGCCTGCAGTGCTTCAACGTTTGTCTTCCTGTTACTTCAAAATAAAAGCCAACTCACGTTTGTCAAGTGAAATGCTAATGTGAAGCCAGTGAAATGCTTTTAATGTGAAGCCGCAGCCTTAATGCTCTATTTGTTTAACAGTAGCTAACTTAACTGCTGCGCGCTGATCTAAAGATAGTGTTTTTTTAATATAGAAAGCCGTGTCTCTGGCATTACCGGTGGTGACACGAGTTTATTTTGCTAAAAAAACGGCACTTTGTCCCGCATTGTCCCGCACAAACGTAGTCTTTGTCCCACATCTGGTGAATTGGGATCTGGTCTCCCTATCCCCTTCCCTCACCTGGAGTGATAGGCTTCTCAAATCGCGTTCCTGCGCCATACTGAAATCTGCGACCAATACGGATATGTGACCATAGAGCATGCACGAGCGAACCGAAAATCGGACTGGGTGTACGACCAGATCAAATGCAGTAATAAAAACTATATAAAAACGTCTTTCTTTGCACTGATGGTCTCGTTTGCTGTTAAAGGTAATTTATGATTATGAGAGGAAACATGAGGCTGTTTAAAAGATATTTAAATGTTACTCGTAGCCGCTTTAATGTTGATAAATTGGAAAATATGGAAATGTTATTAAAGTTTATATTAAAGCTGTAGTGCGTGATTTCTGTCGCCTACCAAAAGGAATTCAGAGTTATTACACTAACAACACTGTCGGCACCTCTACATGAGGTTAAATACAGAGAGTTTTGTGGAGCTGATAGGCTTAATCGACTTTGTGTCAGCTGATTTGGTGATGGCTTGAAAGTAACCGACATTCACTTATATGAAAAAGTTACGCACTGTAGCTTTATAAAGAAAACTATATATGTCATCACACACACACACAGTGCATATAAACAGACGTTCCTTGGCATACACACCTTAGGTTTTTCTCCTTTGTCGTTTGGAACAGTAAGGTCTTCATCTCTCCCTGCCTCCTCTCCTCTCTCCTCCTCTTCCTCCTTGTCAGCAGCCTGGTCGTCCTCTCCCTCTCCCTTCTCTCCTCCCTCCTTCTCTTCCTCCTCTGCTCCAGGCTTGTCCTCCTTCTCTCCCTCCTCTCCAGTCTGTTCAGTCTGTTCCTCCTCCATCTGCTCTGTGCCCTCCTCCTGTCCATCCTCCCCTCCATCATCCTTCTCCTCCAGCCCAGAAGCTTTCTCATCAATGTCCAATGGATTCTCCTCTGAAAAACATCATGATTTCAACCCATTGATGACTATGGCAGTCTATGATGCATGTCCTTAATGCCTGAGGGTTTTCTGAAAAAATACTACGAATTGTCAACGTCTACCAAAACCTTAATATCTACTGGTCATCATCTCAAACATGGGGAAGAGAGAGGATGGAAAAAGCTATGGTCATATGTACTATACATATTACTGAACTGTCTGTCTGTCTGTCTGTCTGTCTGTCTGTCTGTCTGTCTGTGTAGCCTCACCGTCCCCCTCTCCTCCCTCTCCATCCTCCTCTCCATCCTTCTCATCCTGGTCTAGGTTGAGGTCTTCAGGAAGGTCCATGGCCTCAGGCTCAGCTCTGCTCTCCTGCTGACCATGGTACGGGTCCACTTCATTCTCATCAAACTCCCTCTGACACACACAGACAGACAGACAGACAGACAGAGACACAGACAGACAGACAGACAGACAGACAGACAGACAGACAGATAGAACACACAGGTCAAACACAGTAGTGGTTACAAGCAGTTACAGCTGTGAGTGACTGATACTAATGGATGACATGTTAAAAGATGCAAAGATAAGGTGACACACTGCAGGTTAATAGGGTCAAATGTTTGACTTGTAGTTATCATGAATCATTCTGGGGTTAAGATCTAACTAATTATAGGCAACATTTACATCTCTTTGAAACATGTGGACCAGGCCAAATAAACAAATACATGTACTTTTTGGACCTTTGATTTGTACTAGTGTGAAAGAAGACATGTTATGGAAGAGAAATGGACAACACATTCTAAATTGACCAGTGCTTGAGAAGAAAAGAAAGTGTGTTGACATGGGGCAGCATGGGTGACTGTATGAGTGTGTATGACTACCTCATCTCCTTGCTCGTGGATATTTTCCTTCTCCTCCTGGTCCAAGCCTTCATCGTTGTCCTGGCTCTTCTTGTCTTTGTTTGGGTCTGCCGCGTCCAGGTTGTCGTCCTTAGCCACCAGCTCGGATTCTCCCTGAGAGGACACAGTGTGGTCTTATACTTAAAAGCACAAAATAGACGTACGAGTGCTGCCAGCATTGCTGCAGGGGCCTGAAGGGGTGGTGGTGGTGGGGGGGGGTCAACCTGTCAGTGCTCAGACCATACGCCGCACACTGCATCATACTGGTCTGCATGGCATTATGTTGCGCTTTATAATGTTACACTTTATGTCATGTTACAATCAAGTGGGATGCACACACAGTTACAGGAAAGTGAGGCAAAAAGTTCAATTGATGTACTGTATATATATTTTCTTTACTATTCCTTTAAGACGTTTCTACAGATTGTGTGTGGTGATGATGATGTGTTGTGTACCTGGTCCATGCCCTGGCCTGACTCTTCCTCCTTGTCACTCCCTTCCTCCTCGTCTTCCTCCTCCTCCCCCCACATCCTCTCATCCAGAGTGTCCGTCTGGCCTTCACCCAGGTCCCCCATCTTCTTATCCAGGTCCTCCTCTTCCTCTTTGGAGGAGTCTTCATCTTCACCTGAACATCACAGAACAAATCAGCATTGAGTCACGTCACATTCAGACATTATTATTCTTTGAAAACACACAACAGGCACACAGTCAGACTGGCTGACAAGATCAGTCTGGACCCTTCCCATGTGTTACACGGGGAGTACCAGCTCCTGCCCTCGGGGGGGCGCTACAGGGTTCCAGAGTGCAGGAAAGTCAAATACATAAATACATAATACACAAATAACATTCATTTGTACCTTTGTCCATATCACTGCTCAATCAGCACAGCAAAGATAGAAGTGACTTTTTAAACCCATATTATATATGGGCACTTTTGCAGGGCTGGCCCCCCCCCCCCCCATCATATTTATTATTCATTGTTTTTGTTTATGTTTTTAATGTTGCTATATGTCTTCATGTATAATTGTTGGGAGTTTGTATTGCAAGAAAAATGTCCGCGCAAACGGGTTTTTCAGCAAACATTTAAAAAAATAAGTATTAGCGACTACTTAGAACATATAAAATTGACAGCAAAGTGCATAATATGTGAGCTTTAAAACATTTTTTTAAAAGGTATTTTAACCTTTTAATGACAGTTGAGAGGAGAGAGTACATAGTGGAAATGGGGAGAGAGAGAGAGCGGGGGATGACATGCAGTAAAGGTCCCTTGGTCAGATTGGAACCCGCGACCACTGTGACAAGGACCATATGGAATGCGCTCTACCCACTACGCCACGCAGCACGCCCCACACCCCAGACAGCTCAAGTCACCTGCTTCCTGCTCATCCCCATCATGCATCTGGCCATCAAAGTCCTCTGACATCTCGATGGCGTTGTCTTCTGACTGGATGTTCCCTTGGTCCTGCTGCTCCTCCTTCTCCTGGCCCTCCTGATGAGTGTCCTCCACCTGCACACACACAGAGACACGCTCAGACACTGGCCCTGGACCGCTTCAAGCTTTTTTATAAAATATGGATTTTCATTTTGTTTTGATAACTTTAACCGTTAAAACGCCAACATGTTATGGTTATATGGCGACTTCTTTGTTCATGTCCCATTGCACAAGTTGGATAGTGGAAGAAGCTGAACAGCATTGTACAGTGATATTTCCTTACCTGGTCTTCGTTCTCTATCTTGTCACTGACGTCTTTGGTGCCCTCTCCCTCTCCTATACCTCCTCCCTCATAGTCATGGAAGTCTGTGGCTCCTTCTCCCTCTCCCCCAGGCATCAGCTCCTGAGGCAGGCAGAAGCCCTGGAGGATACAACACTTGTTTAGCCCCTGGGCTTTCAGTACAAACCAGCTGGTTTTGTTAAGGACCTGTGTTGTGTGTATACCTTCTGAGCCAGCTCAGTGAAGATGCTGGCCAGCACAGACAGCAGTTTGCCTGTGCTCCTGTGTGCTCCCAGAGACACAGCCATGTAGTACCGCACCACGTCACTATAGATGCCCAGCACAGGCTCCATACGCACCAGCATCCTGCAAGCCCTGTTCACCTCCTACACACACACACACACACACACAGACACACACACACACACACAGACAGACAGACTGTAATCACAGTGCATTGAAGTATATAGTATAGTATAGCTCCATCTATCTATAACTATGATTGACTATTATAAAATAATAATGACTTTCCCCACTAGGGTTGTACCGATCGGCAATAGTTTTAGCCGGTGCCATCGGGAGTTTTCCCTTTTTTTGGCCGATGCTGTCGGAGTGACTGAGTTTGCAGTGGACAGAGAAAGAGAGAAAGACAGACAGGCAGACAGACAGACAGACAGACAGACAGACAGACAGAGAGCTTTATTTTATAACTTAGCTTTTTGACTTCTTAGTGACTATCTGTCTTTAGACTGACTCCTGCTGTCTGCTCCACCGATCAGCTGAGCTGATCAGCTGTTTGACAGAGATGAAACCAAAGTGAAACTTAAGCTGGAGTAGCTAACTATAAATGAATAAATACCAAACACAATGAATGTGTGATTTGCGTTGGTAGCCTACAGTAGCTCACGATCGCCGTGGATTTAGATTAATATAATACGAGCACCATATAAGCAGTGTGGATGCCTTCAGATAAGAGTCATCACTGAATCAGTCAAATCTATAGTTACTGGCTTTTGAGTCCATTCAAATCCATCCTTTTTATGCTATGTGACACATTGTGTAGTAGTTGTTACCTGGAGCTGTGTTGGCTGACAGGAGTCTGTGTGTGTTCTGAGGCGTTCCAGCAGCCTCTCCAGCCCTGCACTGACCTCCCCCACACCCAGAGCCTCCACCTCACAGGCCAGCTCTTCATCCAGCAGCCTGGAGAGGTGACCGGGCTTCAGCAGCTCCTCCATGGGCTCCTCTTTGGCCTCTGGAAACAGCACAGGGCAACATGTCAACAATGCTGTCAGAGATGAGCTTATTAAGCTTAAGGTCCCTTTGTCACTGCTGTTCAAGTTCCAATATGTGGTTCACAATTTGACAAGGTTACCTCAACTGTCTATTTTGTCAGATTCTGCGCTCCGAACGCCACTAACTGTTCTGTAATACACTATCGCTGTTCACGTGAACACACAGCCGGCGTATTTTTTTTATTTTAATTTTTTTTTGATTGACGTTACTTTCGGCAAACCACACAACATTTGGGTGGTCACGTGGTTTTAGAAAATCAACAAAACCCACCCCATGTGTATTTCAACCAATGACGGTGCATTCTATGCTGCGCACGCCATGCACATTAGATAAAGTAACAATGCGGCACTACGCAGCAGCTGGCAGGAGATACAATGTAGCGCCGCGCAGCAGCCGTCATCAATGGGTTAAGAAAATGAAAAAAAAAACATGCTGTTGCCGTGACAAGTTATGTAATGGGTATGTGTCTGAACAGTGAGTATGAGTAGCGCGGTAACAGCCAAGCCCTAGCAGGACTGCATGCTTCTCACCTGTCTTGTCATCTCCTTGCTGCTCTCTCTGTTGCTGCTCTTTCTGTTGTTGCTCTCTCTCCCTCCTCTTCACCAGGGTCTGCACAGCACACAGCACTGTGTTGATGTGTGTCTCCATCTCAGCAGAGAACTCAGTGCAGAAGGCAGGCTGGGGATCTGCTAGGGAAACAACGAGAGGAACCATGGTACTGACTGTCATATCATCTTACTTTACAGTGCTGCTTTTTACCAGCAACCAAAGTCACTTTTGAACCAGTTTAGATTGTCTCTTATGTCGGTCAGCAGGAGGTGCTACATTATCTTGCTTATGTTCGTTAGACATTTTATATATATTTTTGTACTTATTGCACAGACATCTTATTTCACTTTATTTTATTTGTTTGTATTTGCTTTGGTAATTGTTAACTCTTGTTTTCCATGCCCCTTGAATTGAATAGTAAGATGATAAATGGTAAAACAATGGGAAATGGACTTGTCTTATATAGCGCATTTTAGCCGATTTTCTCAGCCCCAAAGCGCTTTACATTTCTTACCACATTCAGCCATTCGTACACACACACTCATACACCGAGATGAGAAGGAATGCTGCTGACCTGAGAGCTGCGGTCCCAGAGAGAGCAGCTGTGTCTTCCATGTGGTGAACTGAGTGATGCTGTCCTCCACCTGTCCTCTGACATACTGCAGGCTCTGGGTGATGGCTGGCCGGCTGTCTGCTCTGCCCACACACACAGCAGGGCTGAAGAGCTGCTCCACACTGGGCATCTGAGCCGCCACGGCTCCAAGCTGCTCCAGGGCACAACAGCAGCTCACAAAGTGCTTCCTGTGGAAACAGAACAATAACTGTAGGGACGTGTGTTCCTGTTGCATAGAACTTCAAGTGAAAGGAGAAAAAAAGTTGTTAAAGTATTTTCTGGTTTTGGGGTTGAAGACAAGGCAACAGAAACCCTTCCTTTAACTGCGCAAATACTGCTAAACGATGGGTAGCGTTAGCCGGCCTCCGCCGATTGTCAGAAGATAAACTTCACATCACCAAAACGCTCCTGTGTGCTTGTTGTGACTTGTTTTACCATGTCCTGTTGCGCTGTACATGATTGGCTCTTTATGTCACTTTAGAATGAAATACTGTACATAACGAAAAGAAACCGCGCAGTGCAACAAGCTAAAAAAGAAATGTTTGGAACTATTCCTTTAACTCTTGAGTGATTGTATTGTACCATGTGTGGAGTGCTCTCTCAGAGGTCTGCTGTGCCACACTGTCCAGCTCTGTCTTCAGGCTCTCTGTCTGCTGCAGCATTGTGTTGATGTGTTGGTTGAGCTGGCTCCAGGCGGGGTCCCCCCTCCTCATCAGACAGCCTGGGGGCTGGCGCTGTGCTGCCAGAGGGGAGGGGCACCTGAGAGTGTGCTGCCTGCAGCCCTCCTCTGTCTGCTGCTGGAGCTCCTCCGGACAGCACTGGTGCAGCCAGGCCAGCTGCTGCAGCAGCGTGCTGCACTGGACAGCTAACGCCTGGCCTCTGCTCACCCACTCCTGGAGAGAGGCCTGAGGAGGGAGGCTGCAGCCCGCATCCTCACTCCGGCTCTGGAGGTCGGCCTGGACGCCCTGCACGCTGTCTGTTAACCTCCTGGGAGGGGTCAGGGCAAAGCAACATGTGGATCACTATGTGTTAAATGCAGTTACAACTTAACCATGAACTAAATGACTAAATGCAAATGACTTCAACGTTATTACAATTCATATTATCAAAGTCTATGCTCTGAAGGTTTTATCATCCAGTTGAGTCAGTTTTCTTATATTCATTCATTGAGTTTCCATTCCAGCTATGGCTGCTGTGTTGTAGCTGACCCTCACCTTTCTCTGTGTAAGCCAATGACATTTCCCCAGTGTGATTTATAATGATAATGCTTTGCCATTTTAAGTAGATCAGAGCCAAACTCACATCTAAAGCATTTCTATCAATGACCAGTACCAACAGTACTTCCTTGTGCCACCCTTTGTTTTAGTCACTCAAACTTCACATGTTGACCTCTTCGGTCGTGTTCTGGATGTATTTACTGTGAATACACCTGTTTAAAGATGCTAGAGTAGGATTGCATATCAAAGATCAGACCCATGGATATAGAGATGTAGAAGGACTCCTTAGTTCCATGCTGTGTAGTGAACCTACCTGAGGTGGACCCACTGCTCCGTCAGCTTGGCCAGGCGTCGCCTCTGTCTGAGCAGCAGCTTGAAGAGGTGAGAAGAGAAGCCTCTACAACGCTCTATGTTCCCTAGACCCAGCTCCTGTAACCAAGGACACACACACACACACACACACACACACACACACACACACACACACACACACACACACACACACACACACACACACACACACACACACACACACACACACACACACACACACACACACACACACACACACACACACACACACACACACACACAGTTCAGACTACAGGGCCAATGCACACAGACAGCTCACTGTATGTCTTCATGTGCAGTCCCTGTGCTCACCTTGGCAGCTTGATGGAGCGCAGTCTGCAGGACTTGTCTCCTGGCCCACGAACGGTAGAAATACTTCTGACATCCATCCCACGCTGTCAGCAGCTCAGTAAACAACCTACCAGACCAGGGACAAAAAGAAAATGGAGATGTACCATTCACCTAACAGCGGCCAGCGGCTATGGCTAATAATAAAACCACTAGCATTAAAGTGGGAGCTAGGCAGCCAACCAAATCAGCCCTGGCTGCATATGATGTTTTTGAAGGAAACTCTGGCCATTTCCAGCCACTAGAATCAACAGTGTAACTCAAATAAGACAGATGACAGCGGAAAGGTATTTACTGTTGTAAGGTATTACTGTTTGTATTTACATGGTCTCTGCAGGCTCTGTGGTCCTGACAGCAGCCAGGGCACTGCTCATCTCCAGAGGCTGCAGACAGAGGGTTGTCTCTGGCTCAGCTGTCCTGTTCCACGTCAGGCCTTTACGGTAGGACAGACCTTAGAAGACACACAGAGAGAGAGAGGGGGGGGGGTTGGAACACTGCTGGAGACTTCATGGAGCACACAGCCCCTGTACACCAGAGCACAACCACTCACCTATCTCTGAGAGCATCTTGAAGAGGTCAGACAGAGCTCTCTGCTTCTGCTGCAGGATGTGTTTGACCTCAGACTTCTGCTTGTCTTTGTCTGCTGCTGTGTTGATGCTGAGGCTCTGCAGCTCCTTCAGGTTAGTGATGACTTCACCTGGAAACACACCACACATCAAATCAGATCACTTTTATTTGTATAGTCCAATATCACAAATAGACATTTGCCTCAGTGGGCTTTACATTCCATACAGTATGACACCCTCTGCCCTTAGACCCATAGGAACAACATTGAGTCAAAACCAAGCCCCAACCTCAGCGATTTTTTACCAGCATCCAATAAGGAAGTGACCACAACTGTAGTAACCGGAAGTGCCACTAGGGGGTTGGTACCAAGACTGAGCCATTTTTCTTTGACTCACTTGTTAGACAGGCCGTTTTCAAAGTCTTATTAAACCTATTTACAGCCTGGGCCACAAAACCATTTTTGTCTGTATGTTTAGGTCATATCTCCATGACAACACTGAGGGGGGTGAATTTTTTCGGACCACGCTAGTTTTTATTTTATCGGAGGTTCAAATGTATTGGCGCGATCTCTTGAGTGACAGCTCTCCGCCCGTTGTCCCTCACTTTGCCTCGGAGGTATACCAACTTCTAACCACTACATCACGAGCGCCCCCCCCCACCCCCCCCACCCTCATACAATTCTTGTTTTTAGCACAAAAACATTTACTGATACTATAACACCCTTCCAAATAAAATTCAAGTGCTGGGAAGGTCTCTTCGAACAAAAACAACTCTTATTTTACAACTTAAAGGCTGCTGAATATTAAAACAATATTAAGAATGTTTGGAATCAAAGAGTGTGGAAAAATACAAGCCAGAGAATGGTCATCATTAAGAAATGGCTTTGCATTGATATATGAATCAAGATCACAATGTATTTGCGATTAACGGTGGAGCCCTTTGTAACTTTGCCGATTCAAATGCCAGATGTCCTGACTTAACCCTACATGGCTGCAGTCATGTGCTTCTTTATCCCGTGGCTGATGTAGACTCAGTAGTTATTTTGACTTTTTTTTTGGTCGTTTTTACTAAGTCGTCAAAAATAAACTGCGAAGCCAATGTCTTTTTGAAAAAAAATTGTATTGCAAAATTGTATTCTAAAAAATGCACAAAACAATATGAAATGGGAACATGTGCTCTTGTGAGGGGTGGGACTAGTGGGGCACAGGCTATCCAAATATAAAAATCGAAATTTGTAATCACAAGAGAGATCCTAACTTGATTTTTCTTTTATTCCATTTCAGTATGTGTTTGTACTGTATGTATTGCTATCTGATTTCACAGGTTCTTTGTTGTCTCGTCACATGAATGAATGTGTTTATTGTTTGTCATAAAAAAAAGAAAAGGAAGAAACCGAAAAAAAGAAATGAGCCCTGACGTGAAGATGAATGTCTGAATGCTATTCCATGGCAGTAGTTGTAGTGTTACTTCAGTCAGGACATACGTGGTGGAAACATGAGAATGATCCAGAGGGTGGCGCCACAGATTAAGGCCATGTGGTTAATCAAGTCAAAGGCCCTCAGACAGTCCCTGCGTTCCAAATCGCATACTCTTTCTTTTTTGTATTCTACATACTACATCCGAAGATAAAAATAATCTAGTTAGGATGCAGTAGGCATACTATTGGGACCAGGGGAGGATCTAGAACATTTTACATGGGGTGGCGAAGGGGGGGCAAGAGGTCTTGGCAGGGGGGCATGGGAGGACGGTAGCGGGAATCCCCATATATATTATATTGATCATCATTTCTGATAAAATAAGACATGTGTAGCCTATATCTTAAGCCTACATAGCTTACCCTATACAACACATTGCAACAACAGAAAACAGGCAATAATTGAAACATGTTATTTTGAGTGACATGACATATCACTCTAGTGTAGTGGAATTTATATGGAAGGAGAATAACAATAGGCTACAGTAGTTTAGGCTGGGACTGCAGTCAGACCCTCTGCTTACCTTTCAGCCATGTTAACCCTATGTCTCTCTCTCTCTCTATCTCCCATGTTGCCTGCTGATCACTACCTGCCTCTGTCGTCTGTCCCTCTGTCTGAATATAAAACCTCCTCTTCATCCCTCACATTTATTTCTTCTTTTCCCTCTATTCCTTCGCTTATTTATTCATGTCTTTAACATATGATTATGTAACCTGGTTTAATTTGTGCAGCTCGTTTGCTGTGATATGTGAGAGTTTTTAGTAGGCTATGTTTGGCTGTTCATACAAAAAGTATCGATCTCCTAGCTAGCACTGTCAGTGTCACTGTAGTAACTTAATGCCTCAGAAACGGCAACTCTCTCTCTTTCTCTCTCTCTCTCGAAACGGCGACCCAGTGTTAAATTGTATGGATCCGAACATCCAGGTTTTTTTTTTAAATATTTTTATCAAGCTCTTGCCTGTACTACAACAGGCCTACAAATTAATAAAAGGGCAATATGCTTCTACACGTCACAAGCGAGTGATTTCCCTTTTGGCCAACGATTAATGGTTGTGCTCTTATTGATGAATTAGCTACTTTTGCATTGCATTACATTAATTACAAATATAACTTTAAGTTAAATTGGTGTGTTTAAAATTCACAAGGGTAAACTGACTTCACCTTCAGATGCTCGGAGCAGGTCAGTAACTCTTCGCAGGGCTGCATGGCACAGCAGCGCGCTGACTCGCTGTGTGTGACAAACTGTGTGATCGCCGATATGCGCATATGATGCAGGGCCGTGGCTAAGTATTTGAGGGGCAGGGGCGCAGGGCATAAGATTAGATTCAAAATTATTTACTTTTGTTCAATTTATTGTTTGTTTAAATTATTTGTGTGGCTTATTGACATAGTGGAGGTTTGTTCTTACAAGTACATTTTTGAGAATGCAAAAGTTAGGGGGGCAGCTGGGGGGGCAAGGCTCTTCAGTGGGGGGGCCACTGCCCCCCCTTGCCCCCCTGTAGAACCGCCCCTGATTGGGACACACTTTTACTTATTTATTTCATCATAACATTGCGTCTTGATCTTGCCTCTTGCTTTCATATCCGTCGCATCCCCGTTTGTTTTCATATGGAAGCTCCGTTGATGTGACGTCACGTCACTTCAGGTTTGCACTGGATTGTGGGTCAGAATCGCCCAAATAGGCTGCTGTTTTCAACACTAAAAATCTAGGCCGGATGTAGTAGACATCTGGGTCTTTCTAACAATCCTAAATCTGGCCACAAGAATCGGGACATCCTAAATCTTTTTTCTTCCATACTAAATAGTAGAAAGTATGCGATTCGGAACGCAGGTAATATGTTGCCTGTCATTTTTTTTAACCTTTATTTATACAGGTAAATCCCATTGAGACCGAAGACTCTTTTACAAGGGAGACCTGTTTTCCTTTCCCACGTTACCATTCATGCACACATTCATACACCGATAGCAGGCTAACTATCGACATTCACACGAGGCAAGGTGGGTGTAGTGTCTTGCCCAAGGACACAACAACCATGACACAGGTGGCAGGGCGGGGATCGAACCTCCAACCCTTTGATCATCAGCCGACCCTTTCTACCAACTGATCCACAGTCGCCCCAAAATGTATTCACCCCCTTGTCCTGTGTAAAGTCTGCTTGTTACCAGTGAAACAGTCCAGGTCTTCAGCCAGCTCGGGGACGGGGCTTTTCTTCTGTAGCATCACACACATCTTCTTCATCCTCCTGGAGAGAGCAGGCAGACGGGCCTGGAGAGAGGAGCCTTCAACTCCCTCCTCTGGGTCTTCAGTCTGCAACACAGTCAGCACAGCTCATTCATGTCCTATAGCTTGTGTCTGTACACAAGCACTAGTAAGTTATGTTGTAGTAATGGCTTGATTAGCCGAGACATAAAGAGATTGGTACAACAGGTAAGCAGTCACTGAAACTTCATTTCAATAAAAAAACATATAGTAGAAAATAGATACTTGCTCTAAAAGGTGCAGTGTGTAGTAAAAGTGTATTTTGGCATCTCTAGTGGTGAAGACTAGTTGCTCTGTGTGTCTACCCGTCCCATTCAGGGAATTTACAGAAGCTACGTTGGCCTTCAAGGACAAGAATCTAGTTACTAAAGATAGCCTCATCCACCACTGCCTCAAGTCTTTTCCACAATATCAAGTGATGAGGTGAAGATGTATTTAGTTATTTATTCTATAGTACTTCTTCTTCTTGGTCTTCCAACAGGTGCATTTCCCCAGGACGCCCACCTTATATAAAAACTTGTAAGGACGTTAAGTTTGTCCGTTCTGTGCTGCTGTAGAAACAGTTGAAACATGATTTGAGTGGAGAAGATGAATAAGGAGAAACGCCAAAGCGCTGTGTGAGCCTTGTACCTGCAGATCCCTGCCCCTCCCAGGCAGGGTGCTGTGCAGAGCCCGGTGAACCCGATGGAGAGGTGTCTCCTCGGGGTTGACATCCACCCCGTCCAGGCTGGAGCCCTGCTCCACCAGAGAGGACACACTGGGCCCGCTCAGAGCCTCCTCAAACTTCTTCACAAACTTGAAGAGAGTCCTGCGAGAAAGGAATAGACGGTAAAACTATGTAGGGGGCGGTTATCTGTCCTGTCAAAGAGTCCTCTGAAAGAACACAAAGTCCAAAAATACAGAAATACTGTATATGGCAAAGCACTATTCTATATGGTGGACTATATCTGCCATTATAATACAACTATTTAAAAACTTAAATAAATGAATGCTGAAATGAATACAGAAATAACTAAATGCATAAATACATGGAAATAAACATGGATATACATGAACGAATAAATAAGAGTTGGTCATTAAACAGGACATAGATAAATTACATTTCATCACGTCTTCTGCTTTATTAGACAGTTTTGGGGCAGAGAGGGGGAATGACATGCAGAGAACTGACCACCACACAACAAGCAGCGCCCTTAATTATTATTTCTACATTCATTTATGCATTATACATTCATTCATTTCTGTTTTTTTTTTTTTTTTTTTTGCACTTATTTATTCTGAGGAGTCCATACATCCCAGACGTGGACACTGCTTACCGATGGGTCTTCTCCACTGACTGTTTGATGGACCAGAAACTGACGTCGTTCCACTTGGAGATCTTGACAAAGTCCTGAGGTGAGAGCGGGTTACATGTTTTACTATGACATGTACAATGACATGTATGATCAAGCTTTCACTGCGATGGTAACTAAGTAAGTAAGTAAAATGTATTCATAAAAGCACATTTATAACAGTTTGCACCGACCTGTACATAGTGCATTCAGTAGGCCAACATGAAGGCAAAATAACAACAACAATAGAAAAAATAAAAATAAAAATATAAAAAGACATATAACCCGGACATCCACACACAGACATAGATAATATGGGAGCATAAATAGACAGGTATATACACCTTGAGCTCCTTCTCAATGGGCTGCCTGAGTTGAGTGATCCTGCTCTGGACACATTCAGAGAACTGACGGTAGTATCTGTGCAGGTTCCACAGAAGACTGGACAAGGCCTCTGTCAAAACAAGCAAAGGGATAACATGTCATCCTCCCATCAATAGCACCAGTCAAGTCAATTCAAGAGGGGCTTTCTTGGCATGGAAAACAACAGTTAACATTGCCAAAGCAATTGAGAGTATACAATCAATTTGCTATTATAAATATGTACCGATATGTAAAATTGCAATTGCGAATGTATGACTTTAAACTAAACAAACACAATATGGCTTTCGGTGTGTGTGTGTGTGTGTGTGTGTGTGTGTGTGTGTGTGTGTGTGTGTGTGTGTGTGTGTGTGTGTGTGTGTGAATAGTAATAATCATAAAAGAAATGTTGAAGAATTTAACATATACCATTACAAATATGTACATATAGATATAATCACAAACCTAGGAATATAAACCAAACAACATGGCTTATTGATTATATAAATATGAATGATAGATTATTATAGATATTTAAAATGGCTATTGCAAATGTAGGACTATAAACTAGACAAACAGACAGTATGGCGGTTTAGGGATGTTATTAGCTTGTATCTGTCTTAGTATGTGCATTCAAAAACTTATGTATATATAAATTCATAGGAAAAAAAAGGTTCATAAACAGAAAAATTCAACATTGCTTTTTTATGTACAGTGTGTGTGTGTGTGTCAGTCCGACTCTCAGTCTAAAGCATGGCAGCTTGTTTTGAGCCATCTCTATAGATCACAGGTTTTCAAAAGGATAAACTTCAGCGATGAGGTGGTGACCCCATCCATTGAGTTTGAGTGGAAATCCAATCAGTGGTGTCTGAGCTAGTTTAATGCATGGCAGTGTTTCACCTAAGGCTGACCCTGGGTCTGGACTAGGGATCAATACATTTGTCTAGATCCACACAAACCAATCATGATGACATTAGTTAAAATAACTCTCCGACACTACACTACATTAACTAGATCTGTCCGTTATGCAGATACTGTTAAAATGTATGTGTTTGAGCTAATTATAAAATACATATCTTCAAATGACGTGTTTGTGCTTTGGTTGGTACTGTATTAAAAACATGAGGGGTCACAGTCCTAATGCTGTGATCCATAGCTCAATTGTCGGAAGCACGTGTCTATTTATGGAACATCCTGAATCAATTAAAGGCTATCTTTTAAATGTTACTACCTCTCCTCACATTATAAGCAGGGTTAAACACATAATGCTACACTTAGCACACCTATTTGTAATAGGCATAACATATCTTCTTTCATACTAGTATAAATCAAAGGTCCAAAATGGAAATGGAGCTGTTTATTTGACTAAACCTTGTCTGTTTGGGTCTGAATATTTCTCCTATACAGTCATACATAACATATTTAATGCTTTTTTTCCCGATACTCTAAAGCACTAAACACTCCATAATCATTCTTAGCATTGCATTAGCATTGCCTGTACATCGTATTTTTGAATTCATAAATTGAAAAAAAAAGCTGTATCCAAATATCTCTGGCTTTATCCAACATCTAGTTTTTTTGTTTTTTAAAGAGATGCAAATGTTAAGGTGCCAACACACTGCACTCCGCGGCGCGGCGGTTGGCCGCGCGAATCGCAGGTTCCGTGCCGCGTGATCATATTGGGTCATATTGTGTCCGCCGCCCGACCAGAGTAGCCTTCTCCTACTCTGGGGATATGCTGGCGCTGCTGGGCTGAGAGCACCAGTCTGCTGTGCTGATGGTGCTTTACCCAAGCTAACTGGTGCTAACTTGGTTCATAAAGCAAAACTGATAGCTGTACACAGCAGGCAACAGACACAGAGGCAATTCACAGAACTTATGGGAGCAAACTGTGACTATTATGTTTTCATCCATCTTAATTTCCTCTGTCAGTCGTCCCGAAGCGAGTGACGTCGGGAGGAGCTCAACGCTGATTGGCTATCGCGGCCGGCGGCAAAAAGTTCAATATTTTCAACTTCTGCGGCATCCGCGCCGTCCAAGCCGCGTGAACCGCTCGCCGCCGGCCGCCCATTCGCTCGGCGGCGCTCGAAATACATTGACTTTCTATGTAAACACGCCGCGCGGCGGTGTGCAGTGTGTTGGCACCTTTATGATAATAAGTTAGATATTGCCATATTTGCATATTTATTCAAACAACAGCGCAACAGAATGAGGACTGTGGGTTTTGTATGAAGGGACTATTGCACAGCCAGTTGGGGGAATGACAGAGAATTAGAACTTTTAGCAGACATGTGAGTACTGTATGGAGACAGACTTTTAGCAGGCATGTGAGTACTGTATGGAGACAGACTTTTAGCAGGCATGTGAGTACTGTATGGAGACAGACTTTTAGCAGGCATGTGAGTACTGTATGGAGACAGACTGGAGCTGTACTGGCTGACCTTGTCCAGTGCTTTGTGCTGGCAGCAGCAGCAGGTGGCAGTGGAAGCTGAGCAGCATGTCCAGGCGAGTGTTGAACTGTCCCAGGCTGGAGCCCTCCATGAAGGCCTGCAGGGTGGAGGTGATGGAGGCCAGGGACAGGCGCTCCACAGCCTCATCTGGAGAGGACAAGATTTGTTTTAAGATCATTTCTTGACGTTCACGTGATTGGTGATAGTGTATTACAGAAGAGTTAGTGGCGTTCAGAGCGCAGAATCTAGGTCTACTGTAGGCTACTGATGACAATCACACAACACATTACTTCTGTTTAGTAAAAATATTCATTAATTTAGGCTACATTTGGCTGCTCCACCATGAGTCAGCCCAGCCAGGCGATAGTTAAGTTTCAGTTTCGTTTTCATCTCAGTGTTATCAGCTGTTTGGACCAGCTGATCGGCTCCCGACAGCTGGAGTGAATCTAAAGCCAGTGATAACTGAACTACATCATAAACTAAAGCTATCTCTTCCTCCCTCTATCTGTCTATCTTTCTCTCTCCATTGCACACTCAGTCACTACTATCCATGCTAAAAGGAAGCAGGATTTGAACCTCATTTAGCACATTATTTTTAAATATTTTATATCATTTATTTTCCCCCACCCATCTAATTTTGACGATTTTTAGAAAAATGTGTTGGTTTGTAAGCGCTAAGGGAGCATGTTTTTATAAAACCTGTGAACCTTAACTTTAAATGTATTTTATTTCATGTTTCTATGTGCTACACAGGCTTAGATATTATGGTTTTGGTAGACGTTGACAATTCGTAGTATTTTTTTCAGAAAACCCTCAGGAGATTAGGACATGTATTCTAGATTGCCATAGGCGTCAATGGGTTAATCATGGGTTATGATGTGTGTATGTACCTGTGTTAGCCTCCATGCTCTGCTCCTCCAGATACCTCTCCACTAGCTGGTAGATAGAGAACCAGTGGCTGGTGGACTTCTCAGTGTGTCTCTTCATGGCATTGTCCAGGCTGCTAGACCAGCAGCTACACAAGAGACACAGGACAACACACATTTAGCTAACACACAGGAAGACCAAACAGCTTGGACACACCGGGCTTGGTTCTCTATTTCCTTGTTCCCACTGAGCAGTGCAGTTCAGTTTGGTACAGTAAAGGTTGGTACGGAACGCTAACTCTAGAGCAGGCTTGTTCTAATGCTGATGAGGTCAATGAAGAAGGAGAAACACCACACAATAAACACAGTGCAGCGTGCCAAACACAAGACTCTTCACAGGACAAGGAGATTACACATGGCAGATTATCTCTCTCACAAGGAAGTACTACTGCTATTATTATAGTCCTACTACTATTATCTAGTCCAACTCTTCACTTCTAAGTGTGTGAAGGGGAAGAGAAGGTAGTGTCTGGACAGAGCCCTGTGTGTCTCACCTCAGCTCCAGTTTGCGCCACTGGATGATGAGCTGGGTGACTGCTTCCAGCTCTTTCCTCAGAGACACTGAGCGGCTGGCGTTGTTCTCCCAGTCCTGTTCACAACAAAGAAGCTTTGAAAAACTACCTTACATACCTTTGGGATTTGTCAAATGTTGTTGGCTATTAGAAATGTCCCTTAGTATTATTATTATTATTATTATTATTATTATTATTATTATTATTATTATTATTATTATTATTATTATTATTATTATTATTATTATAATGATTGAAGTGTAACAACGCTACATGCAAACAGAGCGGACCTGTGCTTTGCTGAGCAGGATCTCCAGACCATTGAGGAACTTTGCCAGTGGACTGGCCAGGCTGAAGACCAAGATCCTCTCCATCACCACAGTCAGCTGGGGAACACACACACGCACACGCACACACACACACACACACACACACACACACACACACACACACACACACACACACACACACACACACACACACACACACACACACACACACACACAACACAGGGTTACACATTATAGCAAACAACTCCTCACAGCCGGAGACACATCATCATGTATCCAGCTATTCTTTCTATATCGTGTAATATCATTTTCTGTATGAGCGTTTCTGCTTTTATTTCACATGTTCTAGATCAATGTCAATCCAATCAAATGTCCATCTTGCTTCCTACTCCATTCTCTGTGTGAGAACACTGAATGCTTCTCTGCTAACTGACTGCCTGCCTGCCTGCAGCCCTCCATGTGGGAAGCACAATCTGACCTGTATGAGAGCTGGGTGTTCGGGCCACTCCTCCAGCCTCTGCCTGACCACCACACTGAGCTGCTCCAGCACAGGCAGACAGAGGCGGGCCTGGCTCATGTTGGGCTGCTGGTAGAAGTCGTATGGTCCCTCTGAGCAGACAGCCAGGCCGTCTGAGCCCTCACTGCCCAGCACGGTGTTCTGAAGCAGGGCCGAGAGCAGCAGCTCACTGCCTGTCAGCTGCTGGTCCAGATCACAATCTAAAAGAAACAAGGAGCACAATACATGAGCTTCATCTCTGCTTTGCTGCAACGATAAAGGAGCTTCCTGTTGTGAGGGCTGTGTGCCATCTTCTGCCCAAATAACAATGTCTATTGATTCATTTCATGCAATATGGTTTTATTAAGTTGTGTTGCATATCACACTCTTAACGGTGCTATTTTTAGTCATTTACTCCTGTTGTATGGATGTGGTTTTGGTATGAAAGACCAGAAAACTGTATTTTGCAAATTGTGCCCTAGAACAGGCCCCTAAACAAACTCAAACACACTCAACACATGTGTTTTTGACCATGTTGACATTGTGGGCCTGTCTTCACATTATTGAGAGTGTGAGCCTGATTTTGCTGCTTTAGTTAAACTGGAACAATCTTTACATTCGGTATCTTATGCCAGTATTTATTTGTGTTTGCCTATACAGTCGAAAAGTACTTTTTACATTTTCTTTTTATATTATATTAATATTTTTCTAATTTTATTGCAGAAAGAGTTAAATAAAATGGAGAAAATAATCAAATATGAATAATTAACTTATTTGTGGTGTATATAATTCATATACACACATATATATATATATAGACACATCAAAATGTAATGAGAGATAGGCCTTTCAATGTGTCATTCTATATAACATATGTATTCGTAGAATTGACAGTAATATGCTCCAGCCCATGATGATATGTATCATTAGAAGGATATGTAATGACCTATTCTGGAATATGACTGTTTGCTCATATCGCCCCCAGCCCTGTCTGTTGGTATTTATTAATAAAAGGAAACAACCCACTGACCAATCAGATGATAGAAGCGTGACATCATTGGGGAAGCGATCTGATAGGAGGAGACCAGGGCTTTGATGTGTTCTCTGCTGTGATTGGCCGGTGCTGTGCCCCTGTACCACAGTGAGTGGGCGTGTCCCAGACAGAGGCTCTGGTGGATGTGGACCAGTGTGGTGACAGCAGCTGGAGACAGGAAGCTGCTCTCACTGGTCTCCTCCTGGGCCTCCTCATCCAGGCCTGGGTCTGCTGGAGCCTCCAGGCTGGGCTGGCCCACTATGTCTTCAAAGTCCTGATCACAGATGGACACATAGAGTGAGATAGTATTTATAAAGAGCATTGAATGTTTGTGTGATGCTCACAGTAAAGTATGAGAAACTCAGTACTTCTGTTGAATATTAAAAATGCCTCATTTCCACTGAGCAGTACAGTTCGGTTCGGCACAGTCACCCTAGATTTGGCTTGCTTTTCCAATGCAGACAGCTCCCTTACTTGGTAGTTGGGGGTTTATGCTGGACAGTGATAGCCGCGGTCAGAGTATATACATTCTATGGGTCAGAGCTGTTGAATGGTGCTGGTCGCAGCAGCTACGTAGCTAAGGTGGGACACAGTGTAGCCCGCTGATTCATTCAATGAAGAGGAAAAACACCACACAATAAACAAAGAGCTGTGCCAAAAAAATTCTCTGAACACAAGACTCTCACTCTTGCCGAAGAGACTACACACAGCGGTTTATCTCTCACACAGAAATTAGGATTCTGTCGACCAATCAACAGACTGCAGTGTGTAGCTCCACCCTTTTGGGACCCTTCGGGACGGTTAACGAAAGGGTGGCAAAATTAGGTACGGCAGGTTTTACTGACTTTAGAAGCCTTTTAAACTAACAGTGGAAATGTGTACCGAGCCGCAACCAAACCAAACCGCACCGGTGGGTGGAAACGACGCTTAAGAATCAAATCATCGGGGCGCTCCGGTGGCGTAGTGGATAGAGCGCGTACCATATTGGCTCCGGCCTTCGTTGCAGTGGTTGCGGGTTCGAGTCCGACCCGTGGACCTTTACTGCAGGTCACCCCCCCCCCCTCCTCTCTCTGTCTCCCCATTTCAACTCTGTACTACCTAATAAAAAAAGCTTGAAAATGCCCAAAAACGAATTAAAAAAACAGAGTCAAATCATCAACATATTTTTTAGATAATTCAACAATTTAGTACAATTTGTTGGTTGCCATGAACAGCCCCAATGGGCCACTAGTTGTCTTTGAAATGTGTATGAAACTTATTATTAAAAAATAAATAAATCATTAAAACCAAAGAATGACACTGATATAATGCAAACAGATGTTTTTTTTTTATGATTGAAATGACAACACTGTGACTTGAGCTCTTGAGATATCATGTTCATACCTTGTTGAACTGGGGGAACTGCCTCCTGAAGTCCCTCTCCTCCTGCTGGTCCTCAGTCAGCCCTGAGCCGTGCAGTCTGCTGCGGTTCCGGTAGAGAGAGGCCTCCTGCTGCTCTCTCTCTCTCTTCAACCTCTGCTGCTCGTCCCACTCATTCACCAGAGCCTGTCACAGTGCGCACAGCAACAGCAGGGCATTTACTTTGGAATCCATTCATGTTAAAGGCTCAGCGGTAAGAACGTGTATTTTGCAACATTTACCGTATTTTCTGCACTATAAGCCGCACTGAACTATAATTGAATTACCATATGTAAGAGTTTGTGCACAGAGGGGATTGTCGGGAAAGAGATGGCTGCTTGAGGAATCTCCCATTTATTAACATTTCAACAAACAAGTTGCATATTTGCATAACATATTCAAGTGTTACCATTTAGTGCAATAGCTACTAGGGATGGGCACGAGTGTTTTCACTACTCGTGTGATTTTATCATCTGCTTTGAAATAATTGGACAGTTATATTCCTGACAATGTTGTGGAGAAAGGAGAGACCGTGTTCAGCTCCGCGGTGCTGTGGAGGACACAGGCTGCGCTCCGGTGACACGGAGGTGGCAGTTATTTGCAGTTGCTTTTTGACACAACGCTCAGTTTATTGCACTTGCATCAAAATATTTAATTTTGTTAAACTTTATTTTATCCGTTTTGTGCCGTTTTGTACACGTATATAACATTTTAAAATAGGGGCGGCCCGCCGGCCGGCCTAAAGGCTACAGACACTAAAAAAAACAAAAAACTATTTTCCTCATCCACCAATCGAGTTCATTTGAAACGAGGAGTACTCGAGTACTCGATTACTAACGCCCATCCCTAGTAGCTACAGAACATATACTGTGCTGTGTAATAACAGGGTCGAAAAATTGGTGCAGCGAAAAAGTTGCGGCTTATAGTCCGAAAAGTACGGTAGTGGTGAAAAGTCTAGATTGCAACACTCCCTTGGTAACCCCCTCTACCGTTTGGAGAATTGGGTGAAGCTACGGTGGCCTTCAAGGACAAGAGGCTAGTTACTAAAGATGGCATCATCCACCACTGCCTCAAGTCTTTCCACAATATCAAGTGATGAGGTGAAGATGTATTTAGTTATTTATTCTATAGTACTTCTTCTTCGTTTTCCAACAGGTGCATTTCCTCAGGACTCCCAATATATAAAAAACGTGTAAGGCCGTTAAGTTTGTCCGTTCTGTGCTACTGTAGAAACATGGCGGTGCAACATGGCGGCCTCAGCGCACCACTCCTATGTAGATATAAAAAGGCACATTCTAAAGGTAATAAAATAACCAGCAACTTTTATTTTCAAGTGATTATACACTAATTAAAACATAGTAGAACATTATATTTCATTCCATTTCTATCAAGTCTGGTCTGAAAAGAAAACAGCCATTCCCTTAACGCACATCCTGCACCTTCACATGTTAAGCCAGAAATCAATGGACGTAGGTGTAAACCGAGGCTCTTACCTGACAGATGTGTCTGAAGAGGTTGTGTGTGTCTCGGCTGAACTCTCCGGTGGACAGAGTGTGACACTGCACATAGAGCAGAGCGTTGAGGAGCAGTGTGGAGGAGCAGGGCACCACGTGATCGTAGGCCTGAGCCTGATGCTGCTGCTGGGGCACAAGCTTCCCCAGGCAGCGCAGCACCTCCGTACAGGCCTTGGAGCACAGGTAGTCAGCCCGGGCCAGGTAGGAAGGCAGGCTGGAGGACAGGGAGGGGAAGGCCAGCAGACAGCACACCAGTCTGGGCAGACCGGGCACGGCCGTGAGAGAGGAGGCCACCTGGGAGGAGAGAGGTGGTGAATGGTTGGACTAAAATCCTCTTAAACGTGGCTCTAACATACAGTGGTATCAAATTTTACAATCCTCGTACAATGTGTTCCTAACACGATGAACACATGAACGCGTTCATTTCGATTAATTAATCACAGAAAAAATAATGCGTTAAAAAAAATTAGCACAGATTAATCACGCTTCTATAGTGCCCTTTAACCCGATGATAGCGCAGCTGCATCTGTAGCCTGTGGACACGGCCCACACCACAGGATTAAAGAGTAAAGAGAGAAGCAGGGGAAAGGGCCGAGGGCTCTATGGATGTGTTATGGGATGCTTCAGGCAAATAAGCATGAAGGTAGGAATACATATTGTGTTATTCTCCGCTGTGTCTGTGCATTAGTGGTTATGTGGTTGCCTAATTAACAATGTCGGTTCAAAACTCTCAGTATCTCTCAATCTTCCTCCCTGCCTCACTTTGCTGCTAGCTGCCTCGTCTCCCGCTGAAACGGACTTCCGCCCCATGTCACTTCCTAGTCTATGCCTGCCTTTTTCCCTCTTGTGTTTGTGTGTGTGTGTGTGTGTGTGTGTGTGTGTGTGTGTGTGTCAATATTTTTGGCTATGAGTAGGACGATGGTGAATGAGTCGGCATACGCTATGCGCACCTGTAGCACCTGCTGTGGGAGATAGACAGTCGTCATTTAGCCTGCTGTTTTTTTAATGGTTTTAAGTAGAAAAGAGAGAGAAAGAGAGAGAGAGAGAGAGAGAGAGAGAGAGAGAAACAAACTGTAGGCTATACAGCTGTTTATAAACAGGCATAGAAGTATCATATAAGTATGCAATTCATTTAGATTAATTAATCACAGAGCCTGTAATTAATTAGATTTTTATTTTTTTATAAATGTTTATAGAATAATATAAAACTTGGTTAAAAAAAATGGACTGGACTCCATGGCAACAGTCACTTTTTGTATAGAACGTTCGAGCAGAGAAGTGCCATGGTTGAGTATTAAGAACCAAGCTTAGCCTGAATCTCTGTTAAGTTTATCAAACTTAAAATGACAATATCTTTAATTAGAATGAATAAACAAGCATCACACACATTTTTCAGATGCGTACTACCGTGCAACCATGGTATCTGCACATTTTTAAAGTTCAAATTTAAAGACTTTTAAGACCTTTTTCAGACCTCTAAAATGAAAAAATAATACCAATACCGCGGCAACAGAAATCGACAAACTACACTACAGTATATACTCCGTAAAGGGTTACATTAAGTTTGAATAACAAATATTCGATGCACTTTAGCTAACAACTGCTGTCTAATTACAGAAAATAAAAGATGTTCAGCAGTCTGAATGAAGACAATGTCCCCCTGCATTTACCATCAAATAAATATAAGAGATCAGTGTAAAGGCAACGTGAAAACCCATCATTACCACCTTTCAACCAATTATAGATCAATTGGTCTATATTTTCTGATTAATCGAGTACCAAGAACAGTTTAATCAATTTAGAAAATATGTGTTAGGTGCAGCATACAATATTTGAATAAAATACAAAATTGGGTCATTTTTGGGGAATAATAATCCTAATGTTCTTCTAATTTTAATTCCTTATTCAATAAACAACCAATATAATCCATTAACTTTCTTTTTCAAAACTTATGGCAGAAACTATTTAAGAATTGGTTGCACAGTTCAAGGGTCGTCCAAGTGAGGTTTTTTTGCACTTTCAAAATCGTATGTGTATGTTGGCCTAGCCTCCGGTAGATTTACATCCATGCTCACGGGACCTGCGGTAATTTGGGCAAAGTAATTTTTTCTTCATACAGTATTGTTGCAGGCGTTCAGGTTAATAAACGGCGGGTATTAGGGTTGTACCGATTGGCGGAGAAAACGTAGGCTACTATCTGCGATTGATGGGAGGATCGGCAATAGTTTTTATCTAGCTGTCAGAAAAGGAGTGCAGAGTGGAGAGAAAGAAAGTGACAGAAAGAGAGAGAAGCAGAGTGCGCTCACGGCAACGCGACCTGAATGAACGTCTGATGAGCAGCTAAAATGTTTCCTAAACACAATAAATGTTTTGTGTGATTTGCGTCAGTAGCCTACCTACATCATCAGCGGGTGGGTGGTTGCACACCTACAAGCAGCGGCAGTGTGTGGTCGCGGGGTGAATAAAGCCCGCCACGGTATTTGTCGCCCTCCCTCCACCTCTCACTGATTCTATAAGAGCTGGGCATGCATTCCGCCGCGTCGTTCTCTCCTTTTTTGCTTTACCGCGGCCGACTTCAAATTCGGAAGCAGGGGACGCACATTCTTCTTCGACGTTTTAAATGCGGTACCCAGCCACACACGGCCGTACTGCCTCTAGCGTAGGTGTCGGACTTGCCGGATTATCATTGAAGGATATAAAACACCGATAAAATTAAAACATAGAAATCTAACAATTAAACTAGAAAAATAGAAAGAAACAAATAAGGCAAGCTCATTCATTCTGTCCTGTTCAAATGTAATGCCTCCCCTCAAACAATTCCAGACTTTTTAAGACATTTAAGACCTTGAATATCAAAACCTGAATTGAATGACTTTTAAGACATTTCAAGATCCGCGGCAACCCTGCGCGCAACTAACTCCAACTAACTCAGAATTCATTTCTATACGGATCTAGTGTTTATCAATGTATGGGTTAGACCTTTACCTGGGACGCCACTAGCCTCATGCCGTGTCTCAGCTGGTGGATGCCGGTGCGAATGGGGCTGACCACATCGGGGAACATGGGATACTCTTCCAGCAGTCTCTGGCAGAAGCGCTGCTGGGAGCTCTGCCACACGGCCTCCTCCCTCAGCAGGCCCTGGACGGCCGCCCTGGCCTTGGGGGAGGGGTTGGAGGTGTGCAGGGCGGAGAGCAGGTGGGCCAGCAGCTCTTTGACCACAGACACCTGGCCGATGCTGCACAGGTAGTGCTGCAGCTCCTGGAAGAGCCGGCCGTACTGGGGCTCGTGGGGCCGACACGCCTGCTTCCTGGACAGCTCGGCCATCTGCTCCTTCACCTGCTGCATGCGGATCCACAGGTACCTACAGCCACACAGTATTTAACACGTCTGTATTAAAACATTTAAGACCCACAGGTAGATACAACCACCACACACATACAAGGGGGTTAGAGTCTTCTTAGGGCACGGCGCTGGGGCTCACCTGATTCTAGGATGCTGGAAGCCGTCAGTGGTGCTGCTCTCCTCCAGCTCCACTCCAGTCATCAGCTGAGACGACAGGCTGCGGCCCTTCCACTCCTCCTGAAGCAGAGCCAGCTGCAACACACACACACACACGCACACGCACACACACACACACACACACACACACACACACACACACACACACACATTAAGAACTTTCTAGTTATCACTCAGTGCGGTTACATGGGACATATAGATTGGATTAAGATATATACCGAACTTGCCACTCGAACGGACCGCGTCACTTGTCTGAGTATACATGGCCTTTCAAATATTCGATAAATGGCTGGAGCATTGCTGACTCCGCTACGCTAGGTGGCGCTGTAGCCCTTTCAACAAGTGGTTATAGAGCCACGTCCGGTTCCTTTCCGGTCAGATACATTTAATCAATATATTGAACTTAGCTTTGAAGCTCCATAGCAGACAAACAGAGTGCCCTTACCTCCTGCTGAGCATAGTTGAGTTTGTATGCGCGCTTCAGAGCCGGGTCAAAGATGGTCTGCGGCGTCCACACTTTGATCTGGAGCAGGCCCATGTTGACCCAGAAGACTCCAGAGGACTGGGCCGCTGGGCTGGAGGCCTGGACTTTGCCCTGGACATACTGCTGCAGGCAGGTGACGCAGGTCTCAGCCAGGCCCTCAGGGAGCACGTTGGTGGGCAGGAAGTCTCTGAAGACGGTCTGGATCTCCTGTGCTGCTATGAGCGGGTCCTGGTCCTCCACCAGGCTCTCACAGCTCTCCATGAAGCCCTCCTGCAGGCTGGGAGGCAGCAGGTCAGCCATGCTCTGGAGCTGCCGCCGCAGCACCGCGCCCTGCAGCCTGTAGTCTGTGCCCCTGGAGGAGGTATGGGGTGATACACATGGGTCAGCTTCTCAACACATGCTCACAGTCACTGAGTGGACTCTGTGTCACTCAGCAGATTTCAGAACGTGTATTATAAATCCATTTAACCCATCACCTTCTGGCTTAGCTATTTGCTGAAGTCTAATCAACTTTCTAGGGTTGTGTCAATGAAAAGGTTTTTAAATAAAGGAGGAGGAGAAAGGCCAGGGGCTCCCATCCTCTCTTTAGCCAGTTGTAAACTCTGCACAAGGCATCATAGAGCTCCTCTGGCTACTACAAATATATCCCAAGTGCAATCATCATTATTAATTCTGAATGAGCGATAATATCCAAACAACAGCCTTTGACTATTCATAACATTTAAAGTCTGTCTTATCACAGGACAAATGAGACGCTTTGACATTTGAAAGCTGCTGTGAGAAGGTTTAAACATAACACTGTAATGAACCTGAAGTCAGCCAGGGCAGGGATGGACATGTTGTCCCACAGCACAGCAGACACATCCTGCAGCTGCTGGACCCTCTCCTTCCATTCTCCCAGTGTGACATGAGACAGAGAGAGCAGGGCGGCTCCCGACGGCTCCCATCCACGCCCTGTCTCACTGCTGCTCAGAACTCCCAGCATGCAGTGCGACCACACGGCTTTACTCAGCAAGGCAGGTCCCTGGAAAAAACATGGACACCAGTTAAAACCAGCAGGAAAACAACTTTGATTATCAAATGATTGAAATAGAATGAGAGCACCAGGAGATGCTAAAGGCCTGTACCATATTGTCAGCCCCATGGTGCAGCTTAGGGGTGGGCTTGCTCTCAGCTCTCAGTGGGTCCCAGTTCATCCAGAGGTCAGGGTCAGAGGTGACACTGCTGGTCCACAGGGCAGACAGAGCCTCTGATAGAAGCTCACACCACACAAACTGAAGCTCCTCCGCGGGCTACAGGGACACACATCAATGTTAAGAGCTTTGAATGAATATCTTTTTCAAGCGGTTAATCAGATCAGTACACAGAGAAGAGCTGACAAAAGAAAAAAGGAAGAGATGGAGGAGGGTGATTTAAAGCAGGGATGCTGCAACTACACAGGCTTGTTTAGGATCGCAACTGGGGCTGTGTCCTATTTCAGAACTTTCTTAATTCAGTGTTTAAACTTCCTTTGTTTTTTGGGGCTCGCTTTATTTCCTTGTTTTTTCCGATTGTATATTTTAGGCTGTTTTTCAAAACATGTTACTTAAAGATCTTCTCAACACATTTCAAGATGTTGATTCTTAAACACCATCCCCTCCTTCTCAATTATAAACATGCACAATCTCTGATTTCATTCTGGAAGTTTTGGAACATTTAATGCCTGATGAAAGTGAGTTGGACCAAAGAAGACTCTACGACAGTAACGATAAGTCAAAGAGATGTTCCCTTATTGTACTGACCCTGTCACTGCTGAGCAGGAACCACAGAGCCTGGAGCTGGCTGACGTTCATGGGTGTGGACTGCAGGCAGAAGCGCAGATGTCTGGAGAGTTCTCTGCGTAAGCTCTCCTCAGCCTCCTGGTCACTGCAGAGCACAAGGGAACAGTTCACTACACAGTCACCATGGGTCTCTGTCAATGTCTCAGGAGGGTGTGAGAGGTGTGTACCCAGGAGAGAGAGCCAGGTGCAGCAGGTCGGTGCTGAGCCGTAGCTGGTTGAGTAGAGCCAGTTGTTCCATGAGGGGCCAGAGCTGGGCCCTGCGGCTGAGCTGCTGCAGCTCCTGTCTGGACACGGTGCCTGTGTCTGCAGCCTCCTCCCCCTCACACAGGGGCCGGGTTAGGGTTAGCCCTCTGGAGCTCATGTGACGCTGCTGCTGCTCCACGCTGGACAACAACCTCTCCAACACGCCTGATGGGGGAAAAAACATATGCCTTGTTTCCACTGAGCAGCACGGTTCGGTTCAGCAAGGCACGGTTACCCTAGAGCTGGCTTGTGTTTCCACTGCAGACAGCACCCATACTTGATACGCGGGTTTATGCTGGACCGTGATAGCTGCAGTCAGAGTCTATACAGTGTATGGATCAGAGGTGCTGGCCGTGGCAACGATGTTACTATGGTGACATCATAGCAGAGGACACAGTGTAGTCCGCTGATTAACTCAATGAAGAGGACATTACACAATGCGGTTTATCTCGCACACGGACATTATGATTCTGTTGACCAATCAACGGACTGCAGTGTGTAGCTCCACCCTCTTGTGACGGCTTGGTACCCCGAAGAAAGAATGACAAAAAAAATTGTTGCGATGCGGTTCGCTTACTTTGGTACCCTTTCCAACTTTTGACAGTGGAAACACAAGTTAATGCGTGCCCAACATCACTGTGGCAGGGTGAAATGTTCAAGCACTGGAACCAAGGAGGAACTAAATTATCAACCGATTTTTTTAAATGACCCTGAATTTGACTTTGATCACTTGTAACGAGAGCTTAAAGATAAGAATACCAAGAAGGTTCTTGTAAAAAGGCCCTCCAAGGAGAACATCAAATCAAAGTGACCACATTAAGCACACAGCTATAATGATAGAAAGTGAAAGAGAATGATGGAACGCTCACCAGACTTGTGTGGATCAAGCTGGTTGTTAGCCAGCAGCACCAGGCCCCAGGCTTCCAGCAGACTCTCCTTGATGTCCAGCCCCAGCCCGGCACCTTGGAGTCGGACCAGCTCGGGCCTCCATGGCCCTGTGGTGCCGCCTAGCCTCAGATCACTCACATCCAGGGCTTTACTCAGGAGCTTGAGCCGAGACGCACACTCAGCCACTGACTCCAACTGAGGGGCAAGATGCATATGGTTTGTGAAGCCATTCAGTTCAACTGAGATGAAATGTGAATGGCGTTTGTTATACTTAAAAAGGTGCAGTGTGTAATAAAAGGGTGCATTTTGTTGCATCTAGTGGTGAAAGTTCTAGATTGCAAAGCTCCCTAGGTTATCCCTCTCTTTGGGAGAATTTACAGAAGCTACGTGGAAGAAGCTAGTTACTAAAGATGGCATCATCCACCACTGCCTCAAGTCTTTTCCACAATATCAAGTGATGAGGTGAAGAAGTATTTAGTTTTTCATTCTATAGAACTTATTCTTGGTCTTTCACAGGTGCATTTCCCCAGGACGCCCCACTATATATACAGGATATAAAAGCCTTTAAGGCCGTTAAGTTTGTCCGTTCGGTGCTACTGTAGAAACATGGTGGTGCAACATTTCTACCAAATATTCTCTGGAAAACGCCAAAACCCTTTACACACTTCACCTTACACTGCCTTTTAAATAGTTGATCCTTTTTGCTTTGACAGCCATGGGTAGATAAGGGCCGATGGTTAAACAACAAACGATGACGCTTGGCCTAGGTGTGATATCAAAGCAGAGTTGATGCAGTGTCTCCACACCTTGAATGGCAGAGCTTTCCCCAGGGTTTTCTGGATGCCTTTCAGAGCGGTGGCCACCGGCACTGGAGTAGACAGTACCGTCTGTATGGCTGTCGACACCGCCTGCAGCTCCTGCTGGCCTCTGCAGCACAGCACAGTCACAACAAGGGTTAGATGGTGGAAATGAGTTTAGCCAACAGATCTTTAGGTCACAGGTTAGCATTTATATGTGAGGAGAAACAAAACATTTCTTCTGCAACAGTACAAGGCTGACTTCTGCCACATCTCCCCTCAACCCCTTATAGTGACTGCACTGATCGCCATGTCCATAAGGTAACTCACTAACTATGCCTTAGTATGGTGGCCCTGGAGTCCAAATCAAAACGGCAAAAAGGAAAACACACCAACTAAAAAGGAATACACAACGACAAATCATAAAACACACAACTACAAAAAGGAAAGCACAAGCACATGAACCTCTAGTGGGAAAGGTAGGGCCTGTCTGCCATGATGGGATCCTCAGTGATGGACAGATGGATTGTCATGTAAGGAGAAGGAGTTGCACAGTAAGCCCTCATCTGGCACCAGACAAAACAGGCTGTCCAATCAGTGAGGAGCCCATGACGGCTGACAGGCCCTAGAACATAATGATGTTGTGATTGGTTGTTGTGTTTTATGATTAATTGTTCTGTTTGGATATGTGTCATTGTGATTTGCACTTCAGGGCCACCGTACCCAAGTACCCCATACGACTCCATTTAAAAAATACTGACCTATCCCTTTAAGGAAAAGTTTAAATAAGGCTTTTTAAAGCCACTCCATGAAATGTAAGACCAAGCTCACAATAACAATAAAAAAAAAAAAAATTGACATGAATGACCTTGGGTTTGAGAAGGAAACAAAATATGACTTCCTCAGTCAAGTGGAAGTTTGAAGATCATTCAAAATGCAAAACTAAAAATGCAAGTAACACCAATGTGTCACCCAGGCCATTTGTAAACAATACATAACTTACTTACAAACTATTTTTACATTTTAAAATAGTTTCATCGGGAAAAACATAAAAACAAAAGATAAGTCATTAAATCCATGTCCCAATGTTTTAGCAATGTGAAGACTCGACTTGATACAAGACATTTGAACACTAACTAAGGCCTCGATTTAAGATGAAGTAGTTCAATGCCTTTTAAGACTTTTTAAGGAGGAGCAGGAACCCTGGCAAATGCAAATACATAAAATAATCATAAATGCAGAATCAATGGAAGGTCATAATGTGTATTGTGGAGAGATGTGTTTACTCAGAGGGGTGGTCTCCTAGCAGCAGCTGAGGCAGTCGGGTGATGAGGTGTTTCTGGACCCACTGCCAGTGCAGGGACAGCACAGAGATGCCCTGAGAGTCAGCCGGCAGGGTGCTGCACACATCCCAGAAACGATCCAGCCACTGCAGCAGCTGTAGGATCTACATACAACACAGGAGACCACAACACAGGAGCAGTTAGAATTCTATTAGGAACCATCTTTAACATTAACACATTAATATATGTGTCAATTGACTTCAGTATATGGCTGCACAAGTCATCACAATGTAATCACAGACCTGCAAACTCATAGGAGGTGAAAAAGGTGACAAACACCCGTCCCTTCTAGGGGGGTCGGGTGTTTTTCGCTGTCCAAACGATTGGCTATTGTTAAATATCATTCACACAACCAGAGTTCTCCACTATTGCCTCCAATGTCCAGCTGGGTGAAAATAATAGCCAGCTGAGATCCTGACCCTCCTAGGGGGGTCCGGGGGTATGCCCCCCCGGGAGATTTTTTTTAAACTTTTTAAAGTGAAATGCATGAATCTGGTGCACTTTGAGAGGGAAATTAAGAGGCTAAATCTGAGGAATTTTGTGTGAATAAATAATTTGGAGACACTGGGTCGGATGAATTAGAAGCTTCTTGGATTTTCCATTAAAATATTCATTTAAAATAAAATATTATGCAGGGTCCTCTGGGTTGGGCTTGGTGCTCTTTTTCTTTTATGGGACATATTTCTCTGTAATATAATGAATACATTTAAATGCAGAGAGAGGAATGAAGCAGAAGAACTCTGTTGTCCAGCTATCTTTTTTTCCACAGACGAGGCTGAAATAGGTTATACAGTGCATGGGCATCTGAGCCCCATTTCCAAATGTTTTTAAATAAACTCAATACACACTGGACGTGAACGTGACGTGATCAGTTAAACTTGGATTACCTCCCAGATGAACTGATTAAATTATTGGGCTATTAACTTGGCTATCTAGATCAAAACATTGTATTCATTTTTTGTATGATATAATAATATGATGTTAATATCAAACACACAAACTAAAAAATAAAAATAAAAATAAATTGTGGGGGGGGGGGCCTGTCGGTCGGCTCTGATTGTGAGCGCACTGCAGACACTTCATTTCTGCAATGTGCGCTCATTAAACTGTCAGCTTCACTTAAGAGTCCTGTGTGGGTCAACAGTGCAGTGCAAACTATGCAGCATAAAGTTATAACATTCGTCTACGACCGTGATGTTAAATCACCTTCACACAAAGTCTCCGCCCCAGCAAAGCAGCGAGTCGATCGCTGTGACGGTGAAAATCACCGGGACCCGGGCCGGGAGACCCAGTGAGCGAGTGAGACGCCGCTCAGAAAAAACTCTGTGGTTTGATGGATGAAATCAGTCGGGGATATCCTGCCCGTTAACTTTGTCTACGGGAACGGCTTCCGCGATCTTTTTCTATGTCTCGAGTCTAACAGAGAGCCATGTCGGCAAACTGACAGCGCGACTAAATAAAAGGACTGTACAGTGAGCTGCGTCCCTCCGTATAGTTTCTGTTTCAGTAGGCTGTTACATTAACCTCTGAAGCATTGACAGTGTTTAATCAAAGCCTCTATTTTTGTATTATCAAAAGGGCTTTGATTGAGACTTTTAGCCAATTCTAAAGTCCGAACACACAGCGGCAGCAGTGATGCTTGTGCCCGATCTTAACGCTGATTGGACAATACTCATGACGTCTACCAAAGATGTTTTATTGCCAAGATAACGATATTCCCTTGTCTCACACTACGGTAACTCGTCCACACAGTCCAGTCTGGGAAGCGCTGGCTGACTTCTCTGGCAGCTGCCGCTACCCCCCCCCCCCCCCCTCCCAAAAACAAAAACTCTTCGGATCTATACGATTCACGTGGGTCATATATTTTGATTCTAAACGGCGATTTTCGCCGAAAAGCGACGAGTTTGCAGGTATGAATCAATATGATACACTGCGATGTTCCAATCCAAGGAAAGTGCAATACGTATTAAAGGATGTATGTGTGTCAGAAGACCTCCACCAAAAACCACCCCATCATCGGCGCAGCCCTTATACAATATAACTGGCAGCAAAAGCCACAGTATAAAACAGTAACATGCTCAGTGACCCAGTCAGTGAGTTCTGACCTCAAACATGATGTGGTCTGAGATGTATGGCTGTCCGCTGTGCACTGCCTGCAGGGTGAAGGAGTCCCACAGGTCAAAGAAGGTGCGCAGGTGCATGAGCACTGGGTGAGGCAGGTGGCCGATGTCCACTGACCCTATGAGAGGAGGACAAAACACATGTCAATGAGTTACACACTGGAAGCTCTGTCACTCCGTCAGAAAGGTGAGTGTTATGAATCAGTTCCCTCATGTGTGTGCAGCGCTTACCTTTGCTGAAGGCCGTGGCTATTCTCAGGGCAGAGTTCTGAGCAGACAGGTTGATAGCACAGGTGCAGATGACAGACCTCTCCTCTCTGTCCATCGTCAGAACAATCCTAACACACACACACACACACACACACACACACACACACACACACACTCATTAACTCTTAAGCACTCACACAGCCAAACATGTATTTTGACCCCCGAGCATTCTCCAGAATCTCTGACTGCACCTTTAATTCAACACACTTTGCCTAGAATAAATCTTCCAACCATTCAAGATCATTGTATACATGTTAAGAGACTACTGTTACGTCACATTGCTTATTCTTGACATTGTGTGCTTTACTTGAACATATAAATATGCTGACTTGTACCGTTTCAGCCATGCTAATGCCTAGGCTAACAGTCTGCACATGGTAAACCTAAGACTGTACCTGTTGGCCACTGCGTTCAGGGCATCCAGAAACTCTGTGTATCTCTCCTCGTCCTCAAAGCTGCACTTGTTAGCTAAAATATCCAGGTATTGTTTGTTCCATCGCATGTCCACCAGAATCCTATATTCATCTGGAGATAGAACAAGGATTGGTTCATATTCCTACAGCAAGTCATATTTATGACACAAAGGCACAGAATGTCCTGCACTGATATGAACATTAGAAAAAGTCCTGCAGTTTTGACACAGATCAACTCTAAACTGTGCTGACCTTATAACGCCTTAAACTAGCATTGTTATGAATAAAGCTTCCCCTTGACCACTGTTTTAACTTCGAATTAGTACATTAAAAGCTTGACAATGCAACATTTTCATTTCAAAAGGAAATTATAGAGTCACACAAAAGTAATCCGACTCAATGATCACTTCTGCCTCACTAGAATGTGTGGTGGTGTGTTGATCCCGGGCCCCGCCAAGCAGCTGGGTGGAGCGCAGACCTGAGTCTACTGTTTCTAAAACAATACCAACCAATGCTACTATGTCTAATACAGCCAGAGAGAGGAGGACTGTGCAGATAAACACTCCACCACATAATCTAGTGGGGCAGAAGAGATCATTGAGAGGGATTATTTCTGTGTGACTTTCCATTCAAATGTTGCATAGTCTGCCTTTAAACAGGTGCATCTTAAAGGAATGCTTCACCCATACGGAACCGGCGTTCTATCATTATAAAATCACTATTATAATATCATGAATGAGGTTTTTCTTCCCTCAGTCTTCCCTTAGTCTTCCCTTGGCCCAGCTGTCATGTTAATCCTAGCCCTTACTGTGATGTCACAAGAAGGAAACTATAGTGTTAGACAGTGTGACCATAAAACACTCTTTCTGCCTTTTCTCAGGCGAGGATGATCCGATTTATTTATTATTTGCACATTTATACTAAATAGGATCTCCGAGTTCAACACACCTTCATATTCCAATTGGTGAAGTCGGCCTTTAAAACAAATGTGAATGTCATGGAAACGTTCATTTACCTTCCACATTTGAATTCAAAAACTGAAACTTTTATATATTTCCCACGTTTAATTCATTACACTTTGGGTAATACATCTACAACATACATCCTCTTCAGAAGGTTGACATGTCGGTTTTTATAAAGGTATGGAATATTCTAATATTTGTAAATACTGGTCATTTGATCTGAGCTGTAATCATCAAAGTAAAAAGAAAGAAAAAGGCTTGAAATATATTTCACTTCTAGAATACATGAAAGTTTAGCATTGAACTTTTCCATGATGTTCAAATGTGTTAAAAGATATTCTTGTATATTTGTTATGGCAGAGATCCTACCTATGCTGTGAGGCTGGAGTAGCTCTGCTAGGGACTTGCCCTTGGCAGCAAGTTTTCCTCCAAACACAGCCTTCAGAGCCCTGTTCCCTGCCTCCACCTGCACCAGAGCTGGATCTGGAAGAGTCAACAAAGCACACTGTTTAAGGATAGTTCTGAAGAGTGATGGGGGGGGGTTAGGGAGTGGCAAAGTGGGTAGGGAGATCGCCTCTGGAGTGCAGGGTCGGAGTTGTGTCCCTGAGCAAGACACTGAACCCCACATTGCTCCCGATGGTTCAGAGAGCGCCTTGCATGGCCGCTACTGCCATCGGTGTATGAGTGTGTGTATGAATGGGTGAATGTGGTGAGAAATGTAAAGCGCTTTGGGGCTGAGAAAATGGGCTAAAAAGCAATATATAAGTCAAGTCCATTTACCATATGGTTAAGGCAAGACACAGCAGGCAGAAACATTGGGCTTTTTTCCAAGCACTGGCCAATTTAGAGATTGTCTTTTGTTTCATACTAGTATAAATAAAAGGTCAGAAATATACATTTAGGTGTCTGTATATTTTAAGACCTGTGCATAGTCGTTTTTGTTTTATAAAATTTAAAAAAGGCTGTATCCAGAATCTGTTCCCTAAAACCTTTGGACGATTATGTTAGAAAAATGTAATCAAATGTTTAACTCTGGCTTTATCCAACATCTAGACTGTTGTTTTGTAAAGAGATGCAAATGTATGCACATTTCTAATTCCAAAAAAATTATTGTTCTAACGATAGTAATCAACTGGCAAAGTTTCATGAGGATATATATAAGTTAAAAAAAAATGTACCCAATTCACCTGCAGTGTCTCACCTTAAAGAAAAACTCCCATATTCATTTCTGCAAGGTAGTGTGGTTAAAACGTGGACAGATCACTGTAAACTGAGATACCGAGGGCATGTGATGTGACTCACCTGGAACATATTTGTAGCTCTTGCCCAGGTGTGAGAGCCAGCTGCTGCGGAGGACCCAGTCTCCGTGGGAGGCTCTCTCCGTCAGCAGCCTCACCGCTGTGGGGATGAGCCTCAGAGCATCTCCCTCTGCCAGGTCCACCACTCCCCCAGAGAACACCACGCCCTCAGGGCTCTGCAGGGCGCGCTGCAGGTCACTCAGGCTCAGCGGGCGACTCCTGGACACGACACACACACTGGAATCATTTCCTTTCCTTCTTTCATTTTTTTCTAAATGGCATTTCAACAGGCTTCGGTTCCTTCACCTTAACTGACATTAGGGATGTAACGAGTACGATACGATACGATATTGCGATTGATATCACGATACGATATTAAGCGCGGAATTCATTTCTACCCCCTTAAATGAAATGTTGTACCGCTGATTTAAATAAAACACACCAATAATTCAATTTTTTTTATATATCTTACTGTGAAGAGATTTCTGAGAGACTTAAACAACTTATCAGCAAAACAAAGACACTGCTTCTCTACTGCTGTTTTTAAAGAAGCATTACACCTGTCATTTTAAAATGAAATGGGAATTTTAAATCTAAACTTAATTTAGGCACTTGTCTGTAACTGTAAAAGTATGCATAAAATTAAATAATTAAACAATAGTGTGATCATTTTCCCATTTTTTTAAAGTTGTATTTGCTTATCAAGCCATGCTTTTACCTTAAAGGTGAAGTAAGCGGTTTATTTATGTTAATATAAGTGTTAAATCGCTCTTTATTCATACAGTGATCACTTACATAATGTGCGCGTTTCATAAAGCCGATCTCTCAGTCAGCTGCTTTGCATGTAATCGGCAAATAAACTTATTGGAGTATCCCGAAATTTTTCTCCAATCAGAAAAGAGAACGCTACAAACCGACACCCGTCTCACTCATAAATACTATATACACTCCATGGTCTCACTGCTGGTGCACGCCAGAGCAACAGATGGGTGACTGTATATGCGCCTACAATGGCAGAGTAGGTAAAAATCCTTCCCAATGTCTGTGTTGATGGTTTTATCACACTTATGGATCTGAGATGATGCTAGATAACTTGCTGCTTGAAGACCGCAGTGCATTAATGTGGTGACGTAGGGACGAGCAAGGGGACTGCTAACTGCAGTAACTGACAGGAAGTTAGCTAAAAGAACCATTCCGCTTACAACACCTTTAATAGGCCTGCATTATGACAGGCACAATGAACTCAGTAAAATATTAAATTATGATTTGTATTTGTTATGAATTAAAATTGCAGTCTCAAAATCAATGTTTTTGCAGTGCACTCCTCTACCCCCTCCCTTCCTCACACTTTCGCAACGTCCCCTATGTTTGAGAGTAGTGTCACCTAAGTTTGACATAGTAGGGATTCCATAGTATTGCGCAACATGCTCGTATAGCTGAGTTCCTATGCTGCGTTCACGTGAAGTTGTGATGAACATATCAAGGATCTTTGGACTTATTTCCTTCATCTGCCTTTCACCGAAGTTCGCCGACTTTACCGGGGATTTAACGCGCGGTCGCGGTGGATTCTATTCTATTCTATTCTATTTTCTTTTTTGTATCTCACTTCCTCACGTTCACCTAGATTCATGATCATATAACTCACCCGCAAGCAACTTTCTCTTCAGTCTGGTAAGCTACTATGCCGATCTTTTTCTCTATCTCTCCCTTTTCTCTTTCTCTCTCTTCTTCTTTGCTGCTGCGTGACTCAATGTTGTGAAGCTGCACGCGCTGCTCTGCGTAGTGTAAACAACGGCCCACGTGAGACGTGACTGTTCAGTTTAAAGTTAGAAGTCATGTTTCAGTGGTAAGATGTTGTGTCAATGTGTTATTGTTTGGTTTCCAATGTTGGTGTGACCCATACAGTGTTAGATTGAGTGCTACGTTGCTCACCAGACTCTCCACAATGACCGAGCGCATTTACCATGCACGCTCGCCTCTTTACAGTGACACGGTATTACAAGACAAAATGTACGGTTGACATTCGTGGCCTTTTCATATCGCGAACGACCGTTTTGCGGTATATTGTTACATCCCTAACTGACATTTAAACTTCTTTCAACGCTCATACGTCACTAGACACTTCCCTATCTTTTCATCTCTTTAAAAAGGCACACCTACTTTTAATAGTTACATTCTTTGGTTTGGTTCAGCACGGCACAGTAACCCTAGGTCTGGCTTGTGTTTCCACTGCAGACAGCACCCTTACTCCGTATATGAATCACCTACACTTCGACTAGCATCTCCAGCACACCTCCGCTCTTCCTTACCGTTTGCCCTGCAGGCTGAGTGTGTTCAGGCAGAAGGAGAGGAGCTGTCCGTCTCTGAGCACAGCAGAGAAGCAGGAGTCCTCTGTGGAGAGCAGAGCCGAGGGGAAGCCGTCGGGCCAGACCCCCGCACACAGCAGCCCACTGCCCCAGTCCTCTGTGTCCAGGATGGAAAGACGCTGCTCGATCACCTGCTGAGCTTGCTGGAGGGAGAACCAAGCACATGGGAGGTTGATTTAGGAACGTTGACTAGGTTTCTACAGGAAAGGTCTAAACCTTAATGCTCTGATTTCCATCAACATCAGGAGACTGTAGGACTCTGTTTAGTAGAGAGACTCTGTCATAAGTGCTTCATTTATTTGGCCCTTTACCTATCAAATACAAATTTATTTTGTAGAAACATGGCAGTGCAAAATGGCGTTGCACCCTTCTCCATGTAGATATACAGTACAAGGCTTATTCTAAGGCAATAAAGAAATTACATTTATTTTCAAGCGCTCATACACTAATTAAAACATACTTATGAATATGATATATTATGAAAAATACCCTTTACACATTGCAACTTTAAAGTGATTTAAAACTGGCAACAAGAAGTCACAGAGCTGAAGCATGACAATGCCTGGCCCGTCTGGTAATAAAGCACATTCTGGGTCAAGCCAGGAGAACTCTGGTGAAGGATTAACATTGACACTGTAGCTCAGGTCAACAACTAAAGTAGAACTGTGAGCAAGGCCATGTAAAGTTAGCAGCACCACACAGGGAAGCAGTGTGTTGTCTTTACCTGGCCCTTTGTAAGGAGCCAGGTGTCACTATGTTGTATACTCTGGATACAAGCAATTACCTAAACCAAAGAAGATAAAGGCAATCTAAGACACTAAACAATGTCGTCATCTTCTCATTTAAAGTGCTAAGCTAGAGAAAGCATTACTGATTTAAAAAAATACTTAATTGCAACCACAGACATACAGAAGTGTGTCATCAGCATAAAGGGTATTTAGACACGATACTATTATAAAAAAAAAAAAAAAAAAAAAAAGACACGATACTATTCAAGCTGGTGATGGTAGCTCAAGGGGTGTTTATCTACCTTCTGGCTGTCCGGGGTGCGTTGGCACAGTGAGTAGGCCTCTCCACAGGCGTGCTGCAGGGCGCTGGGTAGGTCTACTCCTCTGTGCAGCTGGCAGGACAGCAGCGCAGCGGCATGGAGGAGGGAGGCCAGGGACGAGGCAGGGGAGTCTGAACCAATGCAAGCAACAGTTAGTATTATTAACTCTGCAGACTGGCAACATCACTATCCCTGCGTTCAAATCCCCCATGCTTCACTGCTATTTAGTACGCCAGAAAAAAGATTTAGGATGTCCCATAAATAGGCACGTGAATTGTAGTATGCTGAAAATAGATACATGCCCCACTAACTCCAATAGCATTTTGGAGTATTCGTCTTTATTCTTGACATTTCTCGACATAATGAAAAGAAAAAAAAAATCTCTCCTGTGGCCCCTAAAACTCTTCTGTACTTTAGTATGTAGTGTAGTAAAAAAGAAAAAAAGTATGTGACTAGGAGCACAGGGTATGTGTTGGGAGGATTGCGTTCTTACCCCAAATGGCAGATTTGATGCTTTTGTGGATTTGGATGAGCAGGTCACACACACAGTCCCCGGTCACCCCCTCACTGTGCAGCAGGGTCCTGAGGTCCATAGAGTCCCAGCAGACGGCCTCGTGTTCCCCTGGGATGTAGATCTCCACTCCTCTGTTCCTCATGGCTCTGGACAGCTCCCCGCGGCCTGGGTCCATGGTCAGGAACAACCTGCAAAGGCCACACACACACACTCATCAGCTGAGCGGTGACTGTAGGGCTTGGAATCTTTTTCGAATCCCGTGCTTCGATTCGACTCGGATGTCTCTTCATTTAGGTCTATTTTTAACACTAGAACCGCCAGCGTACTCTTTATACCTTTAACCGCCACACGGGTCAGATCTACCCGTGAGACTGAGACCGTGAGATTTCTAGTGTAATAAAAAGTCACAAAGTCATAAATTAGTTTGTTTAATCATTATTTGTGTTTTGGATGTCTTGTTTTATTATCTAAGTATCTTTAAGAACACGAAACGAGATTACGTTTCGTGGCGACTCAGTGATGAAACTGAATGTAGATATAATATCGCTAAAGTATTACTGAAAACAGACGGTCAAAACAGCGTCCAAATGAGCTAAAATCCTAAAAACAATATACAGTAACATGGCACATTTATTTCTAAGTAAGTTCTAATTGATTATTCATTCATTTCATCACATTGACATGTTTTGAGGCGGAGGACCCCTCCGATGCTCTCTGTCCGGCTCATCAGACAGCACTCAGCTGTCTGTGAGTTGAGCTGGACGAGCCGCGGTGTGTGGAACAGCGATCTGTTCTGATCTCTCTCCACTATCAGACTCACATCACTCACTTCACTTAGTAACTCTAATGTTGTTAGGTATCTTCATCTCTTATCTATTGTAAGAGTTTATGAATGACTGCACGTACAGTTGTCAGATCGCGGATCTCAGACAATGCCGTTGCTTAGCAACTTGCTAGAAAATTAGGGCTGTCAAGCGATTAAAATAATGAATCTAATTAATCGAAATTAATCGCATACATATGAGACTTTTATGCCTGTTTATAAACAGGTATAGCCAACCTTTTGTTTGTCTCTCTCAAATGAGGAACTATGGCCAGATGTTCTACTCAAAAACCACAAAAAAACAAGCAGGCTAAATGACGACTGTCTATCTCCCACAACAGACAGCACTGCTACAGGTGCGCATAGCCTGTGCCGACTAATAACAACCCCTAATGGACTTGTTGACTGACTCAAAGCCAAGGGGAACAAGCTGTACCTGAAGTTAGGATGTGGGCTGATTCTGGGCGTCTTCCCATCGATGACACCTCGCTCGTTGATGGTCAGAGAGCCTCCGGGCTCCAGCAGGGCGTTGAGACGGTCCAGGACAGAGGCACTGAGCAGGACACAATACATCAGCAGAGAGAACGCTTCGGATTCATACCACGGTAACATAAGATTACATTCTTTATTGACATCAAAAACATACAACACAATTCAGGGGCACTCAAGGACTCAAATATACATTATAAATAAATAAAAAAGCTTTCATACCATTCAGTCACATTCTATGCATCATAAACATGTACCAGCATTTGTATCATATAATACACTCATTGCCAACACAGTTAAAAGGGATAAAAAGTGCTCATTGATACTTTTTCACATAATGATACATTATTGCACATTAAAGCTGTGATGTATTTGGGGGAGTTGCTTTCAGTTTAGTGTTAAATATGCTAATAGCTTTGGGGTACAAACTGAACCCAAACGTAAACTCAGCACTGAACGTCACATTGCTCTCCTCACCTGCAGAAGTTGGCGTTGTCCATGAGCAGCCAGTCCCCAGCCTGCAGGGCCTGGACCAGCATACCATCCAGCCACTCAAAGCCTCCGTTAGTCCAGCCGTCCTCCAGCTGAGCTAGACGCTCCTTCAGCAGCGTGAAGTCTGTCTGCAGCTTAGACATGTCTGAGAGAGACCAGCACAAACCAGTCAAGCACTGACAACACAGCACTTGTATATATACTGTGTATACACATCAAGAGGGTTCCTTTAGGCCTCCTTTCCACTGAGCTTGGCACGCAATTAATTGCGATTTTGCAGTAAAAAGTTGGAAAGGGTATGGTTCACCTAAATTCACCGTTTTCACAGCATTATTAAACCTATTTAAGGCCTGGTCCAAAAAACCATTCTAGTCTGTATGTTTAGGTCATATCTCAATGACAACACTGAGGGGCGTGAATTCTTTTGTACCAGGCTAGTTTTTATGCTATTGGAGGTTAAAATGTATGAATAATTAGGGGAGACGTCAGGGGGAGGGAGATACGCCCATCTACAGCTAGCCGCTGGCCCTCACTTCGCCTCGCAGGTATACGTCAGCTAGATGGGTGTATCTCCCTCCCCCTGACGTCACATCAATGCCCTTTTTTCGGTCAGAGGAAATGAGGCGGAGTCAAACTCTGACAAGATGGCGACGCACATAGGCCAGGACGATTGGATGCAGTTGAAATAACTGAGATCAGCACGGATGCTACATCCATTTTATATACTATCTAGGGTACCAAGCCGTGCCAAAGGGTCCCTAAAGGGTGGAGCTACACACCGCAGTCAGTTGATTGGTCCACAGAATCATTACAGTGTGAGAGATAAACCGCTGTGTGTCTCCTCGGCAAGAATGAGAGTGTTTGTGTTTAGAGAAAAAATGTTGGCACAGCTCTTTGTTTATTGTGTGGTGTTTTACCTCTTCATGTAATGAATCAGCATAGTTCATTAATCAACCGTAGTTACCAAACCCATAGACTGTATATCCTCAGCATAAACCCCGCCTACTAAGTACTGGTACTGTCTGCTGTAGAAAGGCAAGCCAGATCTACGGTTACCGAACTGAACCGAACTGTGCTTGCTCAGTGGAAAGGAGGCACTAGAAGCAGTACGTGGGCCATTACCAGTGAAGACTTTGAGTTTGATGTTGAGTTTCTGCAGCAGTAGGATGATGACCTCCAGCTTGTTAAGAGCCTCTGAGTTGACTGTTCCTCCAGTCCTCTGCAGGCCTTCCTCCTTCAGCCAGTGACAGAACAGACCCCAGGTCTGCAGCAGGAACTCAGTGTCCTGGATCCCCACGTCCAGAGACATCAGGCCTCGCCTTATCACCATGGCTACTATGTAGTCCACACTCTCCAGCACCTGTTGCCACGGCCGCATGATGTCCACCTGGAGTGAAGAAAGAAAAAACATGTGGTCTGATTGGATTTTTTACTTTAGTATCACCATGTAATCACCTGATCAATGATTGAATTCCTTCGTGATTTTTCTCTACTTATGACATCTATTGCAGTATGTCCGTCCTGGGAGAGGGATCCCTTACTCTGTCAACTCTCCCTGAGATTTCAATTTTTTTTTAAATCCCGCTAAAGGGTTTTTACTAGGAGTTTTTTCTCAGCCGAGCTAAGGGTCTAAGGGCAGGGTGCCAGACTGTATGGAATGTAAAGCCCACTGAGGCAAATGTCTATTTGTGATATTGCTGTACAAATAAAACTGATTTGATTTGATTTGGGGTACCGAAACATCTATCATATATTTTATAATATTCAGACGGATAGATGCAGCGTTTTCTGACAACCTAGCTAGCAGATATCTCCGTTTCCGCATCACGTACGTATGTTAAAAAACTAAATACATACATACAGGAAGTGCCTGTGACAGTCACGTATGTATGTTGATTCTAAACTGACATAACTTGAATAACTATAAAAATATAGATCGCAACTTAACGTCATTTCAGATATGATTCATGAAGGATAAGCAGAAGGATAGGAGGATGTGATTGATGGAGGGGGTTCTGGTGTTCTGGAGCAGTTGAAGTGTATGTGTGGACTTTAGAGGGAGACCAAAGAGATGGGAGGTGCAGTAATGGATGTGTGATGTAACCAACAAGACTGACGGTACTGTTGGGTTTATAGGGACACACCCAGAGGCGGTTGATGTTGCCTAAATGGTGATAGGCAGAGCGAGTGATATTATTGATGTGAGCTTGGAAGTGATAGTGCGCTGTCGAGGATGACACACCCTGACTCTTGACACTGACCAATGGTAATGGAAAATACTGTAAGAGAAGCAGGATTTGATCTCCTGAAGGCCATCGGAGAGGGGAGAGGGGAGAGCGGAGAGCGGAGAGGGGAGAGGGGAGAGGGGAGAGGGGAGAGGGGAGAGGGGAGAGCGGAGAGGGGAGAGGGGAGAGGGGAGAGGGGAGAGGGGAGAGGGGAGATCGGAGAGGGCAGGAGGAGGTAGCTTTGGTGGATATGTAGCGAAATAAATACAAATAAAATACATACAGATAATCATTTTTTATATTTCTTTTATCACAAAAGTGAATTGCTGAACATGGCTGTTTTTTTTCTCTCTAAATAATTGTTTATTTGATTAATGACATTACAGTCATATAGTCAATTCTACAACTATTGCAGTATCAGTAGAAGTAGTAGTAGGCTACTGTTAAAAGGATTATAGCCATCCCTGTGTCTAAAGGTGCTGTTACCTGTTCAAAGCCTCCCAGCAGCTCCGTGGTGTCCATGGCACTGTTCATAGCCATGACCCTGAGGCGGTGTCCTGTCAGCAGGGCCAGCAGTCTCACCAGGCTGGTCTTGCCGCTGGCCGTGGGGCCCACCAGTATGCTCATCCAGCCCATCTCCACACACTTCATCAGGGACTCCAGGGGCCGCAGAGCCTGGTGTGTGATGGACAGAGGGGGGTCCAGGGCCACGGGCGCTCCACCACTGCGCTGCAGGACAGAGAAGCCCACCTACAGGGGCCAGGCCATGAGAGAAGAAGAAATCCATTTGACTGTGTCCGTACAATTTGAAACCTTTTTCTGCTGAAAAAGCAGGGTGAGGTGTTTGGACAAACCTGCAGGTTGAGTGGAGTGATGTGGAACTGTCTGGAGCCAGTGTATGGCTCAAAGTCCTCTCCAAACACCTTCCTGAACACCGACAGCACCTGTGTGGGACAAGGAAGGGCTTCATGGACTGAAAGGGGTCTTTCACAAAAAAAAGGCTTTCCAACAGGTCACAGAGAACATTTAGAGTCGCAAATGAATTCAGAAAAAAAGTCAGTGAATTGAATAAGCACAGGAGGGAAATGAAGAAAACAAAAGGGCCCTCATTTAGGATGTTCTGCACTCTGCAACTAATGACTAATCTAGTGGTTTAAAAGGTGGAGTCTGTGATTCTGGAGAATAAAATGTCTGTTGTGTCATCCAATGGCATCCATACACTAGGATGATGCAAGAGCCAGTCACACTACTGAAGTGAAGGTGTGTTATATGGTCTATTGACCCAGCCTACCTGAGCCTTGTCCGCCTCTGTCCTCATCCTGTCAGCATACATCAAGGCTACATGCTGGCCCGGGTTGTAGAACCCTGGGGACTGGTCTGCCTGCATCAGCTGACACCAGCGGAACATGTCGCGCAGGTTGAACTCCCAGGGGCTTCCTCTCTGGCCCCAGCGCCGCTCCACACACACCTCCTGGACAAGCTGTTAACAGGCAGATTCAAAAAAAAAAACTTTCAGAATCCTTTGGCCCACTAGCAGATTTACACATGCTGACAAGTCTAGCACAAGGCAGTGTTTCATTACATATATGTTCAGTTGCATGGCAGAGTCAGTCTGGGCTTCAGTATATAAAGCAGGCAGAGAGGGACAGGAATAGAAACCTACCTTGTTGCTAAACTCCACCATTTTAGCAACGATCTCCTTATCGATGCTGGGGAAGATGGAGTCTCCTATGAACTCCATGTCTTTGCTTGTGAGTTGGTCCACAAAAACCTGAGAGTACAAGGAGGAGCCAGATAAGTAATAACCGTGCAAAGTGTTAAGATACACTGGATTATGTTTTAGTTTATTTTCAAAGTCGGGGGCGACAGCAGCAATGGTACATAAACGACCCCATCTAGAAGATATTAGATGTACAAAGCGTTTGGTCATCTAGCAGCCTTCATTAAACTATCACACAATATTTATATATATATATATTTAAAGCATGCCCTGCTTTCCGAATCGCATACTTTCTAGTATTTAGTAGATTTAGTATGTCCCGATTCTTGAGGCCAGATTTAGGATGGTTAGAAAGACCCGGATTTTCTACTACATCCGGCCAAGATTAGTGTTGAAAACAGCATCCTATTTGGGCGATTCTGACCCATAATCCAGTTCGAACCTGAAGTGACGTCACATCGATGGAGCCTCCGTGTGAAAACAAACGGGGATGCGACGGATAACAAGAGGCAAGATCAAGGCGCAATGTTATGATGAAATAAATAAGTAAAAGTATGTCCCAATAGTATGCCTACTGCATCCTAACTAGATTTTTTTTATCGTCAGATGTAGACTAGAAAAAAGAAAGAGTATGCGATTCAGAAGCAGGGATTATAAACACTGAGCCCTACTAAATAGGTGGGTGAAGAAATCTTCAAACACTAGAAAAAGAAATGCCCTCAAGAAATACATTTTCCCAAATCAACAATGACATACGCAGATGAATGAGTAGAGAAGAAAAATGAATGAAACAAAGCAGTGGACAGTTAACCTGAGTGAATCTGTTGAGGAAGGACTTGGGCAGTCCCTTGCGCCCCCCGCCCTGGGTGAAGGGGTTCTGGCAGCCAAAGATCTTGGTCTTGTCATGCTGGACCTGGAAGCTCATGCCCAGCTCAGGGATGTAGATCTCTGCTCTGTGGTCAAAGCAGGCATTCAGCCCCTCCAACACCGACTGGGAGGCCAGGTTCAACTGCAGGCGAGAGGGACCAGGACCTTTAATATCAATATCCTCAGAGCAAAGTTGGTTTCTTTTTTTTATTGCTATTTAACTAGTCTGGCTGAACGGGTTTCGCCAGCGTCTATGAGCGCTGGCGTCGGCTACCAACGCTACGCCTCCACTTGCTGTTGCTGGCGTTCCCGTATTGAGCTCCCCCTTAAACTAGGAAACAATTCGCTCAGTCAACCTGTGTGTGTCTGTGCAGCGCTCTCCCTCACACACACACACAGATGCACACACACACGCACACGCACACACGGTGTGAGAAGTCACATTACTGTAGACAGAAATAAAGTGTGGCGATACTTCGGGATAATAATAGCGGCGGCGGCGGTCTGGGACGCAGCCTAGCTTAGCCTAGCCTAGCTGTCCCATTCATTGTACAACAAAAAATATCTTTAAAAATATTACCCAGTGGCACTATTTTGCACGGACACCGCTGCTGCTTCCCGGGCTCAGCCCCGCCCTAGATGATTGTGATTGGTTTCAAGAAATAAAAACAGGCCAGCCCAGTTTCCCCCCGGATAGACGGCTCTAAACGGCGTGATTCCAGACCATCCTACTTGCTGTAGTTTGGTCTGGCTTTGCGAGACTATTATTTTACAGGTCCATACATTATAGTCAATAATAATACATATCATACTTCTCACTACGCCGTCTGTAGATGTACATTTATAGCCCACAGAAAAGTATAACAGGCTCAGTAAGCAGTGAGCAAGGACCCATTAAGACTTCATACATACTGAATTATAAGCAATGTTGGTTTCAAGGCAAGACACTGCAGAAGACAGTGTCACTGTCAATAGCATTTGAATTAAAGAGTTCGTCATGAAACCGGTTGGTTACATACATTAAACATGGGAAATTACAACTTGGGAATCGTCCACTTGTTTGGGAGGCAGCTTAATGCCCCGGGTGGTCAAAGCTTAGATGTTCCAGCTGGTTAATCCACTTTGAGATAGTTTCCCTCTCTGTGTCCTAGCCTACTACCAACAACTGCTACTTTGTGACCGCTGCTACTGTCAGGCGCCGCGTGATATGGAACTCTGCAAACTGATTGTACGTTATAGCAGTTGTGTATACGCCCATTATGCAACAGTTAGGAACCAATCAAATCGCTTGATTTGACAATTTGGTTCTGAAATATGCAAATGTGTCAATATATCATGCGTACATTCTTTTCAAAATGTTGGTGTACAAAGTTTTTACAGAACAGATTTTGGATAAAGCCTTTTCTTCATTTTATAAATATAAAAATAACTATGCACAGGTCTTAAAATGGCAAGTTTAGCCTCAATAGTCCAGGGTTCTAATAATCCTCTGTGCATGTGATGGGGTAATGCACACAGTGCATGTAGGGGGCGTGGCCTCAGTACCCCTGCAGTAAGCAGTGTGCCATGTGCATGTGATTGAGGAATAGCATACCTATTCTCAAGTGTACTTGCATGAGATCTGGTTGTATTAGTAAAGATTATGCTAAAATATATTTCCCCCAACTATATTTAAAATCACTGTCAAGGGAACACCTTCAATTGTGTTCATTCCCCGTTTATTCCTGTTTACAGAATAGACAAAAAAAACTCAAAACCGAAAAAGTTGTGAAAAAGGTTTTTGTCTCGACTTAAAAAGGTTTGAACGAAAATAAAGCATTGCATTAAAAAACAGTGTAAGAAAGTGATAGAATGTCAGAACAGTGGTCCTTACCTCGTCTAAGACGACCCAGTGGCCTGCTTTCAAAGCCGCCAAAAGGGGGCCATCGCGCCACGCAAACTCTCCTCCCTTCCCTCCCTCCACGGGGAGATCTGTCCCAAACAAATCTGTGACATCCTGCACAGTGAGATATAGAGAGAGCACAGTATCAGCCCCACAGCCCTGCAGGATCAATGGACAGCTGCTAAACACTCATTTAAATCAATCATTCAAAATGTATCAAAGCCCAATTCACACAAAGAAATCCCTCAAAGGGGACTGTTGAACACACGCCAAATACACACTTATGAACAACACAATAAAAATATATAGAAAACAAGAGAAATGACTTCATATAAACATTTATGAAGAAATATGAAATAAATAGTGCCATATTATAAAATGCATGGAACACTAAACATAAAAGGATATTCACAATGACTGCTTAGATTTTTGGGTAACCGTAGTGAGATATTAAAAAGGTGTACTAAATGAAGGCTTTACCGTTTGCTCTGACAGGTTGATTCTGACCAGCTTGTTCCCTGAGGCTTTAGCCAGGGCTGACACCAGGCTGGTCTTGCCCACTCCAGGCGAGCCCTCCAGCAGCACAGGCCTCTGCAGCTTCAGAGCCCTCAGGAGCCTCTGGGCGTTGACGGCCGTGGTGCCCGCTGCCAGGGCATAGTCTGACAGGCTACGGCTCTCTGTGACAGGCCCTGGGTGGAAGAACCAAACAAGAGAAATAATCAGACATTGAATATGAGCACCAGAGGGAAAACTCAACTGTACTGTACTGTATGACTGAAGAAGCATGCAATAAACAAAGGCTTTATGTAGAATTCGGCAGTTCTTTTTGTCATTGTCCATGCTTTATTTGGTACTGTGAAGAAAGAGAGATTAAAATGGGGTAGAGAGGGGAATGACATGTGGTAAATGGCCGGGGTCAGACACAAACCTGAGACTGAGTCAATATGGTACGCGCTCTAACCACCACACCACGAGCGCTTCCAGAATAAGGCATTTCAATGCACCTTTGGCTCTTTGGAATGATCAGGACCCATCTGTAGATCCTCTCATTTAAAGTGGTTGACTTTTTTTTTTTTTTTAACTCAAATTGCAAAGTATTCTTTATTGAACTAGACCTCCAAGCATCAGGGATTCTTGAGAAGTGGGACAAAACAGGGTGCAATGTTGAAAAAATACAAACCCTACGTTTTGGCAAATTAAATGACATGTATGTATCCAACATATACTAAGCTACTGAGCTAAGCTTTGACACAACCTCCCAGCTTTTATCCTTTTTATCAAAATGGGATTTTTACCTTGCCATTCCTTATTTTGTGTCAACACCGTGAGACACCAAAAACACAAATACATTTTCCTTCAATTTATGCTAGACCCATGAGATGTATAGTGATCACAAATATTCACCAAAACTGATAGAGCCACAATTTCTTTTTTCAAAATGTATATGAATATAATTTTTTTTTTTTACATCTGACGGTGTTGACATATTTAACGTTTCTTAAACATAACAAATATAATTTATCTAGTAGCCATTTGGTTTTTCTGTTGATGTTAGGAGCTAGTATGAACTACTTCAGGAAAATAAAATGATCAAAACATTTCAAATAACTTCTTCAGAAATTGTAAGTCGGTGTTGTTGACATATCATGGTTATGACACAGGACTTTCAAGATTCGTAATGTAAAATATTCTAAAACTACAACACTTATCAGAGCCTGTCTGACTCTAATGTACTCTGCAGAGGTAGAATGTGACAAGAGGTCCTTCATAGTGACAGCTGCCCCTTATTTTGGCTGATTTTATTACATTTTAATGGATTTTCTGACGGTGGTGACAATAAGTGTCCCCCACTTAGAATCCTTATAAAACATACAACCGGGACACTTTTGTCACGGTTCTCAAGAATCACTGATATACCAGGTCTAAAGCAACCGACGCAACTCAGAATCAAAGGTGCAATAACTTGTGGGGTAGGAGAAGCCCAGAGCTTTGATAAATAAGACCTAAAAAGAAGGTTTAAATACACTTTTTATATAATGGCTAAAAGCTGAGTTATATATTTTAATTCCGGCTTGACTACAACTAAAAGAGTGCGTCAAAGGGACAATATAGCAGCACGCAATGAAAGTAATAAGAAATATATCTTTAAACGTTCACAGCCCTGATAAAATGACATAAATAAAAGGTATCACAGTCCCTACCTAAGGCGATGTAGAAGGGGTCAATGCCAAAGAAGTCTTCCCCACACTGAGGCTCCCTTGGCAGGCTGCTGTCGTACACTCTGAGGGCCTCCAGCATCTCCTGGTCCAGCTTGGTCATGTTGCCCAGCCTCTGCTGCAGAAAGCCCAGGCACAGCCGGCGGGCAGAGAGGGCGCTGTCTGCACAGGCCGCTGTGGTGCCTGTCACAACAAGGAGTGTCAGATTACATTTCTTTAACAGCAACCTTTAGTCCCATTCACACTGAATTATTTTGACCCGGTTGATCTCAAGTCATTTATTATAATTCAGGGGATGGTCTGGTTTCTTAACCCCGTGTGAATGGGCCACGTCTGTCATTTGTAAAGTAAGAGTTCCAATGCAAATGACTAACCGTTACTACCAAACGCAGAGCTCCTCTGATAATATATATTTCTTTTATTTATTATTCTTTCGGACAATTCCACACAATACACAACAATCTTAATCAAGGATCATTTGGCTATACCCTGCCTCCATCATAAGCTACCTACACTGTATCACATGACCCCTTATGGGGTAAATTTAAAAAATCAAGTATGCACAGACTACAGGTTGCTTACATTGATTGTTTTAGAATCTTACCTAAAAACTAAGGTGGAGTAGTGCAAGTGAGCTATTTGTGAATGCAGGAGTTAGCACCTTACCAGCTTTATTGAGGAAGCTTATGTACAGATTTATCAGTTGCTTGAATGAAATACAATTACAATGCTGCTGTTATAGCGCAATATGCTACCAGTCATACGTTTGGAGACATTGGTATAAGTGACTTTTAATGTTTTTATTCTTATTTAGGTGTGTCTTGTCTATTTTTTGTATTGTATGTCTTTTCAAATGGACCTTCAGTCTAATAATAAAAGTTGATGATGATTATGGATACTAATCCCATGTGAATAGTGCTTTTTAGAGCCAATTGCTCTCTGGGTCTAAAGGGTCAAAGTCAAAGTCAAACATTATTTCTATAGCACATTTAAAAACACCATCAGTTGACCAAAGTGCTGTACAAGATACAATACAAAACAACACAAGTAAGAAGTCTCAACTTGTGTTAAAGGCCAATGCAACAAAAGTGAAAAAAAAAAAAGTGTCACTAGCGCCATGTGCTAACCGGAGCCGATGCCGTCGATGTAGACCAGACAGGCAGCGTGGATGAAGGCTGTGACGGTGTCTAGCCGGAGGTCCCACTCCGCCCCCTCGTCCTCCTCCAGAGCGCCCATGCTCATGAAGCCGTCCTCGTCGCGCTCACACACCACGTTGAGGAAGTAGACCCAGGACAGGATGTCTCTGACGCTCAGGATGCAGCGCCGGCCAAACTCCTGCTGCGTCAGCCACTCGATGAAGTCCAGCATCAGCTCTCCGATGTCCCCACCTGGGTACGGAGACGGGAACAATGTGATGGAGTCAAAATCAACACAGCCTTTATTCCTGAACTGTGTGTGTAACAGAAATGCTGCAAATTTCAGATGGGCTTTATCAGACCCGCTCCACTGACATGCTTAATGCTTTATGTCCCACAAGCCCGGTCTGAGCTGGGAAAGACAGCTTTTAGCTTCAGTGCCCCCGACTCCTGGAATAACTTACAGCAACAAATTAAACTAAATACCTTCACATCTTTTAACCAATTTAAACAAACTATCTTAAATCTGCCAAACTCTACCTGTAACTGTTTTAATTAGACTGTATTGTACTTTCACCCATTTAATTTTAATTGCTGCCACTCTTCACCACTATGTAAATGTTTAAATTGGTTTTTTTCTCTTCACCTGTTTTTGTGTATTTGATGTTTTTGCATTGAATATTGTTTATGTATTGTTGTTTTTCCTTTGAATTTGCTTTGAACTCGACATCATTGTAAACCCCTCACCCCTCAATTGGTCTCTCGAGGATAAATAAAAGTTAAATGAAAAATTCAATGAAATACTATGTGAGCACTGGAGAATGTTGCTAGCTACTGTGGCGGGCCCCCCCTTTGTTAACATGGCAGTTTACAGAGCCTAGGCTAGGTATTAACACTGGCGTTTGAAAGCAGTTTACCGTCGAGTGTGAGTCCAGGGCGCAGGTTGTGCTGGATGATCTGGAGCAGGTCACTGCGGCTGTTGCTCTGAGGACACCAGATCTCTGTGAAGCGGTTCCTCAGGGCGGGGGACAGCTGGACAACAACACAACAACCAACATCAGACTCCACAAACATACACACAACATATTTAAACTATATATAATATAATAATAATAATAATATAATATACCAGTTGGTGGATTTCAGCCTCTACCAGGAATACAATAAATGATCAGGTAAAGTCCTCTAAAGAGGGTAAAGCTCCTAAGAAGCTACAAAATGGTACAATGTCACTATGACCTCACAATATGTAAGTAACCTTTGACCTCCAAACTCCACTTCTATTCAGCTCATGTTTGAGTCAGAGTGGACACATGTGCAAACTTTGAAGATTGAAGTATGACTGTGGGGCGACTGTGGCTCAGGTGGTTAAGCGGGTTGGCCAACGATCCAAGGGTTGGCGGTTCGATCCCCGCCCGGCCACCTGTGTCATGGTTGTTGTGTCCTTGGGCAAGACACATGACTGTGTGTGTGTGTGAATGAATGGAACCTGGAACCCTGTAAAGCGCTTTGAGTGCCTTGAAAAGCGCTATATAAATCCAATCCATTATTATTATTATTATTATGAGCGGTGTTATTCTTTTTCTCTGCTGCTGCCATCATCCAACCCCCCCCACTGCCAACATGGTGGACCCCCGTTCTGTTCTTTCTCTACCTCTTTCTTTCCAAAGTCTCCTCCAGGGTTCATGGTGGCTACCAGACGGAAGGATTCAGCCGCTCTGATCAGCTCCACGTCATCGTTGTCCCCACTGCCCTTCTCTGCTAGCACCAGGGACCTCTCTGTCTCTAGAACGCTGAGCACAAACACACCATGCTGTTAAAGGAAGAGTTGACAACATGTGACATTTTCACTCTTAAAGCTCGAGATAAAAGCAAAATAAAGCGTTCCTGTAACTGTGTCTGCACTTTTGATTTAGAAATGGGCAAAGATCTCTCACCCAGGTAAGCTTAGCTCAAACACTGCTAGTCAAGGGAAGCAGGTCAAAAGATACACTTTACAGCATCACTAAAGCCCCTATCTCACTGGGCTGCGACTGTTTGCGACAAGTCGGAGACTGCATTCGCGAGGGAGTCTCTAAACGGTCTCCAAACGTTCGCGGAGGTCTCAATTTCCTCGCATGAGTCGCAGAGCCGCGCAGTCCTGTCGCATGAATTTTGAAAATGTTCAAAAAAAGTGTGCGACAAATCTAGTCTCAAAATAGTCTCAGAGTGGTCGCATGTGTCTCAAACGCGTTGCAAACCCTTCTCAATTTAGTTTCCGCGAGTCAGAAAGTGCGAGCAATGTCAGACAACTTTGCGAGGGGTTGGCGACATATGAAACTAAATTGTGACTGATTTGAGACAAAAATGAGACTGACATTCCGTTCGTGCGACGCTCGCCAGACGTTCGCGAGACATAAATGCGACCTCCTGGCAAGTGTTGGGCAGGACATTCGCAAACGTGTCGTGAGGAACCAACTCAGTGAGACTGCAAGTGAAAATTGTCGCTAATTCGCATATTTTGTCGCAATTTTGTGTCTCCAACTTGTCGCACACAGTGAGATAGGGGCTTAAACGCTCCTGTGTGCTTGTTAATTTATCACGTTATGTTATATTTTTTACACTTAGTCATTTTAGAATAAATGACATACTGGAAGGAAACCAGGAAGGGCCTGTGACGGTCACATACGTATTTGATTCTAAAATGAATGAACATCATAATGGAACCCTGGCTCATGTGTTTTGGTTCGGTTCCAGACTCCACAATTCCCGGTCCAGCGTGTTTCATTGTTATTCAGATGTCTACAGCCATATCCTCCATCCCAACCCAGAAACAGTCATTCTAGGCTGGTCAAGACAACTAGAGACTGGAAAGCTCTGTCCATCCAGTATGGGATGGTGATCGCAAAAAAAGTATTCTTAAAGTGACATCACAGAAACAGTGTTAATTTTGGCAGCAAATTCTGATTTAGTCTTAGTCTTAGTCTTTTGAATATCACACCATTTAGTCTTAGTCCTATTCTAGTCATCTAAAATATTTTAGTCTTAGTCTAGTCTAGTCTACTAAATATAAGCAGATTTTAGTTTGACTAAATCTACAGCGGACTTCGTCGACTAAGTGTTTTTCTTCATTGAATGGTATTAAGGTTTGAATATGCAATACAGACACATATTTAATGGTTGTAATACAAAACATGTATTCTATTTCATTAGTAATAATCTCACATAAAATCAGTGTACCTGACTGGATAGGGGGGAGGAGGGGCTTTAAGAGCCTGTGCCCGGGGGTCCATTATCTCATGATCTGTCTATGAACCAACTGGATTCCACAATCTTTTTTCTTTTTGCGGGGAGCATGCACAAGCATTCAAAGAAAATATTTTTTAAAAGTGGGGGGCCCCACACTAGGTCTTGAAACGGGCCCCGAGATCGTTAAGGCCGCCCCTGGGCAGCAGCAGCAGCACGTAGTTGAGGTGCTGATAAATTTGAGCAACTGCGCCTTCCTTTAAGCAACACTGCTGCTGTGTGTGTTCGGACTTCTTTTGCATCAAAGCCTTTTAGATAATACAATTAGAGGTTTTAATTGAACGCTGTCCATGCGTCGGAGTTGATTGTAACTTAAAAACAGAAACTAACGGACGGAGGCGGCAGTTTCACATGGCTCTGTGTATTCAAACTCGAGACAGAGCCTACTACAAACAGATCGCGGAACTTAGCCGTTCCCCTAGACATCGTTAACGGGCAGGATATCCCTGACTATCATTTGTGTCCATCATACCGCAGAGTTTTTCAGCACAGCGGCTCACTCCACCCGCTCAGACCTGCGCGGTCTCCCGTTGATTTTCACCGACACAGGGTTGAATTCGCTGCTTTGCACTGATTGGATTTCTTCCCAACTTGTCCCACAAAAAGAGTAGTTCTGATTGGATCTCTTCTCCATTCGTCCCGCCCTAACAGTTTCGTCTAGTTCCTATTCGTAGACTATAGTGTCAGTTAAATTAGTCTCAGTCTTCGTCATCACATCTGCCTTTTTATTTAGTTTTTATTTAGTTTACGTCCGTGAAAAAGGTTCGTAGACGAATATTTTTCGTCATAGTCTTAGTCTACGAAATTAACACTGCACAGAAAGAGAAATGTAGGGTTAGACAGTGAGACCATAAAACACTCTTTCTGCCTTTTCTCAGGCTAGGATGATCCGATTTATTTATTTTTTGCACATTTATACTTCATAGGATCTCCGAGTTCAATACACCTTCATATTCCAACCGGTGAAGTAGGCCTTTAAGGTTTGGAATAAGGAGATAGCCGCGTGTGTGCGTGTGTATGTGTGTGTGTGTGTGTGTGTGTGTGTGTGTGTGTGTGTACCTGTTGAGTCTCTCCAGCACAGAGTCGTCTGCCAGGGAGATCTCATCCATGAGAAACACTCCTCCCCCCTTCATGGCCATCACCAGGGGCCCGTCATGCCACTGGAACAGCCTGCAGTCCTCACCATCAGCCTGCACACACACAGGATGGAGCCACACGTCACACTCACATTCTGCTTTGAGTTGTTCTTAAAGAAGTACATTTTATGGATTTGCTGCTTAATGGCTCCATTCAAATATAGAGATATAGTCCTTTTGTATTATCCTTCCACAGTTAAACTGCTTCAAAATCTCCGCTCTCTTGAAACATTTGAAGGGATAAAACATACTGTTAAGTGTTAAAGCCGCTGCTCATTTGGGTGCCTTTGTAACAGTGGTTTTCAGACTGTGGGGCGCACAGGTTTTTTTTTTTTTTTTTTAGTTTGTGTTTTTTATATTAAGATCACGGCATAGCTGGACAAGAGTTCTTCTGCTTCGTTCCTCTCACTGCATTTAACAGCATTCACTATATTACAGAGAAATAGGTCTTGTTAAAGAAAAAGAGCGCCAAGCCCAACCCAGAGGACCCTGCATACATTTTTTTATTTTAAATTTATATTTTTATGGAAAATCCATGTGTCTTTCTTCAATAGCTTCTAATTCATCAGACCCAGTGTCTCCAAATGATTTGTTCACACAAAATTCCTCAGATTTAGCCTCTTAATTTTCCTCTTAAAGTGCACCAGATTCATGCATTTCACTTTAAAAAGGTGAAAAAAAATCTCCCGGGGGGGCATACCCCCGGAACCCCCTAGAAGGGTCTGCTTCTCCACCGGCTACTATTTTCCGCCAGCAGGACATTGGAGGCACTAGCGAAAAAACACTGGGTGTGTGAATGGCATTTAACTAGTCAATAATTTGGGCAAGTCTGTCTGCCTATCTTTCTCACTCCGCTGCACACTCAGTCACCACTATCCATGCTTAAAGGAAGCAGGATTAAAACACTGGATGAAGATGTTAAAATGTATTAAAAAATTTGTTTAAAAACGCACAAACATTTTTAGAATGTTTCAAAAATATGTTTAAATTTGTAAAATAATTAAAAGTTCTTTCAAAACACACAGGGATTTAGAAAAGTTTTTTTTTGGGGGGGGGGGGGGGGCTCCGCTGAAATTTGTTCTCTGAGGAGGGGGCTCACTCTCTCACACTTTCAAAACCCCTGCTTTGTAAGACACTGCAATACATAGTTTAAGTTTAAGTCTTTATTTGTCAATTACACACGTGCAAGGCAAGTCACATGACTGACCGTGTTTATCAAAGAATATTGGGAGACCAAGTGAAAGGTATTGGAATGTAAATGATCTCAATAACAAATAGATAGATATGTTTATATGATATTAAATACGTCTGATTAGTTGTCATTTCATTTTTCTTTATCAGATATTGCATGTACCTGGTGTGTGTGTCTGACGGGGCGCAGGCCTCCCAGGAAGTCAGACGTCTCCATGTGTAAGTGACAGTTGACTGAGAAGAACTTGTGTCCGGCCAGAGCAGCAAACAGCTGGCAGATGGTGGTCTTTCCACATCTGGTGAGGGAACAGTGAGAAGATCTTAGCATGATTGCTACATGTATGGTTATATATATTAGGGCTGTCAAATTAACGCCTTAATTTCGATTAATTAATCACAGAAAAATTTACGCAGATTAATCGCACTTCTATATTGCCCTTTGACCCGGTGCAAAAGAGGTGAGACGATAGCAGAGCTGCACCTGTAGCTGTGCACAGGATTAAAGAGTAAAGAGAGAAGCAGGGGAAAGGGCCGAGGGCTTTATGGATGTGTTATGGGCTGCTCCGGGCAAATAAGCATGAAGGTAGTAATACGTATTATGTTATTCTCCGCAGTGTCTGTGCATTATTCATTTAGTGGGTGCCTAATTAACAATGTAGGTTCAAAACAGTAGGCCTTTCTCTCAATCTTCCTCCGTGTCTCACTTTTGTTTGCTAGCTGAGATCGTCTCACGCAAACTGATACCCATACTTTGCTTAATAAGTAGACTACCCTCCCATGCTTTTATACTGGGACAGTTGCCCAATGAAATCACTGTAGCAGGATCTAACTGTGCATGTTAACATGCTGAATGAATTGGGCCCGGAGAGGACGTTTGAATCTCACCCAGTGTCTCCTACTAGCAGGACTGACTCTCCAAACCTCAGCGCCCGTCCCACCAGCACAGCCAGCCTCCTCATGCTGTATGTCCACACCACATGACGGAACTCCTCGGGGACGCCGGCTATGCTGTCGATGAAGGGACCTGCCAAAGCAACAAGCTAGATGAGTCTGATGTTTGAATGACATAGTTTAGTCTTGCTGAAAAATAACACAGAAACATTGTGTGCGTTCCAAATCACATACTTTTTCTTTTTACCACACTACATACTATAAAGTACAGAAGGGTATAAGTGCCACAGGAGAGAATTATGTCGAGAAATTTCAAGAATAAAGACAAATACTCTAAAATGCTGTTGGAATTAGTGGGGGCATTTAAGTATTTTCAGCATACTACAATTGATGTGCATGTATTGGGACATCCTAAATCTTTTTCTGGCAAACTTAATAGCAGGTGAGTATGGGTATTGGAACGCAGGGATTCTAACTAGAAATGCAATAGTTGGATGCAATGAAAAGCTGTGAAGTGTTGTTGTGTTCCACTCACTGAACTGGCTGGTGACCTGTGTCTGAGAGAAGAGGCTCTCAGGGTTGACTGTTCTCTTGAAGTGCTTCCCCAGGATGGACATGAGCACAGCTTCTTCCTCTGCTTTCCTCACACGTCCTGCCAGCAGCATGTAGCCTGAGGGGGGGGGGGACACAGCAGCTTGAAGTAAGGCGTGACTGGAGCACAGGGGAGGGGGCTGCTGATATAGCAGCAACGTCTTTTAATATTGGATATTGGGCCAACACAGAGAGGATAGAGGAGGAGTTTCTTTCCATCAGACTGTTAAAACCTGACTAACAATGTCACTTAGCCACACCAACCCAGTGAACACCCAATCATTATTATAATCTTGCACTTTATATAGTTGAATGACAGCCGGACTGGTTTACAAGAAGAATTCCACTACGCATTGCCCTGTGCAATTGTGTATGTGACAAATAAATACATAAATACATCTAATCTAAACCTAATCTTATAATCTAAACCCCACCAACCAACAATTAAAATTGAATGAATATGGAGCAACAACATTCCACATCAGAGTGGAACTGAAGCATTATATATATATACAGTATCTCACAAAAGTGAGTACACCCCTAACATTTCTTCAAATATTTCATTATATCTTTCCATGCGACAACACTGAATAAATTACACTTTGATACAATGTAAAGTAGTCAGTGTACAGCTTGTATAACAGTGTAAATTTACTGTCCCCTCAAAATAACTCGATACACAGCCATTAATGTCTAAACTGTTGGCAACAAAAGTGAGTACACCCCTAAGAAAAAATTTCCAAATTGGGCCCAAAGTGTCAATATTTTGTTTTGCCATCATTATTTTCTAGCACTGCCTTAACCCTCTTGGGCATGTAGTTCACTAGAGCTTCACAGGTTGCAACTGGAACCCTCTTCTACCCATTCATGACGACATCAAGGAGCTGGTGGATATTAGAGTCCTTGCGCTCCTCCATCTCCCGTTTGAGGATGCCCCAAATATGCTCAATAGGGTTTAAGACTGGAGACATGCTTGGCCAGTCCATAACCTTTACCCTCAGCTTCTTTAGCAAGCCAGTGGTCGTTCGGAGGGGTGTTTGGGGTCGTTATCATGTTGCAGTACTGCCCTGCGGCCCAGTTTATGAAGGGAGGGGATCATGCTCTGCTTCAGTATGTCACAGTACATGTTAGAATTCAATGAACTGTAGATCCCCAGTGCTGGCAGCACTCATGCAGCCCCAGACCATGACACTCCAACCACCATGCTTGACTCTAGGCAAGACACACTTGTCTTTGTACTCCTCACCTGGTTGCCGCTCCACACTCTTAACACCATCTGAACCAAATAAATGTATTTTGGTCTCATCAGACCACAGGACATGGTTGCAGTAATCCATGTCCGTAGTCTGTTTGTCTTCAGCAAACTTTTTGTGGGGTTTCTTGTGCATCATCTTTAGAAGAGGCTTCCTTCTGGGATGACAGCCATGCAGACCAGTATGATGCAGAGTGCGGCGTATGGTCTGAGCACTGACAGGTTGACCTCCCACCCCTTCAAGCCCTGCAGCAATGCTGGCAGCACTCATATGTCTATTTTCCAAAGCCAACCTCTGTGTACGACGCTGACCACGTGCACTCAACCTTCGTAAACTGGGCCGCAGGGTGGTATTGCAACATGATAACGACCCCAAACACACCTCCAAGACGACCAGTGGCTTGCTAAAAAAGCTGAGGGTAAAGGTTATGGCCTGGCCAAGCCTGTCTCCAAACCTAAACCCTATTGAGCATCTTTGGGGCATCCTCAAACGGAAGCTGGAGGAGCGCAAGGTCTTTAATATCCACCTGCTCTGTGATGCTGTCATAAATGGGTGGAAGAGGGTTCCAGTTGCAACCTGTGAAGCTCTAGTGAACTACATGCCCAAGAGGGTTAAGGCAGTGCTGGAAAATAATGGTGGCCACACAAAATATTTACACTTTGGGCCCAATTTGTAAATTTTTTCTAAGGGGTGTACTCACTTTTGTTGCCAGCAGTTTAGACATTAATGTCTGTGTGTCGAGTTATTTTGAGGGGACAGTAAATTTACACTGTTATACAAGCAGTACACTGACTACTTTACATTGTATCAAAGTGTCATTTATTCAGTGTTGTCGCATGGAAAGATATAATGAAATATTTGAAGAAATGTTAGGGGTGTACTCACTTTTGTGAGATACTGTATATCTATCTATCTATACACATCTATGGCGTGGCTTCAGTCTCATTCAATCATCTCTCTCATGTTGTACATTTCTTCCCCCCCGCCCCCCATGTTTAAATGTGGTGCTTTCTGTAATGTCATGTTTGTAATATCAGGAAGCAGAAGCATTTTGCCAGCCTGACAGATGTTACAGATTATTATTTTCAGGTTTGTGCTGTGATTTTTCTTTTGCTTTTCTTAATGAAAAATTGTAAATATTCACCATCGTCGGCCAGATGCTGCAGCCAGTCCTGAGTGGCCTCCAGCTGCTCCTCCAGCCTGTAGCGGTCTGCCCAGCGGAACAGGTCTCTCAGGGTGATGAAGCCATGTTTCCCCGCAAACACAGTGGAGCCACGCCGCAAGGACTGGGGGGGAGGGGGTGGGGGGGGAGATGATGTGGTAATGAAACAAGGACCCTTCTATTCGGACTATACAGGGGGCTGAATGCCTGATTCGTGCTTTCTCCCATTGAATCATACCACATGGCCTATTGTGGCCTGTTATACTGTTAATCCTTTTTTTTTTAACAACATAACTCATGCTACAATAAGTCGCATTAAAATCCATTCTTGTGCCAAGTGGAGCAGACAGACTGTAGTTGGGTATTGTGTAGTAGTGTGGATCCCTCTGGCAGCATCTGAAGTCTTCCTGCATCCACACTATTCGCACTTTACTTTAGTATTACCATGTAATCACCTGGTCAATGATCAAATTCCTTCGTGATTTTTCTCTACTTATGACATCTATTGCAGTATGTCCGTCCTGGGAGAGGGATCCCCTTACTTTGTCGACTCTCCCTGAGATTTCTTCAATTTTTTTTTTAATCCCGGTAAAGGGTTTTTACTGGGAGTTTTTTTCTCAGCCGAGCTAAGGGTGTAAGGGCAGGGTGTCATATTGTATCATATTGTATGAAATGTAAAGCCCACTGAGACAAATGTATTTGTGATTTTGGACTATACAAATAAAAGTGATTTGATTTGATTTGTAGATGTAGCATACCTGGAGGTCCTGCATGACCCTGACCAGCTTGCTGCAGTAGGATGGCGGCAGGCTGCACCGCTGGTGGAGGATGGTCTCCAGCTCAGCACTGGGCAGCTCGTCAAAGTGCAGCTCCACAAAGCGATTCCTGAAGGCTCTGGAGAGCACCTGGAGATCACACAGTAAAGAGTCACTCTCTGTCTCTATACTGTTGAGGCAAGACAGGGTTAGGATGACGGTCTAAAGATAAAAGTCCAGTGGTGGTAGGCAATGCTTTAAAGAGGGTAAAGCTCCTAACAAGCTACACTATGCTACAAGGTCATGTGTACTCAGTTCATCTTTGAGTCAGGCGACATTAGTGCAAACTTTTTTTTTTTTTTTAAGATATTTTTTGGGCATTGTTTATGCTTTATTAACAGTATAGAGACAGAGTTGAAATGGAGCAGAGAGGGGAGTGACATGCAGAGAACGACCGCGGGCTGGAATGGAACCCGGGTCCGCTGCTGGCTGAGGCCCATGGGGGGGGGGGGACGCCCTACCAACTGAGCTAAAGGCGCCCCCTTTAGTGCAAACTTTGATGAAAAACATTCAGAGCATTCTTGAGCTATTGCGTTCACAATACATGAGGTCACAGTAACCTTGACCTTTGACCTCCAAAATGTAGTCAGTTTATCGTCTGGTCAAAGTGTGAGTTTGGGCCAAATTTTCATTTCCAACAAGAACAAGTAAATGATTAAGATTGTTAAATAGTTATTGGAAATAAAAGATGTGTGATGCAGTACAGATATTGGCGTCATATCTTAATGTAAGCGAAAGTTTTAGAGCCATGTCAAGAGTTTTATGAATATATTGACGATTATGAGGAGAATCTCTTGATTGGCAATTATTTTGGTCATTATAATCTCGATGTGAAATATTCATACCATCCCATGCCTCGTCTGAACCTAGGTGTTTGACCAATGGGAATCTGAAGGTACCCACACTATAACCACAAAAAAAACAACTTAAAATAAGAAAGAATAAATAAAATGGCGTTACCTTTCTACCACCGTAGAGCCCAGGGGGATTCTGGGTAGCGTACAGCATGAACCTGGGATGGGCCTTGATGACCTCCTGTGTCTCGGCCACAAACAGCTCTCTGTTGTCGTCCAGCAGTCTGTTGAGAGCCTCCAGCACGTCGGTGGGGGCCAGGTTCAACTCATCCAGGATGATCCAGTAACCTTTCCTCATGGCGTCTATCAGCACGCCTGGGGGGGAGGGGGGGAGGGGGAGACAAGAGAGACACACATTAGTATGGGGCAGGGCTGTGCTGAGATATTCATACAGGCAGCAATGTATAGTGAACACCCAGATCCTGTTTCTCAGCTCTGTTTTCATTGAGCTATGTGGAATATCGCAACATATCATCATAAAGGGGATTTCCAACCCATTATGTGTAACCTTAAATTGCTAATTGTAAACTGCATTGAACATGTATACGCTTGGGGGGCGCCTTTAGCTCAGTTGGTAAGGCGTCCCCCTCCCGGGCCGGGCCCAGCAGCAGCCCCGGGTTCGATTCCCACCCGCGGTCGTTCTCTGCATGTCACTCCCCTCTCTGCCCCATTTCACCTCTGTCTCTCTGCACTGTCAATAAAGCATAAAAATGCCAAAAAAATATCTAAGAACATGTATACGCTTTTACATGTAAAGTATATTACATCATGACCAGAGCATAATAAGCTTTCCTTCTGGGAAAAATTGTATTCATTGTTGTAAAAATCACTTTGTCAAAATCAGTGACTATCTGGTCATGATCCGCTACCTGTCTGTACTGTTTGAGAGTGAAAAACAATTTGACTTTGACATCAGAAATAAAAAAATGTAATATTCAAATATTGACTTTACAATGGCCTGATGGATGTAAACCTTGTTCTTAAATCAAAGCAGCTTAGCATAATGCTCGTACCCTCTTTGAACACCAGCTTGCCCCTGTCGTCTGACGAGTAGCAGCCTATGTACTCCTGGATGTCTGTGTGCTCGTGGTTGTTGATTCTCACACACTGGTTCCCTGTGGCTGCAGCCAGCCAGCGGATCAGACTGGTTTTCCCCACAGACGTCTCTCCCTGGATCAGCACGGGGTGAGACCTGTGTGGAGCCCAACACATTAGCAAAGACAATGATGCCATGGCAGAGTATAAGTTGTAACCTAGTTAGTTAGCGTCCCAAATGTGGCCCTGAGTGGCCCTTAAGTCCAGTCATATGCCAGCCATTGTTGACAAACCAAATATTAAAATGTTTACTAAGCAACTCTGGAGAATACTGGTTGACAAAATCACTTTGTCAAAATGAGTCAATATCTCCTCACAATCCGCTACCTGTTCATACTGCGTGTGCGTTTTGAAAATAAATCCAGTGTTAAATCACAGCCTAGGCTCTGTAAATAGGCATGTTGCTAGCAATGGTGGGGCCTCTTTTGTATACATAGCCTTTGTTTCCATACCAGTTTGCAAAGCCTAGGCTGTGTATTTATAGCAAAATATTTTTACAGCGCAAACACACAGTACGGACAGGTGGCGGATCATGTGAGTCATCAACTGATACATTTCATGATGTCTAGAAGTTAAAAGATACCCTATTCACCTGCAATGTGTACACCATAGGGCCAAAGGTATATAGCCCTATTTAAATATACTTAATTGTGCATTTGGTGTGGGTCTGTTATATTTGGTAAAAGCCAGCTCCATAAAGAAATGGTATTCAAACTGTCCAGCACATAGCCCTGACCCTTTTGATACAACCTGGAATGTTGACAACATGCCAGGCTTTATTACTCGACCTCAGTGATGGACCTCTCTAATGCAGTATCTGACAATGTGTTTGGCAGGTCACTAACTCTATGGGGGAATTTAGTCCATGTTTTGTCCTGATGCATTCCTCCCTAAAGGCGCTTGAATTAGCTCAGCCTAAATCAAAGTGTGGACATTTATAGATGGAACCATTGATTTGGGGGGGAGGGGGGGTGGTAAATGGTGAGCCCGGGTGGGTAACTAGTGCTCCTACCCTGCAGACACCACTCTGGCCAGGTCCCGCAGGTTGAGTTTGACTGAAGCAGTGAGGATGTAGCTGGGGTCCAGAGCCGGCTCCATCTCCCCCTGGGAGACCCAGTAGCCCTCCACCGCCACACTGACACGGTCTGAGGGCGCAGGGATGGGCTGAAGGAAAACCCAAGAAAAAAGGCATTTATCATCTGGTCACAAATGTATTGAAGAGTTTCTTTGGTACTCAAGTGCTGCTGATTATATATATTATTTGACCCTTTAGTTGGACTTTTTTCTTACATATGTATCACAAATAGGTATGTCATGAAACATTTTGCTACTGTCACTAGAGCATATATGCAACTGGCAACTTCAAGATAAAACCAAAGGTAGTAGGGACATCGAAAACCTTATGAGAACCTTGGCATGCATTGCTCAAATGTAAAATAACATTGACACACATATGCAGTAACATTATAATAAAGAATACTATGCAGTGGAAAAATGACAGGAATTTAAGAAAGAAAGAAAGTCGCCCTCATACTTGTTTGAGACACCTGGTGTTCCCAATCAGGATGTGCTGACACACCAGTTTCTGGACCAGCGGGTGAGAACTTCTGTCCAGCTGAGTGAGAAAGCTCAGGCAGAAACCCTGCAACCAGGAGTCAGGGAGAGAGAGAGGTGGATTGGTGTGGGTCGGAACAATGTCACAAGCTAACAGCAAGCCACACAAACTCCCAAAACATTGAAATCATCCAATTCATTTCACCGACACCAACATTTTAAAGTGCTGTTTGTTGATTGGTCGACAGAATAGGAATCTCTGTGTGAGAGATAAACCACTGTGTGTAGTCTCCTCGGCGAGAGTGAAGTCTTGTGTTTAGGGAGAAATCTCAGCACAGCTCTTTGTTTATCGTGTGGTGTTTTTCCCTCTTCATGTGATGAATCAGTGGGCTACACATGTGTCCCGCTGCTATCATGACACCATAGTCACCTAGCTGCCGCGGCCAGCGCTGTTGAACTGCTCTGACTGTGGATATCACAATCATAAACACGGTCTACAGAGTTAGACTACTGATGCCAGGGGAACACAAGATAATATAGAGGAACCCATCCTTACCAAGCCAAACCAAACTGCTCAGTGGAAACAAAATGGTAAATGGTAAATGGATTTTACTTATATAGTGCTTTACATTTCTTACCACATTCACCACCCATTCATTCATTCATACACACACTCATACTCCGATGGCAGTAGCGGCCATGCAAGGCGCTCTCTGAACCATCGGGAGCAATGTGGGGTTCAGTGTCTCTTTGCCCAGGGACACTTTGACATGTGGCGGGGAGACGGGGGAATCGAACCTCCGACCCTGCACTCCAGAGGACGACCTCCCTACCCACTTCGCCACTGCCGCCCGACAAGGCAGAAGCAACCATAAACGGTGGCACTAAACACAACTACTGGCATATCTCAATATCACCAGTGGTTAGAGACATAATATGTTTCTTTTGGATTTGAGTGGACTGGTCTTTTATAGGGTTCTCTGTGTGCTCCTACCTCGTAGAGTGAGCGCTGCACACTGTTGCAGGGGTTTGCTGCCACGTACTTCAGGGCCCGGCACAGCGTGCGCAGACTGTAGTGTGGTCTGTGACCTGTCCCATCCACCAGGTGAGAGCTGGCCTCCTTTCTCACTGCCAGGTAGAAACTGCACACAGTACACACATTTGTTACAGGTATGTTAAGGAGCCAATCAGCACCCCGTTTAGCATTCTGATTGACAGCAGGCAAGATTATTTTTTTTTAGATATTTTTTGGGCATTTTTATGCTTTATTGATAGAGTGTAGAGACAGAGTTGAAATGGGGCAGAGAGGGGAGTGACATGCAGAGAACGACCGCGGGCTGGAATTGAACCCGGGTCCGCTGCTGGCCGAGGCCCATGGGGGGGGGGGGGCTACCAACTGAGCAAAGGGAGCCCCAGAAAATAGTTTTTTAAGCCAATATTTTCCTTCCATAACATGCTTATACAAATGAAAGGTTCAAAATGTACAGTAAGGTGTTTATTTGACTAAACCTTGTCTGTTTGCGTCTGTATATCTCTCCTATACAACCGTCTTTAACGGCCATTATCTCAACATTAGTTTTTTTTTTCAATACTCTGAACTAAAAGTCTCATCTTCTAAAGCACTAAACTTTCCATCTTAATTCTTAGCACTATTCTAAAGGTGGAGTTGAGGCATATGGACAAAAAGATTTGTTCATATGTTGTTATTGTCTGATTTATGATGGGAAAACATGCTGAAAATGCATTTTTAAGACACACAAGACTGTACACAGTATTTCAAACGTTGGACTTTCATATGATGGAAAAAGGAAATACAGATTTGAACTCTGACTTCATTTAACATTTAGATTTAGTTTTTTTTAACGAGATGCAAACATAAGCATAATTAGTTTGATATTGCCAAATGTATTCAAAGTTAGCTAAACTGAGCATTCCGCTTACTGAACCTTTAAGTATAACCAGGGCTGTACAGTGCGACAGTTTTGATCGCATTTGCTACTGAAATTGATCACGTGCGATGATGAATACAACTCCAATCGCACTCGTGCTAGTGTTGCCACCCGTCCCGTTTTTCCCAGAATTGTTCTCTTTTTTTCACCAGCTGTGACCCGTTTTTTGGGGAAAATGCCAAAACCTCATTTGATTTCCTTCCTTCGTTCAGTAGTTAAGGCCGTCTCACACGGGCCGAGGAGTTTGTTGCGCCCGCTATTGCATCGGAGAGGCGGGCGGGCAGGGGCGGTCTTAACGATCTCGGGGCCCGTTTCAAGACCCTGTGTGGGGCCCCACACTTTTTTTTTTTTTTTTTTTTTTTTTTTAATAAATAATGCTTGTGCATGCTGCCCGCGAAAATAAAAAAGATTGTGGAAACCAGTTGGTTCATAGACGGATTATGAGATAATGGGCCCAGACTCTTTGTACCGTTTTAAAGTTAAATGCATCAGAGCAGAGGAACATTTTAATCAAATCTTGAGCTGCAGAAGGAACATTATTTTTCTTAAACAGGCACTCTTTACTCTGCAACTGTGAAAACAGTACAGTAGATTGGTCTGCAGACTCATGTTATATGATGGAGGGGCCCATTGCAACATATACAGGGTGGAAAGCTACTTTTCATGAACAGTATAGAATTTACACATAGCAAGCTTATTCCTGTTTGTGTGTGGGGGGCTTAGCTGTCCCTCATGAAGCCCCTTAGACAGAGCTAATAATGCTTTTGTTTTGCACTTGCTTTTCTATTTGTCACCTAGTTGGGGCCATGATGATTTATTTCCTTATATTTAGGCTATTCCTTGTTGGACCCTGTTATTGACATGAGTGACTGAGCTCTTTGACAATGCAACATTTAAAGTTACTATCAGTATTTCTGGCTTAGGCCCCCCCCCCCGAGCCCTTGGGCCCCTGGGCATGGTTGCATGCAATATTATTCTCAAAGTGCACCAGATTGATGAATTTTACTTTAAAAGGTTGCATTTTTTTCTTCCGGGGCCCCCCTACAAGGTCCAGGGTCCCCACCCACCTCAGTCTCCCTATTTAGCCTATACTGTAAAAAGCACTGTAGGTGTGTATGGTTATTATAGGTCATTACACTGGTCAGTCTGAACTGGTAGCCTAATAATGGCCGAGCCCTCCGCCCCAAACATTCAAGTGTCCCTTTTTTTCAAGAGTACCTATTTGGAGACGCATGGAGAAAACGGACCTCCACTACACCGGAAGCAAGATGGGGCCACGCCCCAAACTAATTTTTACCACCGTCCTGGCCACTTGGGACCCTTAACAAACTGACGTATTTTACTGTGTACTAGCATCATAACCGGTGGAAACCGTGTATTATTATTCACCGCTAGGTGAACTCCGGCAGTAAAACAAAAAGAAGAAAACAAATAGGTTACAATTCTGACCAATGAAATCCACTTCCGGTAGGGCTCCACTTTCCCCATGCGTCTCCAAATAGGTGCCTCTCCTTTTTTTCCTAAATCCAAGGTGGCAACCATAACTAGTGCGACAGCCTGCCAAATTGCAATTGGCAGGTTAGATTATTTTGTCTAAATTGCAATCAGTGCACCCCTATTAATTTTTCTACAATTATTACTGCACACACTAGGAAATAATATTAATTGAGAATCTCAAATGAGACCAAGATGACATGCTCAAAGGTAATTAGAGCGAAATGCAAGGGTTAAGGTTATGCAAGTTTTCGATCATACTTTGTGTGCTACCAAATTTATTTTTGTGCTACTGATTTTTTTTGCTTGCTAGCACCAGTGCTACCACTTTAAAAAATAAGCGTACAGCCCTGAGTATAACCCAAAATCTGTGAATGAAATGTTCACTTTATCTACACTTCCAAAGACGTTTGGAGCGATGGTTGCCTTCAGCACTGTCTAGAACAGTCCTAACTTGGGTTGCGTTCTGAATCGCATACTTTCTACTATATAGTATGTAGAAAAAAGATTTAGGATGTCCCGATTCTTGTGGCCAGATTTAGGATGGTTAGAAGTACCCGGATGTCCTACTTCATGCGGCTAAGATTGTTGAAAACTGCATCCTATTTGGGCGATTCTGACCCACAATCCAGTGCGCACGTGAAGTGACGTCACATCGACGAAGCCTCCATATGGAAACAAACGGGGATGCGACGGATATAAAAGCAAGAGGCAAGATCAAGGCGCAATGCTATGATGAAATAAGAGAGTAAAGTATGTCCCAATAGTATGCCTACTGCATCCTAACTAGATTATTTTTATCGTCGGGTGTAGTATGTAGAATAGAAAAAAGAAAGAGTATGCGATTCGGGACGCAACCTTAATTTGAACCTGCTGCCACATTATGTAAAGGCTCACCTTATGATGCCACTGATCACGTTCCTGTGTGGATGCAAACACTTGAGATAGTCTGTCACCAGAATCCTTAGGTCTCCCTCATTCTCCAGCTCCTCCACGTACAACTCAGTAAACCTGGGGAGACACACACACACACACACACACACACACACACACACACACACACACACACACACACACACACACACACACACACACACACACACACACACACACACACACACACACACACACACACACACACACACACACACACACACACACGTTTACAGGTGAATGATGTAGCATTTATTTATCATGTCATTTGTACATTAACTGTGGCCGCAACAGCTATAACGATCAAACCAATTGATCTCCACCGATCGATAAGTAAATTAATATTTCTTTCATTTTAGAATTGATTGGGATAAATCTGAAGAAGAGAGAAATGTGCCATTGTCAAATTATCTTTCCATTTCTTACATCTTAAATTAAAAAGGTCTTGCATACAAATTGTACACATGTTTCTGTATGTATGTTGTGTTATTACTGAAATATGCAATACGATAGCAGCTCCATCTAGCATGGACCTAATGATATGAAGCCTCACCTGTTCCTGAGGCCCAGAGGCAGGTTTCTCTTGCCCACATCAGTGGCTGGGTTCATGCAGGCAAAGAGCCGGAAGTCTGGCTGTCGTACCAGGGGCTCTACAAATCACAAACACACACAACAATAGTGGCAAACATACCAGGAATGATCCGAACGCAATGCAAGATGGCTAAATATATCTTACCCAAGCAAAGGCATTACAGGTCACTTATGATCATCAGAGTAAAATGAAGTCTGCTTTATAAAAAAGGTACACAAGTCCCAACAAGCACACAGGAGCGTTTAGCGATGGGGTCCAGAGCCCTGCTGCCCTTGACTAGCAGTGTTTGAGCTAAGGATGAGCAACCTTTGCCCATTGTTAACATAAACAATGGACGCACACGTTACAGGAACAGTTTCTGTCGCCGTTTTACTTGAGCTGGAGAACAAGTACTACTACTACAACTGCTCCTTTAAGCTTTGAGAAGGTGTGACATTTAGACTTAAGACAAAATGCTACGCTAACCCAACCCTTGTGTATTGGTCGATGTGTGTGTCCCCCTTCCTCACCAGTGTCTCCCCGGTCCAGCAGCACCAGAGAGCCGCTGGTGCCCTCCAGCAGTCCACTCAGACACTCCAGGGTCTCCGCTGCAGCCAGGTTGATCTCATCCAGCAGGATCCAGTGGCCTTTCTTCACCGCCTGAGCTAAGGTTCCCTAACACAGGAGCACAGCAGTGAGGCTCAGAGCTGCTCCACCAGGGCTGTGGAGCTGCATGTCACACATTAAAAGACCTACTGCACCAGTGGAAAGATGAAGGTGCATTGAACTCTGAGATCCTATGTAGTATAAATGTGCAGAAATGTTAGAAATCGGTTCATCCTAGCCTGAGAAAAGGCAGAAAGAGTGTTTTTATGGTCTCACTGTCTAACCCTACATTTTCCCCATGTGTGACATCGTACATGGTCAAATGTAGGGTTAGGAATAACAGGACAAAGGAAGACTGAGGGAAGAAAAACCTCATTCATTATATAATAATAGACATTTTAGAATGATAGAACGCCGGTTCTGTATAGGTGAAGTATTCCTTTAACAACTGACAGTTGAGAGTACAGAGGATGACGAGAAACAATGTGTGTGTGTGTGAGATGCAGCAAGCTCTCTCTTTCATTCTCTCGAGAAACAATGAGAGAGAGAGAGAGAGAGAGAGAGAGAGAGAGATGCAGCAAGCTCTCTCTTTCATTCTCTCGAGAAACAATGAGAGAGAGAGAGAGAGAGAGAGAGAGAGAGAGAGAGAGAGATGCAGCAAGCTCTCTCTTTCATTCTCTCGCGAAACAATGAGAGAGAGAGAGAGAGAGAGAGAGAGAGAGAGAGAGAGATGCAGCAAGCTCTCTCTTTCATTCTCTCCTTAAACCATCCAGGACGGTCCCCCCTTCACTCCATGCGCTGCGACGTCCTTACCTCCACAAAGGCAAAGACCATGGCCGCCTCGCAGGCTCTGATCTGCTGCTGGGTCTGGCTCAGCCGGGCTGCCAGCGCCTCCCACTGCACCTGGAGCATCTCTGCAGCACATCGACATAAGACATTTAAATCACTTCTTTAAAAACACATTTTTAAAAGACTTGCTTTTTACGCGATGTCGTCTTTTGATTGTCTTCTTCATGGTCTTTTAATCTCATTATGTTGTCTGCATCTGTCATTTTAAGCTGCTCCATCTTCCAATTAGTGTTTTACCCCTCAATGACGTGTATATATGGCTTATGTGTATTGATTTGATGTAGATGTGTATTTGCTTGTGTGAAAGCACGGTGTAATCTTTTGTTTTTAAAAAGGTACTATATCATTGTATTTTATTATTATTATTATTATTATTATTATTATTATTATTATTATTATTATTATTATTATTATTATTATGAAGGAGTATTATGTCTATCATTGCACCAACAGTAACCAGTATAGTAAGCCTGGCTCAATAGTGTGGTCCATTACCGTTTGGTTTCTCCATCAGCTCCTTAGCCAGAGCAGACTTGCAGACGTGGTCCATGAGCTTGAGCAGGTCCTGCCAGCGCTTGCCCCTGAAGCAGGTCTGCACGTGGCCCAGGAAGGTCAGGTTCTGCTTCCTGGAGTAAGTCTGGGAGAACAGGTCCTCGAAGGCCTCACGCAGAGGCAGCAGGATCTGCTTGTGATCCACTGGCTTGTACCTGGGTTAGACAGAAACAAGAAGGTTAAAACTTCTGTGTGTGGGGGGGGTGTGCTCGTGGTGTAGTGGTTAGAGAGCTCTTTTAGGGCGACAGTGGCGAAGTGGGTAGGGAGGTCGCCTCTGGTGTGCAGGGTCGGAGGTTCGATCCCCCGCCTACCCGCCACATGTCCAAGTGTCCCTGGGCAAGACACTGAACCCCACATTGCTCCCGATGGTTCAGAGAGCGCCTTGCATGGCCGCTACTGCCATCGGTGTATGAGTGTGTGTATGAATGGGTGAATGTGAATGTGAATGTAAAGCGCTTTGGGGCTGAGAAAATCAGCTAAAAAGCCCTATATAAGTCAAGTCCATTTACCATTTCTTTTCTCTGTGTCCGAAACTTGTGTAGTGTAGAAAGTAATGGCTGCCCTCAACTTAGGCTTTTCAAAGTCAAGCAGAAGTCCTTATTTATTTATTCATTTCCTCATGCTTTAGTTATTACTTATGACGCGTCACTTTCTGACCCAACAGCCTTATGGAAATGATATTTCACCATTGTTCATGTGATAAACTAATGGAATATAGGTTGTGATGTATCATGACAAGGCACAGTTCCTATTGGCTTTCTTTCTTCTGCTGCTACTTAGTGACCATTGAAATAATAACCTTTCTGGTGGCCTTCAGTGTGGTCTATAAAGGGGCAGGCCCTAGTAAAACAGTGTGGTCTATAAGGGGGCAGGCCCTAGTACAGGGGTGGCCAACCCGCGGCTCGCGAGCCGCATGCGGCTCTTTGCCCAGCTTCGTGCGGCTCTTCAGTTCATATCAAATTATGTGATAATAATTTTTTTTTTTTATACTTTTTTTTTTGTGTGGGCCTATGTGTGTGCATGTTCGCAAACGTTTCATGCGGCTCTTACGTTCGTTTGACATGTTGTCTATTATTTCATTTTTTTTTTATTAATGTGTAAGCCCTATGTGCCTGTTCGCAAATGTTTAATTGAGGACGCAACATAACGTTCGCAAACGTTTGGTGCGGACGCAACATAAAACTGCCCGCTCAGCTTGGAGGGAGGTTTTCCGTGAGTAAACTATTTGTGTCAAGTTCGCTCCGAAACAGAGTGGGAGAGTTCATATTTTTTGTTGAACGTTATGGCAGGCCATTCTGCCTTATATGCCAGGTGTCATTTGCGCATTTCAAGGCTTCAAATCTTCAGCGCCACTTCAGCTCTCTCCATGCTAAAAGTAAGTCCCACAAAGCAACATGCATAGTAAGAGAAAAACGCTATTTTAAATTGTTATATTTTTGTTTGTGGACTTGGTTGAACTGAGAGTTTGTGTGTGAGGCAGTGCACACAATGTTCATTGTTGAAAATGACTGCCCTGTCGTCTTTAGTTCAGTCCTGTCATTATCACAGGGGCGGCCTTAACGATCTGGGGGCCCGTTTTAAGTCCTAGTGTGGGGCCCCCTGTTTTTTTTTTTTTTTTTTTCTTCTTTTAATAAATAATGCTTGTGCATGCATGTGCAAGCTCCCCGCGAAAATAAAAACGCCCCCCCCCCCCTGAAATCTTACTGGCCACTCCAGTGCCCCCCCCCCCCCCAGTTCAAATGTTATTTTTAATTTTAATTTTATTTTTTTAATTACATTTTTTCCTGATATGTATCCTAGTTCAGAGATGATATGTATTTTTTTTTCTTTCTTAACTTTTTTTGATAGGTAGTTGCCAAGTTCATCACACAAACACTCCAATCCACTGATATGAGATCAGTTTGCAATTTTCAATTACTAAATTAATGGTCGGACTGTGGCCACTAGAACTGGTCTCTGGTCAGCAAAGGTCTTGAAAACAGCATAAGTGTGCTTGTGACATGTGTGCCACCCATGCACGTGTATAGGCACGTGTCCCAGCAGATTTTTGAAATCTGAATAAAAAAATTAAAGTTTGTAGTTAGCGAGTGTAACATGTTCTTAGCAAGGGCAGACTTTCATAAATAAAGGTTTATTTTTTTAGCAAGATATTTGGTCAAAAGCTAGTGGTCATCCGTCCCTCTGTGCGGTTGTTAGGCATCTGGCTGCTAGCAAGTTATGTTGTTTTGCTAATTTTACTATTCATCTGAGCTGAAATAAATATTGACTTTTTCCTTTATTATCTTCGCCAGAATGCACCAGAATGCTTAGATTACATGTTAAAAACACAAAAAAATCTTCTGGGGGGGGATGCCCCCAGACCCCCCTTCAGGGGATTAGTTTTCTGACAAACATTACAATGGATACTAACATGATTTGGGCATTTGGGATTATAAATCATCTTTGAATTGGTTGTACAGCACATCACATGCTATTCATTCAGGTGTGCGATGGCCACCCCACTCTAACTCTGTGGCCCACCTTGGCCACCCCCAGTCAAAATTTCCTGGAATCGCCACTGTGTACCCGTGTGTACGATGTGGCTCTTTGCAGTAACACAGTAAAAAATGTGGCTCTTTGTCTCTGACTGGTTGGCCACCCCTGCCCTAGTAAAACAGTGTGGTCTATAAGGGGGCAGGCCCTAGTAAAACAGTCCTGGTCCCCTTGCAGCATTAGCTGAGACACATACAGATTTGCATGCTGCTCCTTAGGGAAATAATCAGGGGATAGTTCTGTTTTATTCAGCAACTGCTTTCCCCTTATTCTCTTCAATCCTCGTTTGAACATGATTCCATGTTTAATACATTTTGCCCTCTTTGTAAGCAGGTAAGTCTGGTGCAGCAAACCACTGCTGATACATCTGGATATTACCAAGAGACATAACATGTATGTGTTGGGAAAATGTATTCAAATAGTTGTTGTCACTCACCCTCCAAGCAGGTCAGCGGTGTCACTCTGTTGGTTCATGTTCACCACTCGCAACCTGTGTCCTGGAAATAAAAGTCAAAGTTATCTCTATAGCACATTTAAAAACACCATCAGTTGACCAAAGTGCTGTACAAGACACAATACAAAATAACATATAAGATACATGAAACATGTTTTAGGAGTGTCCAAGTCTCAACTTGTGTTACAGGCCAATGCAACAAAAGTCAGTCTTCAGCAACGTATTAAACTGTTCAACTTTAAAGGGATCCAGGTTCTATTCATTCACACACAGTCATACTGGTGGTGGTAAACTACGGTAGTAGCCACAGCTGCCCTGGGGCAGACTGACTGAAGCGTGGCTGCCATTCAGCGCCAACGGCCCCTCCGACCACCACCTCAAGTCATACACATTCACACCAGGCAAGGTGGGTCTAGCCCAAGGACACACCTTAAGATAGATACACCTAGGAATTAACACGCAACAGAGGATACTTGAGTTGTAAAAATAAACCTAGTGTAGTCATTTAGTTTAAGAGTTGCCCTAAAACACGTTATACTTCCATTAATAGCAGTTTGCGTGTTGCAGGAGACTTAAAGGCGTGGACAGGAGGAGCACGTGTGTGTAGGTCCCTGTGCTCACCTGTGACTCTGGCCAGGTGTTGCACTGTGGATGTCTTTCCGGTTCCTGTCTCTCCCACTAGGAGAACAGGCTCTCCTTTGGCCACACACACCGCCAGCTGCTCCAGCAGCACCGCAGAGGGACGGGTAGCCGCAAACGTCTGGTTGTCCCTGGTCATGGCAGTAAGAAAAAGACATTTAATGATTGCACACATGGTCGGCTGTAATGCAGTCTTACCATTGTTCTTTGTGTCTATACAACAGTCTGTCTATGTAGTACAGAGAGCCTAGCACCCAGGGGACCCATATTAATGTAGTAAAAATCATGAAAAGTTGCATTTTGCATCATAGGAGACCTTTAATTAGATTAGAGAATGAACAGACAGTGAGCTATAAAGGTTTTAGACAATGTGCCTCATAATTACACCTACATATAACGTTCAGTGCTGTTCTAGCCACATAACAAACTGCCCACACTCATCGGGGTTGTTGCTGCTCCCTAAAATAAAAAAAAATCACTTTGCTCCAGTCCAAAGTCAGACCTGTGTCCTGTGGGCTTTAGCAGAAGAATCAATGTGAATATTTGGGCCCGTCCCAAACAGTTCCATCCATTATGTGCCTTTTGTTTACCATAATGCAGTTTGGAATCAATCCGATGTTTATTCAATTTACCAGCAGGGGGTCTGGTGGCTTTTTATTGTTGGCACAGCAACTATAGCTGATGCATATGTGATGTAAACAGGGTTCACAGAGGGCAGATGTGGGTGGCGGCGGGGGCTGTCCCACTTACACACTCAGCTGCACGGCTTCGGTCTGCTTTCGAGCCAGGGTGACTCTGCCCACAGAGGCCTCGAGCTCCGTCACATTGATGCCAGGCTGGTACATCTGGCAGAAGTGCTGCGCCTGCGGGCAAACCGGAGACACATTCTGATTTTTATCAAGTCCAAGGCTTTTTTTTTTTTTTTTTTTTTTTTTTTTAATTATGTTTTATTGATTTTCTGTTAACAAACAAAAGACCAACACAGCACAGATCTTGCCAAGTTACAAAAGAGTAATGAGATATAAAGGTGACATCAATATATATTTGGATCATATAAGCATTGTTTACAGTGGAGTCATGTCAGAGGAAGAGAGTAAACAAGGTGTGGGCGTCCTTTCTGCAATAGCTCAACCAGATCATTAGGAAGATAAATCGACAAGTGTCCAAGGTTTCTAATGAACAGATTTTGGACTTTTATTTATACTAGTATTAAAGCGGCTACGAGTAACATTTAAATATCTTTTAAACAGCCTCATGTTTCCTCTGATAGTCATAAATTACCTTTAACAGCAAACGAGACCATCAGTGCAAAGAAAGACGTTTATATATAGTTTTTATTACTGCGTTTGGTCTGGTCGCACACCCAGTCCGATTTTATGGTCACATATCCGTATTGGTCGCAGATTTCAGTGTGGCGCTGCAACGCGATTTGAGAAGCCTATTCCTCCAGATGAGGTAAGGGGAGCGGGAGCCTTGTTTGAGACAGTTATTTGTCGTCATAATGACTGATAACGGGGCTGAACCATCAAAGAAAAAAAAGAGAATGCAATGAAGAAAAGCTAAAAGGGAGAGTTATATAGGCTACGGGTGGGACGAGGGCGTTGCCAAGCAACGTGTATACAATTTCACGAGAGCGAAAATAGACTGCAGTGTTTACTCCTAAATGAATGAGCGGTTGGTACTAACACAAAGTTTACTTTGCTTCACCATCATCAGATAACCATTATCTGAAATTGTCATTATTTACAACAACACAAACACATTACCTCATCGTGATCCATACTAACTGCCGTCTCTCGTTCATTCGCTTTCTGTGAGGACACGTAATCTTTCAGCTCCGTGAGAGAGAGTAGTTAGGTGACACTGCTGCATCAACTCATTGCAATCAGGTGTGTGTAGCACTGACTGGCATTAGTTGATGCGGTGTCAAAACCACTCTCACGGAGCCGAAAAGAGTCCTCACACTTTCAACACACGGAAATGCACTATATTGCGCCCTTCTCAGTTCACACTCACACGCCTGGCACGAGCTAGAAAACAGCTTTGCGACAGTGGGCGTCGTAAAAATACTACCGCTTTTGTCCAAAGGGGACGCCAACGTGCCATGTTACTTGTAGTGGCTTTAAAGAAGACATGTTATATTGTGCTTTAGAAAACAATGCTTTTGCCTTGCATTGTCTTGCCTTAAAATCAGTGTCAAAATGGACTTTCCATAAATGCTCCTCCCTCTCTGACTTGTCACATACCTTCTCTTTGGAGATGTTGAGCTTGCTTCCGATGATCTCGGCCATTCTCAGTCGGCTTTCAGGGCAAGACAGCATGGCAGTGAAGCAGTCAAGAGCCTGACACAGAGAGAAACATCACAACCGGGTTTTAATTAGGGCTGTCAAATTAACGCGTTAATTTCGATTAATTAATCACAGAAAAATTAACGCGATTAAAAAAATTAACGCAGATTAATCGCACTTCTATAATGCCCTTTGACCCGGTGCAAAAGTGGTGCGTAGCTGCACCGAGCTGCTCCTGAAGCAGACACAGCCCGCGCGGGTGAAAGGGAGAAAAGTAAAGAGAGAAGCAGGGGGCCGAGGGCTCTATGGACGGTTTAATAAGCATGAAGGTAGGAAGACATATTACTTTATTCTCCGCAGCCAGTGTCTGTGCATTATTGATTTAGTGGGTGCAACAATGTAGGCTAGGTTCAAAACAGTATCTCTCAATCTTTCTCCCCGTGTCTCAATTTTGTTTGCTAGCGTCTCGTCGTCCGCGTAAACGTGTGTGTGTGTGTGTGTGTGTGTGTGTGTGTGTGTGTGTCTCAATATTTTTGCCTATGAGTACGACGATGGTGAATGAATCGGCATAAGCATCTGTGACAGTGCAGCGCTGTCTGTTGTGGAGACAGAAGTTACGAGAGACGGAGAGAGAGAGAGAGAGAGCGAGAGAGAGAGAGAGAGAGAGAAACAAACTGTAGCAGGCTATACAGCTGTTTATAAACAGGTATAAAAGTGTCATAAAGGTATGCGATTAATTTAGATTAATTAATCACAGAGCCTGTAATTAATTAGATTAATTTTTTTAATCGCTTGACAGCCCTAGTTTTAATACAAATCGTTAGCCTCATAGCATGATTGCCTAAATCATGTTTACTCTACTTTTACTTTTACATCTATTCTAGTCTACATCTATGGAAGAGTTTATTAGACTTTAATATCTGTGAAAGCAAAACAGTTTTGTAAAAGCACAGAAGACAATTGACAAGTGTGTATCATGATTCACACGTATTTCACTATCCACAAACCTGTAATTTTTGACTTGCAAATATGTAGAACTTACTCTGAAAATACAAAGTCATATTTACGCATTTACGGATCTGTTTCTGCTTGTGAGAAGGGGTTTGCATATTTGTGGATTGCCTCCTGTGAGTTTGTGAGCCACATTACATTTTTACATAATTTTGTCCAACTTCTACCACCGAGATCTGTAGAACAAGCGTTACAAATGTGAAGTGCAATAATTTGTATGTGTGTAATTGTGTTTTGTAAAGTTATATCCACACAAAGAAAAAGCGATTTGCAAATATGTAGAATTTAGTCTGTAAATGTGTATTTTAATTTTGCATAATTTTTTTTTTTTTTTTTAATGCAAATAGTTTCACCACAAAAAAAGACATGTCAACTCTTATTTACACATTTACAGAACCATTTCTACATGTGAAACTGGCTCTGCGCATTTGTGGATCGCTTCCTGTGCGCTCACGGAATATTGTCCCATTCGTGCCGCAGGGATCTGCAAAACGCCACCTGTAAAATGAGACCTGTATTTTGAATTCTGTACTTTAGGTGCAGTTAGACAGGTCCACCAGCAGATGGCGCACTCGCGGCGCAGCCTTTATCTATCGGCGAACCACATGGTCCCCTTGACCAATCAAAAGAGCTTGTTTAGGGGCGGCCACCTCATTGGTTCATTTGGAGGCCTGTCACACGAACAGAGGAGGGAAAAAAAGCTGTCCACAGCTCAAGCTCATTCTCGAGTTCGTCGGACATTATTCCTCGTTAGTGAGCAGGAAAGCAGCTGGCTGCAGACTAGCGGAGCTGAGTATCGGTGATAAGAGAGGTATGTTGTTATGCTGACCCACCATTATACTATCATACAGTAGTTTGTGCGCTGGTCACCTGCGAGGGTAATCAGCATTTCTTGCTAGGCTATTTAGCGAGCTAGCTGACATGTTACACACTAAGCATGATTATTTGAGTTTGTCGCCATCATTTTTAGCACACAGACATGCCGCGACCCGCGACAGGCAAAGCTTCTCCCTTTCATATAATATTTCAATTGTAATACAACAATATGCCAACTAATTAGATGGTCATTTAAATGCAGGCTATACATGTGTGGGGCATACCTCTAAAAAAAATTAACGTTTTACTCTTAGTAATATGTGTGTTGGTCACCTCCTGTGTATCTAGTAAATGGTGTTACAGGGTTAAAGTGATAGTATTGTGAGCTTGGTGTAGTTAAAGAATTGCAGTAACATTGCCAAAGTATTGTGATCAGATGAGTTTCATAATTATGCACTTCAGGGGAGATTGCCATTATAAGAATTTAGCATGGTAAAACATGATTAGCATCACCTTGTTTATTTTTATATTATCCATAGTTTACAACGTAACACATGCTGTCAAAGAAAGGTACTACAAGCCTCCCCCTGACTGTTATGGTGCTTTCAGCTAGACCTGATTTAAAATAAAATAATGCTAAGAATACCAAGAGCCAGTAGAAGTGTAATGAGATTGTTATTAAAACATGTATATTCGTGTCACATGATTGTGTAACCTATAAGGTTACTGTCATTCTTGTAACATATGGTATTTTTCCTCCTTTAGGAAATGCTGCTGAATCATTGACTGACTGCACTACGGACCAGCAAAGCTGTCACCATGGTGCACCTGTGGACCTAGACCATCTCCAGTTTATACTGTTACGGGACCAAACCAACTTCAGATCCCACATGCAAATCATTGGTTATGTGAAGGGTCATCTCTCTCATATCCCGGTTAAAATTACCCTATAGATATCACACTCAAGGACTAAAGGCAGTGCATTAACCCAATGCTCATTACTTGGTTACCCATGTACATTTTGCATTAGTCCATTGTATACAAGTTGGAAAATTACAGAAATAAAATAAACAAGTGAATGTATTTGAGCATATGGTTTCATGTTTTGCATGTTGATGAAGTGGGATGTTCCACTTGCTTCCACTCATGTCAGCCCTGGGAATCTCCCAGCCAATCCAGAATTTGACCATTTTAAAGCTTGTGGAAGTGCAAACGACTAAAGGACTGTACTAACAATTACCAAAGAACTGGAAACGGAGATAATTGAGTAACTGCATGCTTGACACAGACACATACGGCTAGTTTGAAAATGGTTAAGTGGTGAAAATATTGTATTTATACTGTACACATTTTATTTGTTTTAGGGGGTAATTGTTTTTTGCTGCTTGCCCTGTTCACAGGCGTTACATTGCTATGCTCGGGCACTCCTGCCTGCTTGTACAAACTGTGTGATGTCGACCACAATCTACTGCAGCTAAAACACAATGACTATGGATAACCAAATTCTGCAAATAATCTGAACTGAATCCAAACACTGTATCCTGAGGATGTATGTTTATTTGACATGTTTCTTTACTTTTTATGCATCGCTATGGACCCATTTGTGAATGTGAAATAAATTATGGATATCCCTTGAATGGCCACATAGTGTGTTGCTGTGAGTTCACTTTGTCCATGGGCCAGACCAGAAATCGGTACAATCTTGGTGCTCATGTGCACCTCTCGAATATGTATTGATGCGATATACCTTTTATATTTTAAGCTTTATGGTGGTTTTCCCCTCTTACAGCAAAAGTAAGAGCTAGTCATTGAAGGTGAGACACTGCAGGGGAATAGGATATGTTATATTTGTAGATATCATCTTGAAACTTTTCCAGTTGATTACTAGCATTAAAACAATTCGTTTTTGTGTTACCATTTGTTCAGAAATGCTTTATAAATATTCTATTCTGACTGCAGAGATGCTAATTCACGGAAAGGGGTGCATAAAGGGCAACTAGTGAGCTCTTGTAAAGCTGTTGGGAAAGTCCTAAGCCCTCAATTAATTAACATGCTGAAAATTGCTTTTAATTTAAAGGCTCTATCCATCCTGGCTTTATCCAACATCTATATTTTGGTTTGATTTTGCTTTTGCAAATGTTCACAAAATAAGTCACTGTATCCTGAGGATGGATGTTTATTTGACATGTTTCTTTACTTTTTGGCATTGCTATGGACCTATTTGTGAATCTGAAATAAAGAATGATTGGGTGAGTTGCCCTAATGTGGGACACTTTTTGCAATTTCAATTTATGTACGATATTAACATATGAAGCCAATATATTTGACCCATACATGATACCATTCTGAAATCCCCAAGATGTTGGCTAATTAAAAGAGAAGAAATAATTCAGATATCATACTCAGAGAAGTGATGGCACGTATATTAGTGGTCCATGTGCAAAATTGCTCAAGAAAAGGTGTTTGCTTTAATCTGGGACAGTGTGTCGCTCTAATCTGGGACAGTCTGTATTATGCAGAAAAAAACAATATCCCCTTAACTAATTCAAATCAAACGTATCTGCTAACACTCATGGTCTTAGGTACATTACTCAGGTTTGATGGTTTCAATTTGAACAATACTTTTCTTGCACTGGCTTCATGTCCCAACTCTGCGCTTTGCCATTATAGCCTGACCTGTAATACATTGCATTGAGTTAACATAGGACATGAGAAAATTACTATTTCCTAGGCACAGGGTTTAGTTAATTTCTATTTGCTTCAGGGATGCTTTCTTTATAAGAGTATTAGACCTGTAAACCTTGAATAAAATTCATATTGCACATTTGATTTTCCTGCATGTGTATTTCCCCAATTTAAATTACTGTCCCAGATTAGGCAAATCATGCTGTCCCACTCTTGGAAACACCTTTCCGAATGTGGGACAGCTACAGATTGATTGAAGATGAAAAACAACTTAAAACATTTTCCCAATATCATTGCATACTTTGATGCATAGTTGTATCATAAACATAATCTGATAACAAATGGCAACATTGTTTTGTTAATGACAAATGTAAAGCCTTAGCATTGAGTTCCTCTCAAACCTATGTCACTGTCCTTTGTCTGGACTTCACATGGTTTACTTCCTTTTTGACTGTTGCCCCTCCCTTATCTTTATAATCAAAATTGTAAATTCATGTGATTTCAATCACAGGGAACCCCTGCTTGGATTTGACAACAATATTATCTATTTACATGTGTTAGAAATAAAAGATAAATGCTCTAGACCTTAGGTGTCCCACATTAGGCAGTGTCCCACATTAGGGCAACTCACCCAATCATTCTTTATTTCAGATTCACAAATAGGTCCATAGCAATGCCAAAAAGTAAAGAAACATGTCAAATAAACATCCATCCTCAGGATACAGTGACTTATTTTGTGAACATTTGCAAAAGCAAAATCAAACCAAAATATAGATGTTGGATAAAGCCAGGATGGATAGAGCCTTTAAATTAAAAGCAATTTTCAGCATGTTAATTAATTGAGGGCTTAGGACTTTCCCAACAGCTTTACAAGAGCTCACTAGTTGCCCTTTATGCACCCCTTTCCGTGAATTAGCATCTCTGCAGTCAGAATAGAATATTTATAAAGCATTTCTGAACAAATGGTAACACAAAAACGAATTGTTTTAATGCTAGTAATCAACTGGAAAAGTTTCAAGATGATATCTACAAATATAACATATCCTATTCCCCTGCAGTGTCTCACCTTCAATGACTAGCTCTTACTTTTGCTGTAAGAGGGGAAAACCACCATAAAGCTTAAAATATAAAAGGTATATCGCATCAATACATATTCGAGAGGTGCACATGAGCACCAAGATTGTACCGATTTCTGGTCTGGCCCATGGACAAAGTGAACTCACAGCAACACACTATGTGGCCATTCAAGGGATATCCATAATTTATTTCACATTCACAAATGGGTCCATAGCGATGCATAAAAAGTAAAGAAACATGTCAAATAAACATACATCCTCAGGATACAGTGTTTGGATTCAGTTCAGATTATTTGCAGAATTTGGTTATCCATAGTCATTGTGTTTTAGCTGCAGTAGATTGTGGTCGACATCACACAGTTTGTACAAGCAGGCAGGAGTGCCCGAGCATAGCAATGTAACGCCTGTGAACAGGGCAAGCAGCAAAAAACAATTACCCCCTAAAACAAATAAAATGTGTACAGTATAAATACAATATTTTCACCACTTAACCATTTTCAAACTAGCCGTATGTGTCTGTGTCAAGCATGCAGTTACTCAATTATCTCCGTTTCCAGTTCTTTGGTAATTGTTAGTACAGTCCTTTAGTCGTTTGCACTTCCACAAGCTTTAAAATGGTCAAATTCTGGATTGGCTGGGAGATTCCCAGGGCTGACATGAGTGGAAGCAAGTGGAACATCCCACTTCATCAACATGCAAAACATGAAACCATATGCTCAAATACATTCACTTGTTTATTTTATTTCTGTAATTTTCCAACTTGTATACAATGGACTAATGCAAAATGTACATGGGTAACCAAGTAATGAGCATTGGGTTAATGCACTGCCTTTAGTCCTTGAGTGTGATATCTATAGGGTAATTTTAACCGGGATATGAGAGAGATGACCCTTCACATAACCAATGATTTGCATGTGGGATCTGAAGTTGGTTTGGTCCCGTAACAGTATAAACTGGAGATGGTCTAGGTCCACAGGTGCACCATGGTGACAGCTTTGCTGGTCCGTAGTGCAGTCAGTCAATGATTCAGCAGCATTTCCTAAAGGAGGAAAAATACCATATGTTACAAGAATGACAGTAACCTTATAGGTTACACAATCATGTGACACGAATATACATGTTTTAATAACAATCTCATTACACTTCTACTGGCTCTTGGTATTCTTAGCATTATTTTATTTTAAATCAGGTCTAGCTGAAAGCACCATAACAGTCAGGGGGAGGCTTGTAGTACCTTTCTTTGACAGCATGTGTTACGTTGTAAACTATGGATAATATAAAAATAAACAAGGTGATGCTAATCATGTTTTACCATGCTAAATTCTTATAATGGCAATCTCCCCTGAAGTGCATAATTATGAAACTCATCTGATCACAATACTTTGGCAATGTTACTGCAATTCTTTAACTACACCAAGCTCACAATACTATCACTTTAACCCTGTAACACCATTTACTAGATACACAGGAGGTGACCAACACACATATTACTAAGAGTAAAACGTTAATTTTTTTTAGAGGTATGCCCCACACATGTATAGCCTGCATTTAAATGACCATCTAATTAGTTGGCATATTGTTGTATTACAATTGAAATATTATATGAAAGGGAGAAGCTTTGCCTGTCGCGGGTCGCGGCATGTCTGTGTGCTAAAAATGATGGCGACAAACTCAAATAATCATGCTTAGTGTGTAACATGTCAGCTAGCTCGCTAAATAGCCTAGCAAGAAATGCTGATTACCCTCGCAGGTGACCAGCGCACAAACTACTGTATGATAGTATAATGGTGGGTCAGCATAACAACATACCTCTCTTATCACCGATACTCAGCTCCGCTAGTCTGCAGCCAGCTGCTTTCCTGCTCACTAACGAGGAATAATGTCCGACGAACTCGAGAATGAGCTTGAGCTGTGGACAGCTTTTTTTCCCTCCTCTGTTCGTGTGACAGGCCTCCAAATGAACCAATGAGGTGGCCGCCCCTAAACAAGCTCTTTTGATTGGTCAAGGGGACCATGTGGTTCGCCGATAGATAAAGGCTGCGCCGCGAGTGCGCCATCTGCTGGTGGACCTGTCTAACTGCACCTAAAGTACAGAATTCAAAATACAGGTCTCATTTTACAGGTGGCGTTTTGCAGATCCCTGCGGCACGAATGGGACAATATTCCGTGAGCGCACAGGAAGCGATCCACAAATGCGCAGAGCCAGTTTCACATGTAGAAATGGTTCTGTAAATGTGTAAATAAGAGTTGACATGTCTTTTTTTGTGGTGAAACTATTTGCATTAAAAAAAAAAAAAAAAATTATGCAAAATTAAAATACACATTTACAGACTAAATTCTACATATTTGCAAATCGCTTTTTCTTTGTGTGGATATAACTTTACAAAACACAATTACACACATACAAATTATTGCACTTCACATTTGTAACGCTTGTTCTACAGATCTCGGTGGTAGAAGTTGGACAAAATTATGTAAAAATGTAATGTGGCTCACAAACTCACAGGAGGCAATCCACAAATATGCAAACCCCTTCTCACAAGCAGAAACAGATCCGTAAATGCGTAAATATGACTTTGTATTTTCAGAGTAAGTTCTACATATTTGCAAGTCAAAAATTACAGGTTTGTGGATAGTGAAATACGTGTGAATCATGATACACACTTGTCAATTGTCTTCTGTGCTTTTACAAAACTGTTTTGCTTTCACAGATATTAAAGTCTAATAAACTCTTCCATAACATCTACTCTACATCTACTTTTCGTTAGCCTAATAGCATAATTGCCTCAAAGTCATATTTTAAGGGTTATAGAGTAGGGTTAAAGCTGGGGTGGAGTATTTGGGGAGAAAATGGCAGTTGGGATAGCGATTCGAATCCAAATACCTCAACCGCTCCACTTGTTCTCTTTGGTCCCTCCCTGACACGCTCTACACCAGCAAAGTGAATGGACAGTCCCAACAGCCAATGAGAACAGAGAATCGGAGCCTCGCTCTGATTGGTCAGAGTGTCAGCTCATGTTAACTTTGACCAATCAGAAATCATATACCCCAGCTTTAAGTAGATATAGAGTAGATGTAGAGTAGATGTAGAATAGAGTAGATGTAGAGTAAAAGTAGAGTAGAGTAAATGTGATTTAGGCAATTATGCTATGAGGCTAACGGAATAACACATGCTCAATCACAAAAGCACACTGGCTTCAATCTAACACATTTTCACTTTCACATTTAGGAGTAGGCCTTCCAATGGAAAATAAATGAGCAGGACTAAACAACAAACAGCTGGCAGCCCTTTTGATGTGCTTACTTCTTAACCAATCAAAGCCACTCACCTCTTGGAAGACGTTTTGTGCTGTGGCTGATGAGCTGCCGTCAAAGTTAACGCTGATGCGCTCACACCATTTCAGTAGGTCCCTGTGACACGTGACAAGGACACGTCAAGAAGAAGATCATTCAATGAAACATGGATGGATGACAACATAACTCCTGGACAATGAGCTGAGAGCACAGCCAGAGACACTTGTTATTCAGGTGCGACATGTTGTTTCACATAAAGAAGAAGGATTGGAGATCACTTAAAACACACAGACATTGTGAATGTCTGGACACACGAGGAATGATAGAGAAAGACTTTGAACAATGAACATTTAATAACCTGAGAAGTGTGTTTAATCAAAAGTGACAAAAGGAGTGGACCAGTCATGGGTCCTTTGTCATTTAACTTTTTTAAAAATGAAACATTGTACGGTTCATTTGTATGCTGATGTCACATGTCCTCTTAAAAAGGGGAATAGTTCATCTCCAGTCCCATTTTTTGTGAATTGCAGAAGACATTGATCAATCTTAAAACTGGACTGCAGATATAGATAAGTGCATCGTTTTAAATTCCACATTTTGGCCTTGAAGATCTTTTCATATCCTGGCGTATGGCTCGACTAAAAGGCTCAGTCTCAAAGTCCATGTTGACAAACTCATCAACAAGTTCCACTCAATACTTACTTTACAGAAACAAAACACGTGTGTATTTGAACAGCAGAATGGCAATAGTGCAGTCAGCCTTTTGATCCATTTTAGATGAAATGGGAAATAGACTTGGACTTATATAGCGCTTTTTAGCCGATTTTCTCAGCCCCAAAGCGCTTTACAATTCTTACCACATTCACCCATTCATACACCGATGGCAGTAGCTGCCATGCAAGGCGCTCTCTGAACCATCGGGAGCAATTTGAGGTTCAGTGTCTTGCCCAGGGACACTTGGACATGTTGAGTCTGACCTCCCTACCCACTGCGCCACTGCAGATGATGGGGATGTTGTCTACATGCATACCTCTGCCTCTGTTTTAAAACTGGTGTTTGTGGTTAAAGAGCCCCTTTTAGAGCAAGGGGCTCTTGGGCACTCTCCCTTCTTAACTTGCCTCATTGGTGAGCGTCAGAGAATCACTCTACGCTATTAGATCACAAGGCTGGATGACCCTTAGGATGTCTCATACCAGGACTTTAATTGGGGGGGGGGGGTTTAAGGTTATGCTCCCTCCTGTTGGAATAAGCTTCAGCAGACACTGAGGCTAGGGGGCCTCATTAACTTAGTGGTTTTCTGATCACTTCTGTCTGGGCTTTTGGACAGGAAGGTAGTTGGTATTCTTAAGTTGTGGTTTAACATTAATTTGATATGTTCTTATGTTTGCTGTTGTGTTTTAGTGTAAATGTACTGTATATACTGTATGTGCCAATTAAAGAGTCTGGGATTAGTGGGTCTCCCCTCTTTAAATAGGATAAAGAAAGCATTAACTTTGGTATAGGGTTATATCATCAAGTGACAGGGTAAACAATACAAGTTAATGTCTCTTCATCAATAGCATGCACCCTGATGACCTAGACCAACACATACACACAACATGGCAGGACCAGCTATAAAGTTACATTGATCCATGAAAAGCGTGTGCTATTGAAGAGCACAGCATGGAAACTACCAACCCATTGATTTTATGGCTGGATCTTCAGCGACACCTTGTAGGGGCCAGTGAGTTCATATGGAAACTTTCCGAAGCAGGGACAGACAGAGTAATGTCCCAAAGTGAAGAGGAGTTCACAGGCCTATTGTCTGAGGACAATGCTCTCTAGTATCCAGCCCCCCTCATGAGGACTGTCCAATCAATAATCTATCGAACAAATCAGCAACTAGTGCAAAGCTAATTAAAGTGGCAGAGGGGCTGGTATATGGTCTGACAGATGGGCCTAAAGCTTTCTATGTATGTTTGCTCCCTGGTAGTCAAACGGTGAAAAATGGCTGCTGCTGCTTGGGATTTGGGAACATGTCAGTTTTGTTCACAAGGTTCAGCAGGGCACGGTAACCCTAGGTCTGGCTTGCGTTTCCACTGCAGACAGCTGCCTTACTTGGTAGGCGGGGTTTATGGCGCCCAGTGATAGCCAAGGTCAGAGTATACACAGTGCTGCTTGAAAGTATGTGAAGTTCTCCTTGAGCCATTTGGAATTGTATTTAGTTTAACCATTATTAATTCATTTTTATCAATACCAGTATTTTTATATGAAATAACAGATGTCTGTTTATCAATTCCACATTTTTTTTTTCCGGAAATCAATTGTTAAAACAAATGATTTGCCAAATTTTGTATGTGCAACAGTGTGTGAACCCTGAGCTGCATTGCTTAAATGGAGCAGGTAAACACAATCAGGTTGGCCAAACTGAGTGATGAAATGGACCAATGTAATGAGAGATCTTTAGGGAAGAAATTGGGCGGCACTAGATAAAACAGATCAAACCAGGTCAGTTTAGGCTCACCAAAGTGAACCATACAGGTCAGACATGCCAAAAGGGAAAGAAAATCTCAGAGGATCTCAGGAAGAGTTATGATGTTGCACATTTGTCTGGGGACAGCTATAAATACATTTAAAAGATTGAGCTCCATCGGTCCACCGTGAGGCAAATCATCTACAAATGGAGAGCTTTAAGAGTGACTGAACATCTGCCTAGAAGTGGACTTCCTTCAAAAAATATCCCCAAGCGCCACAAGAAAGGTGATTTTCCAGTTAAAAGCCAACCCAAACATTACATCTAGTGATTTTCAGACCTCTCTTGCACCATCTGGGACAGATGTGCATGGTTCCACAATAAGAAGAAAACTCAGTCAACATGGCTTTCATGGGAGGGTTGCTGAAGAAGCCTCTTCTCTCAAAAAAAGAACAAAACTGCTTTTCACAACTTTGGGGTCTGGTTGACTTCTGGAAGTCTATTCTGTGGACAGATTAGTCCAAAATTTAACTGTTTGGTCAACTCTGCCTACCACCAAAAGAACCTTCTCCCAAGTGAAGAATAGTGGTGGCAAATGGTCTGCAAATCTCCAGATGTAATGTTTGGGTTGGCCTTTACCAGAAAAATAACTTTTCTTATGGCGCTTGTGGATACTTTTAAGGAAGTCCACTTCTAGGGAGATGTTCAGTCACTCTTAAAGCTCTCCATTTGTAGATGATTTGCCTCCCCTCACGGTGAACTTTTTTTAAATTAATTTATAGCTGTCCCCAGACAAATGTGCAACATCATAACTCTTGGGGCGACTGTGGCTCAGGTGGTTAAGCTGGTTGGCCAATGATCCTAGGGTTGGCGGTTCGATCCCAGCCCGGCCACTTGTGTCATGGTCGTTGTGTCCCTGGGCAAGACACTTCACCCACCTTGCCTCGTGTGAATGTGTATGACTGCTGTATGTTTGAGGTGGTGGTCGGAGGGGCCGATGGCGCTAAATGGCAGCCTCGCTTCTGTCAGTCTGCCCCAGGGCAGCTGTGGCTACTATGGTAGTTTACCACCACCGGTATGACTGTGTGTGAACGAATTGTCTGGAACCCTGTAAAGCGCTTTGAGTATCATGAAAGGCGCTATATAAATCCAAGCAATTATTAATTATTATTATTATTCCTGAGATCATCTTAGATGTTCTTTCCTCTTGGCATGTCTGACCTGTATGGGTTCACTTTGGTGAGCCTAAACTGACCTGGTTTGATCTCCGTTTTATTTAGTGCCGCCCAATTTCTTACCTAAAGATCTCTCATTACATTGGTCCATTTCATCACTCAATTTGTCCAACCTGATTGTGTTTACCTGCTCCATTTAAGAAATGCACCTCAGGGTTCACAAACTTTTGCACATACAAAAGTTGGAAAATCATTTGTTTTATTTGTTTTAAAAATTGATTTCCAGAAAAGAAAAGTGTGGAATTGATAAACAGACATCTGTTGTTTCATATAAAGATACTGGTAGTGATAAAAATGAATTAATAATGGTTTAACTCAATAAAACTCCAAACGGCTCAAGGGGTTCACAAACTTTCAAGCAGCACTGTACATTCTATGGGTCAGAGCCATTGAACGGTTATGCGGCAGCTACGTAACTATGGTGACATCATAGCAGTGGGACACAGTGTAGCCAGCTGATTATTTCAATGCAGAGGAAACATGATAAACAAAGAGGTGCACACTCTAAACCTTTTTTTCTCTAAACACAAGAGTCTTCACTCTTGCCAAGGAGACTACACACATCGGTTTATCTCTTGCACGGAAATGATGATTCTGTCGACCAATCAAGGGGATGGGGTGTGTAGCTCCACCCTTTAGGGACCCTTTGGGGTGGCTTGGTACCCCAGCGAAGGGGTGACAAATATAGGTGTGCCACGGTTAGCTTATTTTGGTACCATTTCCAACTTTTGACAGTGGAAATGCAAGTAAATGTGTGCCGCAGCGCACCAAAGTGAACTGCTCAGTGGAAACGAGTGGTTCAGCTTCATTGACATGTCGAGACACAGTTGAGTAAAGGGAGCGTGGAGAAAGCAGCGGGGCTCACCTCAGAGACAGGGCCCGTCCCTCCAGTGGGGAGCCTCTGTCTTCAGGCTGCTCCTCTGGGACAAGGAGGCTGCTGGGCTCCAGGGCACAGTGTCTGTCCCCGGTCAGCTGGCAGTAGATATCCAGGAGTCGGTCTGACACCACGGTCAGCTTAGGATACCTGCTGATCAGCACCTACACACACACACACACACACACACACACACACACACACACACACACACACACACACACACACACACACACACACACACACACACACACACACACACACACACACACACACACACACACACACACACACACACACACACACACACACACAAACGATATGAACAGTTTGAGAATTCTTCATATTCAAGCTGCAAGGTGGTTTATTTATAAATATAAAGTAAAATGCTAAATAAAATATAATAATTACCGTATTTTCCGCACTATAAGCCGCAGTGGACTATAAGCCGCAGGTGTCTTAATGTTTAATTACCATATGTAAGAGTTTGTGCACAGAGGGGATTGTCGGGAAAGAGATGGCTGCTCGAGGAAGCGCCCATTTATTAACATTTCAACAAACAAGTTGCATATTTGCATAACGTATTCAAGTGTTACCATTTAGTGCAATAGTAGCTACTAGCTACAGAACATATACTGTGCTGTGTCATTATCATATTATTAGCCGCACCGTTATATAAGCCGCAGGGTCGAAAAATGGGGAAAAAAGGCGTGGCTTATAGTCCCAAAATGACGGTAAATGTATACGAAATAGGGTAAATTAATAAATCAGTATTTATACAGTTAATAGGAAACTAGAAAGTACATTTAAATGTGATCAGGATACAATAATATATGCGCTGCCCCCCCGCCCACACAGATGCTTTCAATTAGCGGTACTCTGATTAAGCGGGCTGAAGGTGGGTGCAGGACATTTCATGAGGGGGACAAACCCTGTGTTCTAATAAGGGAATGAGAAAGGGAGTTGTTCTTTGGAGAGGTGGACTATACTGTGGGTGTTCAGAAAGCCAACGTCACTCACCTTCTTCAGCTCCTCTCGCGTCATGTTTCCCATCTGCAGCTTGGTCCAGTACTTGTCCAGCAGCGCAGCGTGAGAGTTCTGTGGTTTGTGCCAAATGCCTCCGCTGTAGTACATCCTATAATACACACACACACACACACACACACACGTTTGGATTGGTACCTTTGTTTCATTAAAAAACGATCTTCCACTTCAAAAAGGGGATCTAAGGGGTCCACTTGGAACAGTCTCCCAACAGATCTAATAACCAATAATGATTTCCAAGCTTTATCCCGTCTGACAAAGGTTTGGCTGCTCACACAACAGACCGGCACACACTTATAGAATTGTGTGCTACTAGGATAGGGGTATATGTTGTATAAAATATGTCATGTAGTGTTTTTTTTTAACTTTGTTTGATCCTATGTATTTATATCATTGTATCTTGTTATCCTTAATGTTTAATCCCATGTCTAGATATTATTGTGTCTTGTTTAGTTTAGTAGTTGTTGTTCTTCTTACCTGCCCAGGGACTACAGGTGGATAAATAGCAGTTTGCTAAAACCTGGTACAATGCATCTCTCCTTGCTCTAAACAAGGTTAATCTTTCTTTTGTACACTGTCCCTGTTCAAATAAAGTTACATTACATTACTTTCTCAACTTGTCTTTTTTCCAGTGAGCAATCGACCAGCTTCTGTCACTGTTATGTGTGTGTACAGGCGAGTGGGTGCTGCAAGCGTATGACAAATTGGGCCACATGATTGGACATTTCAAGTGGAGACGTGCTTATAGCCTTAACGTCGAGATCAAGGCTTTGCCCCATTTCAACTCTGTCTCTCCGAACTGTCATCAAATGCATGAAAAATACCCGCCAAAAATTGTTTAAAAATAAAAATAAAAATAAAAATACATATCACAACGATAAAGTTGTCTAAACATCAAGCGTTGCTGAAATGTTGACCATGTTCAGACTCTCTCCCTTCTTTACGCAGCCTGGAAGTAGGTGAAGTTGTGTCAGAAATAGTCTGGCTAACTGGTTATAGACAACTAGTATCCCACTGTAGCCTAGCGTTGATTAACGGTGTCTGCCGGCACCTTTTATAATAGGTTCAGGGTTGGCACCAAATTGCCACTATTCTGAAAGGACACGTTGCTGCTTCCTGGGCTTAGCGCCGCCCAAGACGATTGTGATTGGTTTAAAAGAAATCAAAACAGGACAGCCCAGTTTTCGCCCAAATACTTGAAACTAAATAGCGTCTGTCCCGAGCATACTACACACACACACACACACACACACACACACACACACACTCAATGTCAAACTAGCAAAGTACATTTAGAATTAAATGATGCCAATACCTTCTTGTTGCAAAGAACTGAAACCCAGGAGCAACATCAATGCAATCCTCCCGGCCTGGAATCACCAGCTTCTTGTTCTCCATCAAAGGCAGCAGCACAGAAATCTAGAAGAACAACATCTCAGTCCAGCTGTGGTTTGCGATCAGTGTGTGTGTGTGTGTGTGTGTGTGTGTGTGTGTGTGTGTGTGTGTGTGTGTGTGTGTGTGTGTGTGTATATATATATATATATATATATATATATATATATATATGTGGAGATATAAACCAATTTTTTACAAAAAGTGATTTTGACAACAAGCGTTCTCCAGAATCACTGACTACACCTTTAAGAAGTGTTAGTACTTTAATTCTTGTCATCGACAGTCTATTCATGTACAGAGGAACTGAAAAGATTAGTTCTGGAAAATTTGAACTCACCACATCCAGGGGGGCGTGGTCAATGTCCTCCAATAGGATCCACTGGCCTTTAGATATAGCTTGTGTTAGCGTTCCCGGCTGCCACACAAACTTCCCTGGTATGTCAGTACAACGGTACATCCCCAGCAGCATCTGTGAAACAACAGAACACATTCGCAAAACTGCCTTCCATCTAACCACCACACTGAATATCAAAGAGCTACCACCGTGACTTATCTCGGAACTTCCATTAAGTTGGGACATGTTTTAAAAGAATCATCATGATCAAAAGGAAAAGAGGCTTTAAAACACTGTATCCTACAATTCCCATCATACAACACTGCATAGTCTTTAATAAGACCCTGACTGCTTTCTAAATGCCCACTTCTTTCAAACCTCACAGCTCCAGTTTGCATTGCAGTCTTTCTGGTAAAAAAAAAAAAAAGGGTTTTCCGGTCTGCCTGCCCTGCCGTAAATCATTTTGTAAGGGAGATTGGACCCGAGAAAAGTATAATAACAATATAAAAATGGCATTATTTTCACTGATAGCCTAGTTTGCTGTCAACACAGCTCAATAATTTCATGATCCCTGATGGATCATGAGACTGTTTCGCTAACGTTTAAAAGTTTGTCATAGGAAGTTTAAGTAGGACAAAGTAACACTGCTGTGTGTAGAAGTTGGTGGAGTGTTCCTTTAATCACATTTAGAAGGTCTGAATTATGTCTCACCTTGCTGTCGGTTTGATCCCCGAGCTGGACCTTGAGGATCTCTGTGGCGTTGGTATGTCCTGTGACGGCGGCCAAGAACTCCACCAGGGCCGTTTTACCACATCCGATTGGCCCCTCCAGCAGCAAGGGCTTCTGGGAGGCCACGGCCAGGGCCAGTCTTCTCAGGTTACGACAGGTCGAGTCCACCAGCACCAGATCTTTGGGGTTCATCTGCAAAAAACGGAGATCCACGTTAGGACAAACATGATCCACAGGTTTGGCAGATAATACAGTAAAATGGTAAATGGACTTGACTTATATAGCGCTTTTTAGCCGATTTTCTCAGCCCCAAAGCGCTTTACATTTCTTACCACATTCACCCATTCATACACACACACTCATACACCGATGGCAGTAGCTGCCATGCAAGGCGCCCTCTGAACCATCGGGAGCAATGTGGGGTTCAGTGTCTTGCCCAGGGACACTTGGACATGTGGCGGGGAGATGGGAGATCGAACCTCCGACCCTGCACTCCAGAGGCGACCTCCCTACCCACTTCGCCACTGCTGCCCCGTAAGTTAGACCGTATCCAGGAGTAGTGTGTAATGTGCGCATGTTTCTAATAAACGCCTAGCTAGTTTGTTTCCTTCTTCCAGCAGCAGCACCGATGCCTGTGTCTGAAGATGCTCTTAAAGTGATGACACAACTGCTGCTTCATTGTGTATAGCATCTACAATAGAAGGCTGCAGTGTATAATGATTTACAAGGAAATGACATGCAGTGATTTGGTTGGTTTCCTTTGTTTGGAACGTATGTTGTATTGGGTTACATTGGGATCGAGCGCTGTTCAGTTAAGAACAAGTATTTATTTGGTAAAAGGTAAGTTCAGCATGATTGAAATCAATACAATGTAATGCACGATGTACATAGTAATCTTGTTAAATGTAGTATTAGGCCAGAAACTGAAACAACTAGGCTACAGTAGAAATAGTTCTTAACTGACGGTAATACTGTGTCCTGGGGGAGAGTTTGGGGAAGTTTTGGGGGAAGGGATAAAAGAGTGGGACTAGTGATGTGACAAAGCAAAAGGGCCCATACCTGTTGAGGCTGTCTGGGGAGAGTCCTGGGTAGGACCACCCCACACACGGCCACCACACTGTGGGACAGGTCCTCGGACACCACCTGGCCTCTGGTGAACTTGTTAGCTTTCTCCTGGCGCCACATGACTGAGCCCTGGTTGGCTAGCACCAGGGCCTTCTCTACCTCCAGCTGCTGGCTTTCTTCCAAAGCTCTAAACAAAAGGGACAAAGGCAAAAACATGACACACAGCTTAGAAAGAATAGTTTTCTTCCATTTTCATTTTATTTGTATCTATATACGCAAGTCATTAAAGACCTACTTCACCGGTGGACATATTAAGGTGTATTGAACTCTGAGATCCTATGTAGTATAAATAATAAAAAAATGAAATGTGAACAATTTTAGAAATTGGTTCATCCTAGCCTTAGAAAAGGCAGAAAGAGTGTTTTATGGTCTCACTGTCTAACCCTATCTTTCCCAATGTGTGACATCACACATGGTAAAATGTAGGGTTAAGTTTAATAGAACAGCTGGGCCAAGGGAAGACTGAGGGAAGAAAAACCTCATTCATTTTATTATAATAGCGATTTTATAATGATAGAACGCCGTACTCCTTTAAGAACAAGTTACAGTTACAATGGTGGCCTGATGAAGACAGGTGGGTGTAGGTGCTGGTAATTAACCAGTTACAAGGTAACCAAAATGTAAAACTCAGATTCATTCAACAAACTTTAAATACATGGTTTTAAATTCAAGCACTATTCCTGCACTTTCAAAATAAAAGTTAACCTGATTCAAAGGCCCTGAAGCCTAAAATATATAAATGGGGACAAAAAACTGCTTATGATTTCATACTGCCCCATCTGTTACATGGAAGGGTGTTCATACAATGTCATTTGGCAATCACCTCCTAAAGCTATTGAAGAAAAACACATGGATATTTTATGTAAAAATATTAATAACATAAATAAATAAATGAATGAACATCTTGTGAACATCTTAGGTGACATTACCGACAGGTTTCAAAGGCACTGATACAAGAGGCCATCACCACAAGACACTGGGATATAACAATAGATAGGAACAACTCATTGACTTACTTCATCTTCATGTGCAGGATCTCATCACTTGAGAGCACCTTTCTCAGAAAGATGGTTTTCTGATTGTCCGTCATGTTAGAGACCACCGCTAAACAGTGTGCAGTGTACCTGGGAGAGACAAGGGGAACATGCAGTGTGTTCACCAAACTCAGAGCAAAGAAATGCTGCAAAAAGCCATTCAACAATATTAAGAGTGTTGTAACAGCTTAACGTACACACAAGAACAGAGGGTCTGAAATGAAAAACTGTGGGGAAATATTTTAGAACAGAATAGAATAGAAAATATACTGTATCTGTGTTGTCCGACAGGGTGGACATTTTTCTTCCTCAATAGGATTGTAAAGGCCAGGACACACCAATCCGACTACCCAAAAATCGCGACTGCCGATCCAGGGAGCTCCAGTCTTCCCGTCGCGGCCGAAAAAGTGCAAAGAACACACCAAACCGACTGCTGACTTTCCGTACGCTCTGCGCTTGCGCGGGACGTAATGTCTCCATAACAGCAGGCGGCGCTAATCTGTATTGTGGCCCGAAAAAATACGGAAGCCGGAAATGATGGGACAGCTCTCTAGACCATAAACATAGATATAAATACGTATTTATATTTATGGACCATAAAGAGCACCATTATTAGCAGAAAGTGTCGAGCATGGTGTCGAGCAGTCAACAAGGGTTGATGTACGTGAGTACTCGCTGAACGAAACAAACAAACACATTAAAACGATGGCTAACTGTTGTTAGCTGTTTGTGCTACCCGCCTCACTTCCAGGCTTCACTGATTCGCTAGCCCTCCACCAATCAAATTGCTCCAACTGAAAGACTGTCCGCCGCCATGTTCAATCGGCTCAAAAGAAGCCCGTCGACATCTACTACGACCGATTTCACGGCACACACCAAACAGATTTGTGTCCCCGACCCCTCCCGACTCTACGACGGTGATTATCGGGCCGGTGTGTCCTGGCCTTAAAGGGATGTTTAGCAGTATGTATACTGCTTCAGTAAGTCCTTACGAGGACTGTTTAGGAGAGTGGGTAGAAAGTGTGGTTCTAGTGGTAGATTGAGGCCCTCTGGGGGATCCTTCACCACTAAGGAATAGGCTTAGCTATGGCAAACACGCACTAGATTGATCCAAACCACGGGACTGACCCCCCTGGTCAGATCGGCATAGTCCTCTCCAAATATGCCAAGAACGCACGGAACGGACACCGTGTCTGTAAGCGCTACTGTTCTGTTGATGCAAAAGGAAGCGGGCAAAATGCTACCAGATCCATAAGCATTGATGTAAAACTAGCCTGGAAAGGCATTATGTTGGCTGATGAGCATAGCACAACAGTGTTGCATTATGTTGGCTGATGAGCATAGCACAACAGTGTTGCATTATGTTGGCTGATGAGCATACTGTTGGACAACCGTGTTGCAGCAACAGCGTGGCGGTCGAACAAGTCACATGATGGCTCCACCGACTCTCTTCACAGGGATACATATTTCAACTTGACCGTATCAACAGGCCTGAGTAAGTGGCCCCCAGAGCCCCAGCAGCGCTACTCAATCCCAGCGCGTTAAACCTTGCCTCATGCAGAGAACGGGTAGATAAAGCCCCGGCACTCTGTATCATCTCCACCTCTAAAGGCAAACCCTCGCTTGGCAGACACACCCGTTCATAAACTGCCACCAGCTTCGACTTGTGCGTGGAATGGAAGAAAATCTCTCCTGTCGCCTGGCTAGGAGAGCACCCATGCAATGGGTCCCGCGTGTCATAGCAAACAGGTCCACGAACCACGTCTGTGATGGACAATACAGCGCTACCACGATGATTTGAAAGCTGGCTGTAGTGACGCCATGATACTGTCATACTTCAGAATGGATATAAAAGACTTCTCAACATATGAAAAGTGACAGCTGCGCTAACTTGATGATGTAAAGCCAATAGTTTTACCGTTGATACATTTTCCTTTGGAAGAATATAATAGCAAAGTCATAACTAAGACTATGTGCACGATGACGCTGTATACATCTACTTAAAAAGGTATTGCACCCAGATTACCCTTGCAGTGGAACTAGGAAAGTTGTGAGCGTGTGACCTTGATTAATGCACGTGCATTTCAATGAGCAGGGCCTCCGAATTGGAAATACAATTTTGTGAATAAAAGACAAAAAAATACTGTATAATGTTGAGAATAAACTCCATGGTTAAGACTGTGGTACAAGTTGGAAAGATGTCAACAGATTTTGAACTTATTAACACTAAGGCTGCATCTTTGCTATCAGGTACGTACCCTCGAACCATGACGTCGCTGGTGAGCAGCTGGGACACACAGGGGCTCCAGTCCCACAGCATTCGGAACTTGGAACAGTCGCTCTGCAGGAAGCGTAGTGTGGCTCCCATCAGGTCCCTCAGCTTCATCCTGCGGGGGCCGTACTGCACCGCCGAGGCCTCCTCACTGGTGAACAGCAGCCTCTGGAACACTGGGGGGGCGTCATTGAAGTACCTCGCAGCAAACCTGACGTGGGGAGAAAGAAATTGATTTTTTTTTTTCCTTTTTTTGATATACAGGGCCCGCATTCTAACCTAATGTTGCTCCCTTATAGTGAAAGGCAGCTTCTGATTGGTTCATGTAGGGGTCAATCTAGCCTCACAAGCTTATTCGTCTATTCATGTTGATGTCAATGACTACAAAAAACTCATCAGGGGCTTCCTTCTACTAATGGGTGGAAAGTGGTGAGGGCCCAGTCTGACTGGCTAGATTGACGCCTACATGAACCAATCAGGGGCTGCCTTCCACTGACAGAGATTGGAGACAGTCCAGACTGATCTGCAGGAGTGAATGCCAATGTGAAGCTTGCGAGAGATCAAGGCGGGTCTCAACAGGCTGCAAGTAAATCTGTTACTGTGTTGAATGGAAGATGGCAAGACACATGGGAGAGGTGGAGGTCCACGGGTCATTTTTGCCTGAAGGCCCCAACCAGCCATGTGTTAATGGTCAGCAGCAGCATCTTTCCAGGCTAGGCTGAAGAGAGGATGTATGTAAAGTCCACTTACGCCTGTGCATCCGGACTGACGCAGAGGAGCTTGCTGACGGCCACACACAGGCGCTCGTGGAGGTCATGGTTGATCCTGCCGCCGGCCTTCACCCGCTCCACGCTGCGCTCCAACAGGTCCAGGACCAGCGGACGCAGGTGTCGGGCGATCAGAAGAGTGTAGTCCTTCTCCAACAGCAGCTGAGCCAAGCACTCCAGAATACACTGCCTGTCCTGCTGGCTCCAGATCTGAGGAGATACATCACACATGGCACAGGGTCCCAAGTTAAATGTGTTGATGTATTGACATTAAAAACCAACACATGAATCCACATGTCTTCAAAGTGTTTATAACCTAGGGGTTAATATGGAGGCAGGGTGGTTTAGTGACAATATACACTAGAATGATGTCCTTTGTACAGTGGCTGGCTGCTGACATGCGGGGGAAAGGTAACATACAGCATGCTGCACACAGGACACGTCTGGGATCCCAGTGTGCAGGTAAAACACTCTAAATACATTATTATACTACATACAAGCCAGTAATGAACGGAGCTTACCTGTTTGGACAGATACTGGCTGAGCTCGTTGTGACTTTTGTCAACATGTCTGGATATGGTGCCCAGTGATGACAGGCTCAATTCTAAATTTTCCATGGTATCATTTGTCGCCTCTGGAGCAGCGATCTACGGCGAAAAACACACACAGACTCGCGCCGTTTTCCTCCTCAGGTGTTCTTTTACTTTAGTGTGATCAAAGCGAACAGTGAGGCTCATCACGCGCGTGTGTGCCCGACGCTAGATCACAACACACAAGCACGTTCCCGTCACTGGTGTGGGTTAGGTTAAAATCCTGTCCACATGTGAGGCACGCACGAATCCTTCCGGGTCGGCTCTCCTCCTGACGTCGCGTTCTGATGACGTCGCACGGACGGCGACGCTGCTGGCTCAGCTCAGTAGCGCAACTCTCTCCGCGGGTCCAACAACTTTCGCACGAGCGAAATGCTGTTTGCTGTAAATGGATGATTCTGTGTGTGTCCCGCGCGTTGTAGTAGGACGTGAGAAGACCATAAGACACGATACCATTGGGTTCCTTTGGGCTTTCACGACTGGTTTATGAATATTTTCCAGAAACCGATGAGGTGTAAGTAGCAAGAATACACCCTCAGCACTGACAGACCGCGGGAAAATGTCGTTACTTCCTGTGCAATGGAGTCTTGGCGCGACATTACAGTTGTAAACAACAGAAGGACACAACGATAGGCAAACAGGTAAGTCCACACAGCCATTTCGTTGTTAGCTTACTGTAATATACTTTGTATTGAATGTGTGTTCAATGCATATGGTTCACATTAGCCTCCATAGTTCACCGACTGGGCAGCGCTAGGGCTTTCATGAAGTCACCGATAACTCCGTGGTAAATATGTAGCCAACGGCAGGTCAACTGAGCCTAGCTTGCTACAGAGTAAAGTAGGCTACTTAGTAAGCAGAGAAAAATACGACATTTATTAGTATCTTCCCACTGTGTTTAGTGGGAGACGCGTTCAATACTATCACACTAAACGCAATAGGAATACCTTAGTGACGACAATATCCGTGTGATTGTTAAGCGAAAGGTTACCTGAGATTGACCTCACTTTATTCAAGTACAAATACAAAATGTCAGGAGAAGTGTTAAGCGGCGTGGCTTTGAAGAGTTAACGTAAGAACAGGAGCAGTGTAGTAGCTGTAGTAATGTTAATGCTAGTTCCAGCCTGCTGAGATTAAAGTTGGATATAAAGCAATATTCCTACAGGAAAGATGAAATTCAACAGTAGGCTACTTCATAATTTCGATGGTTATTCATTTGTTTCTGCCATGCTCCCCTGGGGGAAGGCTTTGTTATCTCTTGTCTCCTTTGTGTGCTCTGTAGCAGTGTACTAAAGAGGGCTAGCTGCCAGCTTTAGACTGAAAGGCTGGGCCCCTGTGTGTTGGTCATGCTAGCCACGCAGTGATTAGCATACCTTTGTTTACTACAGACAATAACATCCTCCTCTCTATTTTAACACTGAGCGCACTGTTAATTGAGCAATATGGACACAGCCTCTATTATGGTGGGCAACTTCACAACTTTTTGACTGACAACTTGTGATATCAATATTCAATTCAATTTCAGCGGTTCACTTTCTTGTTAACACATATACCTAATCAGCAACTCAATGCATTTAGGCATGTAGACCTGGACAGTACAACTTGTTGAAGTTCAAACCGTGCAACAGAATGGGGAAGAAACTGGGGTTTTAAGTGACTTTGAACATGGCATGGTTGATGGTGCCAGACGGGCTGGTCTGAGTATTTCAGAAACTGCTGATCTACTGGGATTTGCATGCACAACCATCTCTAGGGTTAACAGAGAATGGTCTGAAAAAGAAAAAATATCCAGTGAGCGGCATTTGTGTGGAGGAAGATGCCTTGTTGTAGGGCTTGGCGATATGACCAAAATATCATATCCCGATATAAGTCATTCATTATCTCGATAATGATATATATCACAATGTAGCACATTTTCTGTAAATTCAATGAATGAATAGTTTATATAAAAATGACTACATGGAAAGGACTATTTCGTATTTCATTTTGAATTATATACTCGACAAATAAAGGTAACTTACTCATGATTATTTTTCTCCTTTTATTCAGAACCTTTTTGCAAATTTTCTATTAAACATGTAACAAAATATAAAATATGAATGTATAAATAGAAAACAACTATAGTTGCAAATGAAATATAGGCCTAAAATGTGAATATGGTCAAAAATATCAAAACCAACCATATAATACTCTAACAGTAGAACTGTTTGTGTTGTAGCAGCAAACAAAAATGAATACAGGAGGCCTAACATAAATATTGGTATATAGAATACCAAATGTAAACATGGAACACTTTCAAGTTAAAACTAAAGCAGCAAAATAATGCTCACTAAAATATACCAAGTAAAAAAACACTCTTTCAAGTTTGAATTATAGCAGCATTATATGCAAACAACCAAAGTGCCGCAAACAAAATAGATATTTGGCAACAATGCTTCAAAATGTTTGCCCTTGTGTTGCTGAATCTCAGGGAGTTAGTTTTCCAGGTTGAGAGCCAGGAATACAAGCTGCTCAACGACATGTCACGATCCTCCCACTCGTACTGAACGCCCGCTCTGATGGGGCACTTGTGGCAGGGATGCACAAGTATTGATTTGCTAGCTTGGCCACTAGTGGGGAAATGTGCCTCACGCTGCCTCCACCATTCCAGTGGGCTTGTCTCTGGACCAGCCTCCAGTTGGAGATAGAGGTTGAGCTCCTTTTCAACGGACTCTCTTCTTGACTGAGTGCTCTTTACAATGAGATTAAATTCAACTACAAATCAAATATTGCCAAAACACTGTCCTGTTTATTTAGTTACTTAACCAGAGATGATACACATGGTAAAAGGAGTTAGGACATGTCACCTCATCATACAGTATAAGTCACATTGCCCAACATTACATGAGATGTGAATTGAAAATATTCTATATCAGGGTTCGACATAACGTATAGCCCGATGGCCCGGGGCCAGTAAAATCATATGCAGGGAAAGTTGACTGGTCAATCACAGTTCAGTATCTTTTTGTAGACTACATCATGGTTCATTGAAATGCGCGTTGAGAGTCGGAATGAAAGCAGTGTTTATTTAAGACTCAATATAATAAACCTAATATAAAATATATTTGTTTAATGAAAGGCCAGTGGACAACCGATGCGTGGGCGTTTTGACAGGCGGAGCAACAAGCGGGTGCACTCTCGCTCCGTTGGCAGAGCTGCCTACCGCGCCTGCGAGTCGACAAATCGATCGACTTGCTCTGCCCCCTTTCTTTCTTCCCACAGCAGAGGTTGAGGTGCAGAAAATGATAACTGCGCTTTTCCTTTATCTGCCGCCGTAATGTTGCAGTATTTGCATCCAAGCCCCAATGGTAATACAAATGAGAGGCTTTATTTAAAAGCTGTGAATGCGTCTCCGGTGATTGTGTCGGTTGTAGACAGAAACGAACGGAGGGACTCCGCTCACTGTACAGTTCCTATAGTCGCGCAGTTTGGCACTGTGTTTTCAGGCTCGAGACATTCAATCAGATCGCGGAAGTCTTTCCCATTGAAATCGCTAACGGGGAGAATATCCCCGGTTATTATTTTAGCCACAAACCACAGTTCATCTGCGCGGCGGCTCACTCGCTGGCGAGATCACACGGTGAAACGCTGCTGTGATCGGACGAAGGCATTGTGTGTTTCTAAGGTGATTTAACGTCATAGTCTTAGACGAGCGTTTAACTTATGCTGCATATTTTGCACTGCATTGTTTTTTATCAATAGTTTGAAAAAATGGTCCCACACCGGACTCTTATGTGAAGCTGACACTTCATGGAGAAGTGACACTCCTGCAGCGCGCTCACGACCAGACGTGAACTCGTACACGGTTAAATCTCCCATTAAAAAAACGGCATAACCCACTGATTTTCGGATTTCTATTCTATTTTTAAAGTCAACTTGAGCGCAAGTGGAAAACTGGTCATTCGGTCGACACATTCACATCCCTAATGCATATAGAGAAAGTAATAAAAACAGCCTACCACACCACAAAGAATGATCAGACCTTCATCTCTTATTTTTTTTTTATGTTTGAACATGACTTCTGCAGGTGAACTATTCATTAAACTGCCCAAATTCAAGAATAAAAACAATCATCAAACTACTGGACTTTAAAATACTGGCCGACTCTTTCAACATACTTTCAGTTGTAGGCTTCAAATTCAATATGTTCGCCTGGTTTTATATTATGTGTATGAGCAATATCAACATTTCATATAATTAACTAAAAGAAAAATAACCAAATCTAAAGGGAATATCTATACTGTTACAGTATAGATATTCCCTTTAGATATGGTTATTTTTCTAATACAGGTATTACAATTATTGACACTAAATTAAGAAGAAAAAAAAGTGTGTGCAGGGCCAGTGAAAATATACAAGGGGCCAGTAAAACTCGGATCCACTGGCCCGGCGGGCCAGTAGGAAAAAAAAGTTATGTTGAACCCTGTATATTAATCTTAAAGGCCTCATGCATGGATTTGATATTGTAATTCCATGGAGCTGGGTGACAGGTTTATTGGTTTATCAACTCTCCATGTAGCTATCAGCCAGCTGTGCCGTTACAGGTGAATGTCCAGCCTGTCGGTGTTTTGTGGCTGACATTCTGACTGGTCTAACTATTGATTTTCTGTTGACATTGTCACCAGGAACCCCAGGAGAGTGAGCCACAGTGATTCTCAGAATGATGGAGAAATTTGACACAAACGATGCGTCTGGTCGTAAGTACAAGGCCTTTATTTACTGTACATACATCTATTGCATTAAGATTTATTGTGTGTTGTTTTAATGAGGAATTGTGTTTTGGCAAGTCAGTCGTCTAGCTGTTACATTACTGACATTTATGAAACCTGTATGACATCCACAGTCTTGGTACCTGATGGTAATGAAGATTCTGTGGATATCTACGATGACCTGGACATCGGTTTATGCAGCAATGCAGGTAAAATTCCTTTTTGAAAAGGTTTCACTTTGGTCTGCTACAGTAAAGTGTGTACTAACTTTTCATAATAGTATTGTACTTTATTGCTGGGTAAAACACAGATTCCTAGTCCAACATTGAGACTATATAGTTGCAATTTATTTGATTTCATATCTTTTTTTTTTATTATTATTATAACAGAGAGGTCATCTTCAAAAGCCTCCCAACTGAAAGAGTCGATGGATCTTTATGAAGAACTTGTGACAGAGGAACAGCACAGCAGAGAGTCAACATACACTGAGGTGAGTTTCCACAGGCTCCAATCTGTCTTTGTCTCTGTTGACAGGGTCGTATGGTCGTATATATATCATATGTTGGTGCTCAGACCCACAACCCTATGTGAAACAATGTTGCTGGGTGTGTGGGCTGTTTGTTTCAGGTTCTGCTGAGACAATAAAATAAGTTGTCAGTTTGAGCAACATATCAAATCATTTGGAGGCTTGTTCGATGCCAAAAAGCTGGCCTCAGTAATGTGAAAGGCCAACACAGCACATTGCTGCCATTGTGTTGAGGCCAACGTTGTGCTAAGTTCAGCTTGTTTGCCAGTTATTGGGCCTGAGCCCTCTGGGTAAAGATCTCTGCTGCATATGAGGCTACATTTTGCAGATTTTAAAGCTTAGGGATGCACCAAGTGTTTAACAACCAAAATTATTTTGCCGAAAAAAGCACTTTTCTTGCTCAGCTACATAAGTGAAAAGGCTGAATAATGTTTACAGAAAAATTGCGTTTTTGATGACTCGATCAAATAGCAACGAGTGTGGCTTCTCCTAATGTATTTATTTGAAGTTATATTGGGCTTTATTGGTATGGGTAGTGCTGGACTGCTGGAATGTTAGAAAATGTTTTATTCATGCAATCGTAGAAAAAGAAAATAAGTTAAATGAATAAAAAGCAGCGAAAAGAGTTTTTCATTATTTGTTTCGGCCGATAATTTTCATTTCGGTGCATCCCTAGCAAAACTTGTGTTGCAAGTCAAGCCTGTCAGAATGTTTTGGTGATGTAGTAGGGAGTTGCAGGCACATATCTGGGGTAGCAAAGCAACATTTTTCATCTGACCAACAATGTGTGACTTGTAGGGGTGTCACCATACCAGAAGTAGTAGTTTATACCAATACCAGTGAAATTCCATGACTCTCGATACCTTATTCGATACCACAATAAAAAAAAAGAAAACAACAAATAGCATATACTTCAACATACATTCTTTTTATAAAAACATTTTAACATTACAAAAAACAGCTTTGGCCTTCAAGTATTTTGTTTTAAATACTTGAAGGCCAATACTATCCGTATTAGGCCTACTTCTGCTTCTGATATTTGGCTGTGTGTGAGTTTGCTGACTTAGCTCCTGTCTCTCCTGGTCGACATCCTCTTCTGGCTGATACTGTAAAAGGAAAAAAATAAGAGATTTCAGTAAGGCTATCAGGTATAGCTCAATGAACAAGTAAAACAGCAGAGGCTGCATACACAATGCACAGCCACACACATACACACATACAAACAAACAAACAAACAAACAAACACAAAGATTGCCAGCAGTACATTAGTCCTTATGTTATGTTATGTTAAAAAACACATTAAATCAATTACTAAGTCAGCCTACTACCACCTTAAAAATATATCGAGAATTAAAGGGCTAATATCTCAGCAGGACTTAGAAAAACTTGTCCATGCATTTATTTTTAGTAGACTTGACTACTGTAATAGTGTCTTTGCAGGCCTTCCTAAAAAATCAATCAGACAGCTTCAGCTAATTCAGAACGCTGCTGCTCGAGTCCTCACTAGGACCAAAAAAGTAGATCACATTACCCCAGTTCTTAGGTCTTTACACTGGCTTCCTGTCACTCAAAGAATTGATTTTAAAATATTGATGATGGTCTACAAAGCCTTAAATGGTTTAGGGCCAAAATACATTACTGATCTGCTGATACGTTATGAGCCGCCCAGAGCCCTTAGTGCCGCCCAGAGCCCTTAGTGCTCTATAAATAAAATTGCCTTGCCTTGCCTTGCCTTGCCTTGCCTTGCCTTAAATATTTGTTTTAAAGGTGCTGTGTGTAATATGACATCATCAAGTAAGTTCTAGAAAGTTCTAGAATGCAACGCTCCCTGGGTAACCCCACCCCTTTCGAATAATAACAGCAGCTACAGTGGCCTTCAAGGACAAGAACAATTCAAAATTTTAAACAATGCTCCTGATGACATTCCAACTATGACACTTCCAAAATGGTGGTGACAAGTTTTGGTCCAAAGTATGGAGAAATATGGACATATATGAGACCCTTTCTAAGGAAAATAATAATAATTCTAAAAGAAAAATTCAGCTATTATGCACTAAATTAAACGTACTTATGGATATTATAATTATTTTCTACAAAATCTGCTAGGAAATAAAACCCAAAATTCTACACACTGCAGGTTTAAAGTCTAACGGTTTTATGAATGATGACGTTAGCCTAAAAACGGTAGAATTTAACCATGGCAATGTAACTAGTTGGTCTTAACAGAAACAATGGTAACGTGTATTTTAGGATGACAATAACACCGGATACGTTGTTGTTAACATGAACTGAAACTCGCTCACCTTAAATTATGTGAATGAATCTGGATGTCGGTCTTTGAGGTGCAGCTCTCCGCTTTGCTGCCGTAGAAAAAAAAGTCACTTTTTCAGAATTTTTGCATCGACTGGTACCTGACGTATCGTTTCTCGTGACATCACTACTGACTTGTGAAACATGGGCAGAGCCTTTGTTAATTATTTGGGGTCATACATTGTTGTTTTGTGTTGAGGTATTATCTGATAGAAGCTGCTGTCAGCGGGCCAAGTATCTCACAATCCTTTTCTTTTTGTCTGTTCACAGTTGAAGTCCCGATTCCAAGCCGCCCAAAACCAGATTAACGACTTGCGCAGGAGACTGGAGCAGATGGAATTGCAGGTGTGTTCTTATTTTTGAGTTGTTAAAAAGATGAACGTTGCTGCCTCAATATTATTACGTTTCAGACATTAGACTTGGATAGGAATGGGGGCGCCCTTAGCTCAGTTGGTAGGGCGTCCCCCCCCCGGGCCCGGCCCAGCAGCAGACCCGGGTTCGATTCCCGACCGTGGTCGTTCTCTGCATGTCACTCCCCTCTCTGCCCCATTTCACCTCTGTCTCTATGCACTATCAATAAAGCATAAAAATATCCCAAAAATATCTAAAAAGAAAAGGAGACTTGGATAGGATTTTAAAAAAAAATTTAATCAACTTAATTATTGTTTTCCAACTGTCATTTCTCATATAGTTTAAATAAATAGTTTGTGGTGAATAATTATCCTCATTTGTAAAGTGATTTACGCTCGGTTGACTGAGTGATAAAACACAGGTCTTGATTTCTTTGTTTTCATGGAAGACCAAAACTGAAATAAAAGGTTTATTGTCAATCGCCTTAAATTGATCCTGGAATATGCTGATGCGGAAACCTTGGTTTCTTCAATTCTTAAATGTAACTTCGCTAACATTATTTGTTCCCCCCCCCCCCTCTCTCTCTTTAATTAGAATACAGGGCTGAATACTGAGAACTACCGTCTCAAGAAGAACATCTCTGTGCTCTTACAAACAGCCAGACTGGAGGTGACACGAAAAGATGCTGAGATTCTGAGACTTAACCAACAGTAAGTGCTTTTTAAATGTTTTGGTGACTAATTCTAACACTATTATCAGTTCAATAACCTATGGGGCTTTAGGATATTGTATTTTATGAAAATCCCCAGTTATGGGTTTATCTAACAACTCCTATTAATTGTTTAATGTTGGCTGGTAAAAAACCTCTAGTAATTGAATCTATATTAAATTATCAACAAATCAGTGAATTAAGCTTTGTTTCCCCAGGGCACAGGAAGGTCGCCGTCCTTATCAATCTCACTTTAATAACCTACGGGATCAGAAATTATCCAATCGGCCCTCCATCGGAAGCTCCAAGACTAGGCCACTGCCTCCACCACCCTCCTGTCCCCCACCACCCTCCTGTCCTCCTCCCCCTCCTCCTCCACCTCTACCTGCTCCTCCTCCCGGGGATGATCCTCCTCCTCAACCTGCCATGAAGGAATGCAATACTTCTACCCATCAGCCTAGTGGATCCAGCATGGACACAAGATCCTCAAAGGCATCTTCTAAAAGTAATTCAGAAGGTTCCACCAGAGTTGACTGTGACGTACCTACCAAACGGACTCCACACCCTCTCAGCAAATCCAGCAGCTCTTCGTCAACCCGACATAGCGAGTCAGACAAACACAAGTCCAAGCACAGAGAGGAAAAATGTAAAAATCCCAAATTATGCGAATCAACGGATAGGAAACATAGAAGTGGCTCAGATCCCAAGGATTGTAATGCCCCTGAAAAAAACAGGCCGGACAGAAGATCAGACTCCGGGTCGAGTAAAAGCAGGAACCACATCAATGTAGAGGGTCACCACAGGTCGGAGAGGGACAAAAGCCCTTTACCGGAGCTTTTAAAAGGTGCCTCTTCCTCTGATAACAAGAAACGAAGAAGTCGAGAACGGAGGCAAGATAAAGCCAAAATGTCCACAGCAGATTCTGAACGTAGTGCATCTCACAGCTCTAAAGAAGGCTCCAGTCGAGATCATAAAAAAAGCAATCCTAAAGATGGACATATCAGAAGTTCAGACTCAAAGGAGCGGAAAAAGTCCTCTTTAAATCAACAAGCTGAGTGCTCCAGGGATTCCTCTAAAGAGCGGGAAGGGAAAAGACTGTCAAAGGACTATCCCAGGAAGGACCATGAAAGACGCAAAGATGAATCCAGCAGAAAGCACAAGAAAAGCACATCGTCTGAAAGGAGCAGAGAGCATGAGAAGCACAGGCCAAAAGAATCTGACAAAAGTAAAGTTGAGGTGTGTAGTGAGGAAAGAACAGAAGATACACAAGAGGCCTTAAGACCAACAGCAAATATCACTGAGAGAAGCTGTGTCGAGGAAAATAGTCCAAACAGAAAACTGTGTTTCATGGAAACGTTGAATCTAACCCTTTCACCAATTAAGAAGCCAGTGTTGCCCATCGACGTTAGCCAGAACGTCCTCACACCAGTGGACAAGGTAGTTGAAAACAGACTAGATGAATCACAGCCTAACATTGAAGACATGTGTGTGATCGATGAGGTACACAGCTGTGAATTAGAAGATGAGTTTGAAAAGGTTACCAAGCAACCTCCTGATATCCCTAAAACTCCAAGTCCTGGGAAGACCCATACTAGGAGTGAAGATGATGCAAACGATGTCCAGGGAAACGACCAGCACATGAGTGAAACAACTGCAAAAGACAGGCAACTTAAAGTGAAGTCAGGCCAAACTACCTCAGCTCATAGCCAACCCCTAGATACTGCAAAGAAGCAGATGACTGTGCACCTCACATCAAAACCACTGGAGAGTACTCCTCCAAAAGCAACAGATGGGCACTTGTTGAAAAATGATGAGGACGACAACAAGTTGGCATCAGACACCGAGATCGATAAATGTCGATCTCTGAGGGCTGCAGATTGTGTTCAAGACATGTCTGGAAGCATTAATATACAACTAACAAGCAATTCTTTACAAAAAGTAAACCTGGTCAATAATACAGATCAGTCTATTGCTGTTGAAAAATCTGTTGTGCTTGGTTCAAGTGTAGAGCCAATTTGTAGAGCTCCTACAACTGCAGTAGAGAAAAGCCCAAAAGAAGGTGCAGCTGCTTCCCCCTCAAGACATCTTGTAGCTGAAGATGTTACCGACAAGGCCGATCCCGAAAGTTCAAAAATGTCACCTACTATCCTACCCCAGGGCTCTACGCACGGACTGTGTCCTCCTGCTTCCACTTCCATCCACCAGAAAGATGCTCATAGTACGCAAGATTGTCAGAAAGATGCAAACATTGTATCCAGTACAATAAGCCTGGACTCACTTCCACAAGAAGGGCTCAGTCTTCCCGAAGCTATTTATGTTTTAACACAGACTAATTTAGACTCCAGTGGCAGCAGTGACATCTCAACTGAGCCAAGTTCTTCCACTGGCTGTCTGGCAGTGTCCAAAGTCAGCAGTACGACAGAGGAGACGGCACTGCCAGGCAAGCACGGCAGCCCCACTGTCACACCAAAGAAGAGCTTTGGTCCTGGAAAGAGTCATGAGAACAATATTGAGGCCTCCAGATCCATGCCATTATTCCACGATGAGGACTCCATGATGCGCACGCTGAACAATCTGAAGATAATCCCTGATGCCATAAGCCCTCTGAGGAGCCCAATACGGATTACCAAGAGAAGTCATCTCCATCTTCTTGGCAAGCCGGGCCATGTCAAGAGCCTTCAAAAAGGTAAAGTTGGTTTGATAATAAAGCCATGCAACTCTAAATCTCTAACCCAGGCCATTAGAGTGTTAGTCATTAGCATGTAGTTTATTATCATGAGTGTCTTATTATTTCTTAGGCTGACATAGTTCTTGTGGAGGTCTTTTTTAAATTTGATACGGATAAAAATCAGTCATTATCTTGACAGATCTTGTCACAGAGCTTTTTATTTGATATCTTATTTAGGCCATAACTTCTCTTAAAGGAATAGTACAAAATGTAATATTATTAGCTTGTTGCCTCACTCTTGGGTTTAAGACAAGGATATGGAAACCATATCTTTAATTGTGCATGCATTTTTGAAGAAGAAATGGTCAAAGGTCGCTCATCGCTAGTTAGCTTAGCTCAGATACTGGTAGTCAAAGGGAAGCGTTGGCCTCCCTCTGCCGACATTAAGAAGATAAACTTTACAACATTACTAAACGGTCGCAGCATAACGTAGTAATTAAACAAGTCCTAACAAGCACACAGGACTGTTTTTATTAATTACAATGGGATGCTGTCATAAAAATAAAAAAAGTCAATACAAACTTATTTAATTTTTCTCCTATGCAGATTTCTCCAGCACACCTATCGATGCCAACTCAAAGAAGTTGGATGTAAACAAAGAAAACAAATATCCTGGTGGTCCTGCAATCCATGACAAGCCAAACTTGGTGGACAAGTGTTCCGACCAGTCCTCAAGTCTCTCTGACACTGAACTCGAGGAAGGAGAAATTTTAAGCGAAAGTGATGAGGCGTCTACAGATTCGCCTACACCGGCCAACAAGAAGGTGAAGCTGACACGACCAGTCCGACACAAACAGAGTCCTAAGTCTTTGTTAAGCAGGACATCTGGTGAAAGGGGTGTTTCATCAAAAGAAACCGCAGGCGCATCGACACCAAGTCCGAAGAGTCGTTTTAAAACAGTTCGTCCTGCGGCAACCAAAGCTTCTTTTTCCACTATAGAGGAAGTAATAGACACGTTCAAGTTGGTTCGTACTGAGATGCGAAAAAAGTACATGAAGCTTCACAAAACCTTTCCCAGGAAGAGCTTCTATGGTGTGATGGACAACTTCCAGGAGTCATTTTTAGAATTTGTGGATGGTGCTCATTTTGGTCAAATAAGCAGTCAGGATGGGGAGCTGAAATCCAATCTGAAGAAGGTGATTGCATCTGTGTTTAGCACAATATCCAATAATGGTATTGTGAAACGAATATTTGAACAGCAAGCAGTTGATCTGAAGCAGAAATTGTGGGACTTTGTAGATAACCAAGTTAACTTCTTGTTCAAGGACATTTATACAACACTGAAGGGTCTTTGCAAACCAGCAAGAGCTCGGACTGAGGACAGTGGAAATGAGAAAGTGCCTAGACAGCCTCCTGTGAAGAAGCCACAGTGTCAACAAAAGGAAGTCATATTGCCCCCGAACAGCCTGAATGGAATCAAGCCTGGTGCTCTGGTGCCTTACAGAACAGGCCTTGGAAGCAGAGGCAAAGACATAAGAATCACACATGGGAATGAGGGACCACATCCAACAAATTGCCCACATACACAAACTGTGGTCAACTTCCTTCCTCCTAAAAGTTTCCCTTCAAATCCAGAGAAGAATAACAGATCTTCTTTGGTTGTCTCTCAAAATGGCTCTTTGCTCGACAAAACTGACTTTGAGATACTGACAGAACAGCAAGCATCTAGTTTAACATTCAACCTGGTGAGGGACTCTCAGATGGGAGAAATTTTCAAGTGTCTCCTACAAGGTTCAGACTTACTAGAAAGCAGCGGCATCACTGGAGATAACACAACCTGGTCCCTCAGTACACCAAGGAAGGATGGAGAGAGGCTTCTCAGCATCACCACGCCAAGCAAATTTGACTCTCCATCTAAACTGCTTTCACCGGTGAAATTTGACACTCCTTCCAAACTTATTGCCACATGGGCTACCATTTCACCTCGCAAGATGATGTCTCCAAGATACAAAGATCGGGTCCCACTGAATCCGGATTTTTTCGACGAAAGTTGCTTGTTAGAAGTGCCGTCGGAGAATAGAGCGACGCTACCGTCTAGCTTCTCCTCACATAGGTCCTATTCCATTCTAGCTGAAGATCTAGCAGTCTCCCTCACCATTCCATCACCTCTCAAATCAGACAGCCACCTTAGCTTCCTACAGCCGTCGTCGGGCATGCGCCTCATGTCCACTCCAGACAGTGTCATCAGCGCGCACATAAGCGAAGACGCTCTACTAGAAGGGGAAGACGCTACGGAACAGGACATTCACCTGGCCTTGGACACGGACAACTCCAGCTGTTGCTCCGGCAGCAGCCTGGACTCTGAAGTTCTCGCCACACCTTTTATGTTCAAGCCAGACGTGCCCATGCAGGCGCTAGTGATGGAGAGGTCCAATGATCATTTCATCGTGAAGATTCGCCAGTCCTCCACAGGTGCAGATACAACACTCACCGCCGATGACAGCTTTAGTCACACATTAACAGAAGAAGATCATCAGTGTACAGAAGATGACGTGGCTACTCAAGCAAGGAGATCAAATGTTTCGTTTGACCAACCGCTAAATGCTGTACCGTCAGGCACCAATCGGTTTGATCTTGCTGGAAAGTCTGGTACCTTCCCCGCTGCCACTGAAGCAGCTACCCATCACATTCGAGACGAGAACTTAACACTAACAAAAAATTCATCGCTTCAAAAAGTTGAAAATACCTCAAACGTTTGTTTACAGACACGGACAGAGTCTCCGAAAGATCTGCCTAAAACGACTTCCTTTGGGCAGATCAGCAAGTCATCCAGCAGAGAAGCTACCACAGTCACTGCTGATAAGAGCCCAAGTCAAACACACCACAGAGAAGAAGACACGACAACTCGGCAAAGGTTTTCAAAAGGTCTTTTGACCGAATCAGATAACGCAGAGAGAGATGGAGTGGAAGTGTCAGAGTCGGAGAGAAGTCTCACCATTGCGGAAGATGTAAGCAGCAGCACGCCGGAGAAACAGCAAAGGGATCGTGGTAGAGGTAGAAAACGGAAGAGGCACAAAGACAAATCCGAAGCCAAGCGGCCCAGAGGGGAGGAAGAGGAGAGCACAGAGGAGATGGTGTCTACCTGCAAGAAGAACAGACCGGAATCCAAATCCCCTCCAGCATGTCTGTCCCCAAACAGTCTCTCTGCCAAAAATGTAGTCCGGAAGAAGGGCGAGGTTGTGATGTCATGGTCCAGGTCAGTAGTTAGTTCTGTATTGTTATCTTTTGTGGATAATACTACTTATATGTAAGAATTTACTTGTAGTTGAATGCGTTTTACCTTTTTTAGAAAGGTAAAACAGTGAAAAATCTAAATATTCCTTCCAATACTGCCACTACAAATTCATGTCTAATGGCATTAGACATTGGCCTCTGTCTTCATTCCCTTCTTGAAAATGCTGTATTTTGATGCCTGAAGGACTTAAATTTCCTCAAAATATCTCCACTGAGTCAAATCTTAAAAGCCTTTTGCTCGACACCCAATTCATTTCCATCTCTAACCTTCTACCTAATAAAGCAGAACTGGTTAAAGGTGGAGTCAGCGATTCTAGAGAACACTTGTTGTCAAAATCACTTTTTGCCAAAATCTGTAAATATCTCCTCACAATCCGCTACCTGTACATACTCTGAAAAATAAAGTCTGGTGTTAATACAGAACCAATGCTCTGTAAACTAGTAAACAAAGAGGCCCACCGTAGCTGGCGGAATTGTCTGTTTGCAGAACCTAGGCTTTGTATGAACACTGGATATTTATTTTCAGCACACACACAGTACAGATGGTGAGGAGATATTCACTGATTTTGACAAAAAGAGTCAAACAAGCGTTCTTCAGCATCGCTGACTCCACCTTTTTTAAAAAGGTGTTGTTTAGCAATTCACATGTGTGTCTTGACATTAATGCCCAAACCAAGGTCAAGTCATAATACACTTTTGACCAAATTATATAGAATACACTTCTAACACTCACTGATTAGTTGTTACTTCCTAGTTTAATCTGTACACCAAGAGGAATGTAAGCACTACAATATGTGGCACAGGGATAATGATACCAAACCTGGCAACCTCTTGGTGAAGACAACTACAAAAAAACAGTTGGAAGTTCCAAAATCCAGTGTGTTATTCTGTCTTCAAGCACAAATGAAGAAGAATGTTCCTGAATAAATGACTCATCATTGCCTGTATTCTGCCCCTTCCAGGGATGAAGATAGAGCGATTCTGATTGACCTGAAGATAAAAGGTGCTTCACGTGACACTTTCTCTGCCTTGTCAGAGAGACTAAATAAGCCGTCAGCACAGGTAAGTCCATGTTTTTCTTTTTTTCTTGTAGGTTTGTCACTACATGTTGTAATAAAGGGGGCATCCAATAACTGAACTGATTATTATTTTTTTTTTTCACAGATTGCTACCAGGTTTTACCAGCTCATGAAGCTTTTTAAGAAGCAGGAGAAGATGGACCCTTGATTGTTTCGACTGTGTGCGCGCTTTGGTCAATGCAGACAGTTCTTGTATTGGAGCATTTCCACACCAATACTGTGGCACCACCATGTAGGCTGCTGTTCACGTGACACGGTGCAAAAAGATACGTGAATGCGGTGTGGCTGAGTCACTGCTAGTCCTCGTCGGTCACAGGATCAACTCTTTCCTATCACATCTGGAGCCCTGAGTCCTCACATCAGCTGCCAAGTGGGAATAGTAGAGCACTTTTAGCTTTGTGTTTCAATGGAAGGTCAAACATCCAGTCTCTATCAGCGAAGGGATTCTTGTTCTGGATGAAACTTGAAGAGTTCAACAATAACAAATATTTCTCTGCAAAACTGACAAGAATGTTTTGATTTGAACAGTGACACTTCCACTCATTAAATATACAGTTATCATAAGTATTATTGTTTTTGGTGCACTTTTTGGTTTTTCATGAATCCACTCTGCAATCACTACTTGGGAATTGGTGCTGGATATTTGCTGGTCCTTACAAAACCCACATGCCCCTCAGTGCAGCATTTATCCATGCTCTCCTTTCTTGGCCTTTGTTTCAGCAAGTCCTCAAGTTAATCTTACATCTAGTTTAAACTTGTGTATCTCTCAAAAAAGCTAGAAAAACTGCCTTTAGTAACATTTTAGTTCCTAGAGAGAACTGGACTTTCACTGGAAACAACTTGAAGCATCACCCATCGGTCGACATTGGACCTAAAGGACTGATAGATTGGGCGATTTTGTTATAATTTTGATCTTATTTTAATGGAAGCGTTTGTGTGTGGGGAGAGTGTTGGATGTGTTTGAAGGTTAAAATGTGTACATGGCCAATTCATGTACAGGACGGTACATGTATCTGTTAATATCAATGAAACCTTTTATCTAAGCCTTAAAAGGCCTTTGTTTGATTCATCCTGTTGCTCATTAACAGCATGGGTTCCTATATTGTGAATATTGTGTGTAATTCTTTACTGAAAATAAAGTTTTATTTATTTATTCTGGTGTCTTGTTTGTACTCCTTGTTTTAAAAAGCATATAACCAAATTATTATTGGTACTGGTGCAAATTAGTGAGGTAGCATGATGTACTTTACAACTATTCATAAAGTGGGCCACAAAGTTAAAAAAAAAAGTAAAAATCCAGGCCAGTGCCTAAGGGTGCCATTGGTATCTCAGCAGCAGACCAGCCAGTGACATGCAGTGGAGGACAGACCTCACGATAGAATGTATTCTGTTTGAATAGATGTCCATTTTCATAATAATACTGATTTTTAATCATGCAATGCTGTATGAGTTATTGATTGACAGTCAGGCAGTGAAATCAAAGTAATTATATGTAAAGGTTAAAGCTTATAGTTTAGTCTAGGAATACACTGTTTTGTTGTCTGCATGTTTTACTATTAAAGCCCAACCCAAATCCACAAAATCCTTCCAACTATATCATTTTGGGAGTTAGTTGCATGATAGCGTCTGAAAAGAGTTAAAGATATCACCGTTTAGGGGGCGCCTATAGCTCAGTTGGTAAGGCGTCCCCCTCCCGGGCCGGGCCCAGCAGCAGACCCGGGTTCGATTCCCACCCGCGGTCGTTCTCTGCATGTCACTCCCCTCGCTGCCCCATTTCACCTCTGTCTCTCTGCACTATCAATAAAGCATAAAAATGCCCAAAAAATATCTTAAAAAAAAAAAAAGATATTGCCGTTTAAGTTTGATAAACTTTACAGAAATTTGGTTAAGATGGGGAAACCTATGCTCTGGTTTTTATTACCCAAGAAGTATTTTGAACCAATCACAGCAGTTCCTTGCCCGAACGTTCTATCACACTGTTGCCACAGCGACCTTTTTATGTGGCCACGGCCACACAGTCCTGTCACACGGTCTAGACAGTAAAAAAATAAGTTTGATCTTAATTAGGAACATTTATTTTCAATCATATTGTTGTAGAAGCTAAATGACACACCCAAATTTAAATACATAGATTGATTTTTGACCAGGTTTCCAGCGGCTTTAAGGAAAGAAGCATTTGTCCCCTTCAGAAGTATGAATACAACAATGTAAAATATGAGTAAAAGCTCCGCATTCAAAATCCTACTCAAGTAAAAGTAGTAAATAAAGGAGTAGCGTATCCAGAATGTATCTGAAGCATCAGAAAAAATACTCAAAGTACTATAGTACATCAAAATCCAAGAATAGGACATGAGTAAATGTATGTAGTTACTTTTCACAACAGTTGAACGTGATCCAAAAACCATGGGGATCATTCTGCACAGCCACCGTCTGGACACAAGAGCATCAGTGAGGTGCAGCCCTGTTGCTGGCTCTCATAGAGCTTTCACATCGGCAAGGCTCTGTGCTGGTTCCAGTTCCAGAATCTTCTTTTGAACCGGCTGGCATGTTCACACCTAAAATAAATTGGTTCTAAACCGGTAAAGTTCACAGCTGGAACCAAAAAATATTTTGTTTTTTCTTGAGAACTGTGATGTCATCCAGGGGCATGTCTACGCTGTAAAGACGAGAAGAAGAAGAAGAAGAAGAAGAAGAAGGAGAACCGGTTCTCAGACTCCAGAAAGAACCAGAGCCAGAAGCAGAACCGTGTCGGTGTGAAAGACCTAAGTGGGTGTTTCGGTCCCAAAGGTGTTGAATAGGGTTGAGGAGGTGCTGGCCAGTCAGGTTGTACCACAGAAAACCATGTCTATATGGCACTGGCTTTGGGCCCATTGTCATATTCAAACAGGAAACGGAAAAACTCAAAGGTGTTGCCAAATGGTTGACAGTCCAGCACTGTGCTTTATAAGCAAGAAGATTTAAAGGCATTGTGCACGGCTCTGTATTGACATCTCAGTTGTTGCTATTTCCATTGTAGTGTCCTGTTTAGTGGCTGGGTGAACTAACCTCAGGGCATTACAGGGCTATGCGGTGGATCAATGGCTTCAAACTGGAGTCCTAGTTTGCAACAGCATTGAAATAGTGTCAGTTCCACTTGCACAGTGTGGTCTGCTCTGTCCTCGAGGGATGAAAAATGAATTTGTTCTTTTATAATGGCTTTATGCTGAAGCACTTGAGAAAGGGACCCTAGACCATATGTAAGTAAAAGCATTTTCATTGCATCTTTTGACTTTCCATTTGATGGAAAATATATAAATTACTCATATGTATCTTCATTCCTCCGTTGACAGATACTAATAATGTGACAGAAGATGGGGGATTGGAACTTACTAGGGGGTATCTTAGAAGAGGTCCACATCCATTCCACCATCGTGGGGAAGATCTGGTTGACCATCCTCTTCATTTTCCGGATGCTTGTGCTGGGTGTTGCGGCAGAGGACGTCTGGGATGACGAGCAGAGCGAGTTTGTCTGCAACACGGATCAGCCTGGCTGTGAGACCGTCTGCTACGACCAGGCTTTCCCCATCTCCCTTATCCGCTACTGGGTGCTGCAGATCATCTTTGTATCCTCCCCATCTCTGGTCTACATGGGGCATGCGTTGTACCGTTTGAGGACCCTGGACAAGGAGAGGCACAAAAGGAAAGCCTGCCTGAAAGCCGCACTGGAGGGGACGGACCCGGTCCTGGAGGACCATAAAAGAATTGAGCGGGAACTCAGGAAACTAGACGAACAGAAAAGAGTGAGGAAAGCTCCCCTTAGAGGCTCCTTGCTGAGAACGTATGTTTTTCATATCCTAACCAGATCCGTGGTGGAGGTCGGTTTCATTATAGGTCAGTTAGCTCTGTACGGCATCGGACTGTCTCCTCTGTACAAATGTGAGCGCTCGCCTTGCCCCAACAGCGTGGATTGTTTTGTGTCCAGACCTACGGAGAAGAACATTTTCATGGTTTTCATGCAGGTTATTGCTGGAGTTTCTTTAATTCTCAACCTCCTGGAGATATTCCACCTGGGAGTGAAGAGGATCAAACAGAGCCTGTACGGATTCAAATATGGAGACGATGAGAGTCAAAGGTCAAAGAAGAACTCCACGGTGCAGCAGGTGTGCCTGCACACCAACACATCGCCTCAGAGGTTGATGCAGCTCACACACATGCCCTGCTCTGCTATGCCTAATGCTAATGGGGAGAATGTGGTCCCAATGGGCCCTCACAATCAAGAGGGGTCCAATTGTTTCAACCAGCAGCCTGCCCTGATGTACCTGCCGAGCAACGCCGCAGACATCCAGGGTCTACCACAGATGGGGGCCGCGGAGCGACGCTACACTCTGGACAATAGGAAGCCGTCGTGCAGCAGCGATGAGTCAAACGGAGCGCACGGCCCGGCACGGCCCCCCCAGTACGCAGCGGGGCCTCGAGCCTCGCTGATGGCCAGCCACATGGAGATCCCAGCGGCCCTGAGGATCCAGCAGCAAAGGAAGCAGAGCAGAGTGAGTGTTTGTAAGGAGCTCAGCGACATGAGCGATTCTCCAGACAGCGACCACTACCCTAAGGCCAGGAAGTGCAGTTTCATGTCCCGGGGCCTGTCCGAGGTCAAGCTGGCCAATCTGTCCGACAGCGCCGATTCTCGGAGCGGACACGACAATGAGGACCAGCTCCTCAACCAGGGAGAGAGTCCAATGGTCACCCCGCCGCCTCCTGCCAGTGGAAGGAGGATGTCCATGGTGAGAACAGAAAATAATCATCTATCTAGTCAAGTTTTATCTGGTGCCCCTAAAGCAACAAATGTCACTACTTGTCACTAATATCTGAGTTTATATGGTGAAGCAGTACAGTATAACTTAAAGGTCACCTTGAATGCAAAATGTAATTGTTCATTACATTTTTTCAACATGGTTTTAGGTCCTGGTGTGACTAGACATTCCAAAAGTATGAAAAATTACAACACCTCTCTTTTTCTCAGATGTGTCTCTTATAAATAATCAAGGGGAGAAGCCACGCCCCCTCGTAACAACTTGGCATTACCTCTACCTGAGATAAGCCACAGCCCCAGATCCCCCTCAATCTAACTGGACATTAGATTCAAACTGGCAGTTAGATGTTATTGACTTATCAGAGCAGGCTGGGCTTTTTTGAAAGGCGGGGCTTAAAGAAAATGGTGTGTTTCAGACAGAGGCTGAAAAGAGGAGGTTCAGCAATGGCCCGATGAGATATATATAAAGGCTTTTTGGACACTACACCACGACGGTTGACAGTTGATTTTTTGTCATTTTAGCAATGACAGTGGGTGTCATTACAAACGAGGCTATAGGTGGAAGTCTATGGTCAGTGGAATGATCTATAAACTGAATTCCTTATAAAATGCTCACCTTCAACATTGTGTAGTGGTCTGCAGTAATATTAGTTCTTGCTTTAAGTATCATGAAGTAGAAGATTACATGGCTAAGCTATGTCTGAGAGAAATGTTTCTATTCAAGCAGTGTGGATGAACAGAACTCTAAAACTGCTATCAGAAGATTTTTGATTTGAACTTTGAAAGATAAACAGGATTCGTTTTATAACTTGTTATCTTATATCTACCCCCGCTCTTTCATTTGTTTCTACTTGCTGGATGTCTCTCATTTGTCTATAGCCTACAGTGTCGAGTGTTTTGTGAGAGTGTTGGTTATTTGGTGGCGCTCTAGTCATCATGCCTCTTGGTGTAAGGAGAGTGAACGGACCTATTAGGTTTTGAAATTGAACACTGTTTTTTGGTAAGACATTGATTTTAATGAACAACTCTGGTACGTACTCACAACCAAAGTCGTAGAAAACCAACAAAAAAAAAGTTGTAAAAGTATAGGCCCTCCTTTGCTCTTTCTTTTCTCTCTCATCAAAGTTAAAGCTGGGGTATATGATTTCTGATTGGTCAAAGTTAACATGAGCTGTACACTTTGACCAATCAGAGCGAGCAGGCTCCGATTCTCTGTTCTTATTGGCTGTTGGGACTGTCCATGCACTTTGGCACGACGTTGTTGGTGTAGAGCGTGTCAGGGAGGGACCATATGGGAGGGACCAAAGAGAACAAGTGGAGCGGTTGAGGTATTCGGATTCAAATCTCTATCCCAACTGCCATTTTCTCCCCAAATCATATACCCCAGCTTTAACCGCACAAATGTAACTACCCCAGGCAAATGGACTTTCCCAAATACCTAACCACAGTTGCGTATCAGATATTTGAGGTATGTTGCTTAAATGTACCCACTAGCAAGAGCCCATATGACCATAGCATAAGCAAAGCCCACTGCAGCCCCCTACCTCAAGGGGGTGGGTATGTTGACACTGACACTAATGGTCCAAATGCTTCAAGACTTACAAAATGTACGTGTTGATGGTATTTACGGTTGTCTTAGGACATGCAAATGTATGGACTAAAAGTCTTCAGAGCTTTGGGGCTGCATCTGAGCTGAATCTGTTTGCCCTCATTTATTTTGAAGAAGCAACGGCCAATGTGGAAACTCAAACGCTCTAGCAACTAATGTAATTGTGTAATGGAATCATTCAGAGACAGGCTTTTCCACCATAACTATGGTCCAGCCAAAGAGGAACATCTCTCTCACACCTCCCAATGATGACTACAGTGACAGTGCTTTGCATTCAGTGTTGACAGGTCTATGCTGCCCTCTTTTGGACAACCCTGAAACATAATACACCTCTTCACTTTGTGTTCTGTGTTGTGATTTGATTTTAATGTTGCATGGACAATTCATGTCACAATGCATGTATGTAAGACAGAAGCTAAATAATTGCCTCTTTAAAGTGTTTTTCCATTTAATTAAGAAATGTAACAGCACATCTGAATGGATACATTTAATAGGGGCTATTGACAATTTTTAAGTTGTAATCTAGCATTGCTAGTGGCCGTTAATGTAGTTGCAGGCACTTCTGGACCGGAATTTCTTCAAAAAAGCGAACATTATTGACTGTATGAATTCAGTATATTGGAAGTTCTTACCTGCAGAATGCTTTCTCTGACATGGCGGAACAGGCACTGTGCAGAATGACCTTTTCAACAATTCTGAAAATGTGGACCATGTCTTCTACGAACCATAGACTGTATATAAAACATAAAAACAAAATAAAAAACTAACAGATGTACTGGAATGCAGACAGGTCTGAACTGAGTACTACTGAGTCTGAAGCTCCCATGTCCTGAGTAAAAGAACGCACCGCTGCAGTGTGGGTAATACGGCATAGCCCCTCTGATAGTATAACAGGGCAAAGCAGCAAATACAAGAGCTTTCATCAGTGGGTCATATGCTCAATCACCATTGTTTTAACTCACTATTTGATGGATAGGAACTTAACAGACAATAGAATAGATGGTAATGTTACGGAGTATAACTTTAAATATGACCATTTAAATAACTGAAACTGCCTTTAAGAATCACTGCCATTCCCCTAAAACAGGTTAGAGTGCATACCAAACAAGTTAACACTTTACAATAAGGTACACAACATTGTAGTAGCCACTACATACCTACTACATAAGTTTTTTTTGTGTTACCTACTACATAGGTTTTTTGTTGTGCTACCTAACACATAGGTTTTTTTGTGTTACCTACTACATAGGGTTTTTTTTGTGCTACCTAACACATAGGGTTTTTTTTGTGTCACCTACTATATAGGTTTTTTTTGTGCTACCTAACACATAGGTAGCACAAAAAAAACCCTATGTGTTAGGTTTTTTTTGTAACACATTTTTTGTGCTACCTAACAGTTTTTTTTTGTGCTACCTAACACAGGTTTTTTTGTGCTACCTATGTGTTAGGTAGCGCACAAAAAAACCTATGTGTTAACACATAGGTTTTTTTTGTGTTACCTACTACATAGGGTTTTTTTTTGTGCTACCTAACACAGGGTTTTTTTTGTGCTACCTATGTGTTAGGTAGCACAAAAAAAACCTATGTAGTAGGTAACACAAAAAATAAACCCTATATAGTAGGTAGCACAAAAAAAACCCTATGTGTTAGGTAGCACAACAAAAAAAAAACCTATGTAGTAGGTAACACAAAAAAAAACCTATGTAGTAGGTAACACATATCTATGTAGTAGGTATGTAGTAGCTACTACAATTTTGTGTACCTTATTGTAAAGTGTTACCCAAAACGAAAGCATATTAACAACCTATGTGCAGTTACCAACACTGTTGAAATGATTGTGTCCTTATATAAACCCACAATCTGAAAAACACAGTTTTGTGTGAGAACTTTTAACTTTTTTTTCTTCTTCTTTTTTTGCTTCTCAATATTGTTCAACATTTCCGTACACTTTTCCATTTATCTTGCAGCCCTTATCATTTAGAAAACTGTGGAGAAAAAGATGGACGTTGTTGTTGGTCAGGAAGAAGGGATGATGGGATTTCTGTGATTTGAATAATAACCATACATTATCCACATTTCTTTCTTTCTTTCTTTCTTTCTTTCTTTCTTTCTTTCTTTCTTTCTTTCTTTCTTTCTTTCTTTCTTTCTTTCTTTCTTTCTTTCTTTCTTTCTTTCTTTCTTTCTTTCTTTCTTTCTTTCTTTCTTTCTTTCTTTCTTTCAGAGCATGATCCTGGACCTGTCTTCAATTATGAAGAAGTAAAAGGAGAATCATTTTGGGACCAAGCTAGAGGCAAATGGGAGTTCTAAAAGGACCAAGGAATCCTGATCGCAAAGCAAATCTAATCTTGTCTCTTAACTTTAACATCATGTTTCCACAGTATGTCTATGCAGTTTGTATTGTCCATGAACAACAACTTCTTTTAAAAATATTTTAACATTTCAATATTTAGGTTTGTGGCAGGTTTTTCGGATTCCATAGATGAAATATGAATCAAAATTACGTTTGGCTTAGCATATGAGACCAAAAAGCCTGTTGCTATGATATTTGTCTGAAGATTGTAATTAAAGATTGTGGAATTGGCAACCACAAAAAAAGAGGAGCAAACTCTAAACCAGTGTTTATGGTTAATCAAAACAGAATGAGCTGGAGAAAAATATGGCTCTTTAACTTCATCATTTAGTCTTGCCCCAGAGTAGCCTAACATTGTTTGTGAATATATCTGACAAATATGAACTTTTATTCTGAATGTTTCTGTTGTCCAATGTTTTTTATTAAATACTTTGTTCTCTATTGAGCAGGACCAAGCTGCTTCGTCCGAGTGGCATGTTGTTTAGTCTTTGTTTAGTGATGCTTGAGGAGTTGACACAAAGTTTAAGCCTATCAGCTGCACAAAACTCTCTGTATTTCTCAGTATGGCAGCGTTTACAAACTGATGTCGCCCGCAAAATGTTTCGGTTGATGATTCCTCTGCTAAGAAAAAACCTGGACGTAAAGCAGGAGGTATAAAATCTATGCATGATCACCAAACGCTTCATGTAGATGTGTCGACAGCGTTGTTGTTATTCCTCTAAATTCCTCATGGTGGCGACAGATTAAAGTTATACACTATAGCTTTAACATCACCTAAAGATTACTATGTACCTCTCACTGTAATACATTTATTTCAGAGTCTCAAATCAAATGATTCATTTTCTATTTGAAATACCAACATTTGGTCATATTTTTGCAAAAAAGAAATCTACAAAACACAAAACTTGATATGCATGTTTCTTTATTTCATTTCTATTTTTCAAAGAGAAATGATGTCTAGACAAAAAAGTCATTTATAGAACACTAGCAATTGAAATGAATGAAAATGGGGTTTGCACAATACCATATTTACAATGGTTATTAAGTCATTTAATTCATTAGGGTCACGTAGCATTTAAAACTTATAAAGGTAAGAACTCTTAGTAGAGAATAAGCAAAATGACAGCTATTTCAAATTGACAATATTAACACAAAACAGTCCTCTAGAAAAAGAAAAGAAAAAACAACTTGAACTACAAGCTTAAGAGCTGTTACATTTAAAAAAAAAATATGCACCAAAATCTACTAATACAATAATCCATATAATCTGTGTAAAAAGCATGTAGAAAAACACCTGATGCAGTTTGCTGATACAGTCATTGACCAGTTATGAGAGGTATGAAGGATTTCACAGGTAGATAAGTGTGAGAAAGTCCGCACTGGTGACTCAGGGATCATGGGGGACCCAGGCCCCTGCATACACTCACTTCACATGAATGTGAACTATGGCCTCTGCAAGTTCTAAGGCAAATATTGGAGGTGCACTTGTATCCATGTAATGCCAAAAAGGCATCACAACCCATCCCAAAAAGTTTGAATTAAAGACAAGGTGAGTAAACTCATTCTTTGTCTCAACACCAAAGGAACAGTCCAAATGAACCCAACCATCAATTGTACATGGCAAAATGTATCACACATGACATGACACCTATTTGTAAACATTTCTCATTTTTATATTTTACTCAATGATCTTAGCTTGTGCATTCAACCAGGATGCCAGATTTGTGTTTTTTTCAATAAAGTTGAGCAATCTGTGTGAAAGGCATGTGTTTTTGTTCATATTGTTTTATAGAACAAACCTTTGGAGTTGGAAAGCCAGTGTTTGTATCAGAGGAGCAGCAACGACAACAAAACAAAAAAGGTGTAACTGAACAAGAAACAACCACAGCAAAAGGTTATGAGCATTCACTAACAGAGTTACGGCGACAGCAAAACATTTTTTTTCTCACAAATCAGTCTGCTGTATTTGGCCATAACCATTGGGTGTTTGGCATGCACAAAGCCACCTGTAGGATTCCTCATATATACAGTAAGTAACAAATTCTCCAACTGTATTTTAGGTGTATTTTATCCACAGAAGAATTAATGATACATCCTAAAGCTGCACTAATCAATATTAATTTATGAACAATTCGATTGGATGTGTAAAGTCTATGGGTTGGCTGAGGATAATTTAAATTTTTTTTGGTTCTTCAACCAAGAAAAAAAAATTAAATGCTTTGAAAACCGAGCGCTGGAGATACGACGTTAGAGACTAGCTGGTGAACCATAGTGGAGGATAGCAGCAAAAGATACAGACATGTTGTCAGAGCTAAAATAAGAGTGAATCTTACTAATCAGGTGGACACAAAGATGGCTCTTAATAAATGCTAATACTGCTTTGTTTTGCTATATGCTAGCCATTAAAAGGTGATACTGTGTCAATGTTGTGTTCTTCTGCCCCCCAAGTGGCCAACAAATCAATTAGTACAGCTTTAATTAATATTATCAAATTATCTTTAAGAAGACATTTTACCTGACAAAATTCAAATGCTTAACACCCTGAGACACTTAAGGACCAGTCACCCAAATGGCAAACTCTCACTTAGCTAGCTTGGCTAACCATGCATAACCTTTTGGCTTCATTTGCCAAAGCTTTAAGATTGTCTGAGATTTGTTACATCACCGCAAAAGAACAAAGGTGAAGGGAATTTTGAATTTATTTAAGTTTTCAATGAGACGTTAATTCAAATAAAAAATAAAAATATTTTCAGTGATGTTTTCAGTGATATTTGCAGTTCAAACGAAACTGCCCTACACGCTTCATTCTGTTAGACGTGTATGACAGACAAATATCCCCAAACTATCTACATGACTAGGAGCCAGAGTTTGTATTTGTATTTGATTTGTTTGTCATTTAAGTGAACTGACTCCAGAACCAACAGTGGAAATGTGCAACAGGTCTAAGATAACTGTGCTAGTAATATTAGGACGTCTCATCAGACACCCAGGGACATTTCTTACAATAGTTTTGCAACAACACAAACTTAATAAACTCCTTTTTTTTCCCAATCAGAAAAAAAAACACATAAAGTTAGAGTCGGTGCTCTCCGATGCAACACAGGCTTTCTGAAGTTTAAGATTGAGCAAATGAGAAAAAATACATAACTAGAAATTGAGATGCATAATGTTTGCAGAAATGAAGCTAACGTAGATGGCTATACTTTAGTTTGTCTGGCTTGAACCTGGTAGAAGCTCCACATGAGTAAATACTGTTTTTGCTTCAGTAAATATGCATACAAAAATGAAAAGAGCACAAATAGGGGGGGAAAAAAAGGGCTGGCTCACTACTGCTCCGAACTCAACGCTGTGCCACAATGTGTGCACTATGTGTATTGTAATATGAATACATGTGTATGTGTTCATGTGTCTGTGCGTGTTTTGGATCTATGTACTTTATGTACTTGGACCCGTCTTTTAACAATTTAACGACAGGTAAAATACACTTACTCTGTTTCAGTGTATAACCAAAACTTCATCTAAAATGTACATCAGTTAAAGTCAGGGGGGGGGGGGGGGGGGGGGGGGAGAACTCCAAAGCTTCTCATTCAAACTTTAAAGCCCCAATCCCAGATTTCTGTGGCATCTTTTTTGGTTGGGGTTCCATATGTTGAGCTACCCGGCATAGCCTACTCCACACATTTCAAAATATCACCCGAAGTTGTGTGGGGGAGTAGCCTACACAATAGGTGGTGACATGGCTGCTAGGCTATTTGCTTTATGGCTATATGAGGTTTACTATCCGTATTCTTCGATATATTTTGATTTACTAGCACTTCCCATTAGAATTGTAACACTTTGTGCTTTTAACAGGATAAATGGGGTTCATTAAAGGTGGTGCCTTCTTTTTAATCTGAGTCTTTCCCACAAGGCCAAGACCATTACCAACACAGACAAAGCCAGTGGAGTCATTTGATGCTAGCTTGGCCATTACTGTTTTGTTAGCGTGACAGTTTTCTAGACAGCAGAGATGAGCCTACTGCTAAAGTCAGCCATTAGAGGAGAGTGTGGTTTTTTTTCACTTTTATTTTATTTTTTGAAATCAGATACTAAGTTGTCTTAAGAGTGCGGATAGTAAACTACAGGAAAATATTTATGTTATTCAAGTCTAGCCTCGAGACGACATTAGTTTTGGCTAACTAATTAAGCTAACGGGTACCATTTAAGATTGGGGCTTTTAAAGAGCGAAGAATGCGGCTTTACAATCCAATTCAATTCATTTGTAGCCTACTAGAGTATGTCCTGCTCGTGTAAAGCACGGGGCTTACGTTATCCGTAGGCCAGCCTCTAGTGAGGGGTTCAATAATTCAACTTTCTTAATACATAGACATTTTTTAAAATATCATTTTAAAAGCAGACAGCTCCGAGGGGAACTCACGAGGCAAACAGAAAGACAAACTAACTAGGCTTATAGCTAATAGGCAGCATGCACATCACAAAGTAGGATGTTCAAACAATTTCACAAGCAGGGCAAACGTGTTACTATCTTAACATGATTGTTACTTAAAATCATTTGGAAAACACATACACTGTTTTTCACCTCAAATGAAATCTGAATTAGCTTATTCAATTCCTAAAGAAATACAAATATAAGGTGTGGGCAATCTTATATGAAAACGTTAGCTCATTTTTTTTTTTTGTGTTTAGCTTTCGGATACATCTTCTTCATAGAAATGGGTTCCAATTGTATATTCAATATAATGACATATAGACAAGATTGTTTTTCCTGTTTAAGTGCTGCAGTCTCAGACAGATGGAGACCCTCACTGAAGTGCTAAATGGCTCTGAGCGCTTGGGGCCGGAAAAAACAAAGTGCCTGAATTAAGTCAACTCATTCATTTACTTTTTTTAAAAAAGTTTAAAGTTTTAATTGACTTTTTTTCTGGATCATTTTGAGAAAAAAAAAAGGAAATGTTCAATGTCACTTTAGATTTTGGCTACACTTTTTTTTCCTCTCTCTTTAACTCTGTCCAAACATCAAATGGCAATATACTGAAGAAACAAACAAAAAAAAAACATGTCTGCAAGAGTGTACACAAATAGCATATTTAAATACTGATAGGAAAAAAGGCTGAACTTTTTTTTCACATTTAAAGAGGGGGTTTGGAGCTGGCCTGCCATCTTGAATGTCGAAACTTGTTCTACATGCATAGGGCTCAACATTCTAATTATGTGTGTCTGTATATGTACTGTACGTGTATGTGTATGTGTGTGTGTGTGTGTGTCTCTCTCTCTGTGTGTATGGAACTGATTTTCCTGAGTTTGAGAGCACCCGTGATGGGGCGTACTCGTTATAGGCAGGACAGGAAAACAGCAAAAAAAAGCAAAGATCTTTTTCCCTTAGCAGAAAGGTACTTGATATAACCCCTGGTGAAAAAAAAGAAACATCTCTACCTGTACAAAATCACTGTTACAGTCATCATGCTCCAGAACTATATACATTTCTTCTGCCAAACAAGCACTTTGAAAGTCACCATTATACAACATCCAAATACAATGGTATTGCTGATGAGTGGGAAATAAAAAATAGCCATTTTAAAAACCGCCTGCGAAAACCTTTCTTATTTTTTTTTTACTGTCTTTCAATTCAGTGCTGAGGAAGGCAGAAAGGAGGAATGTTTTCGGTTACAGCCTATACAGAAAAATACAAATGTGAGACGCTAGAAGACTTTTTTTTTTTTGCATATGAACATTTTACAGTCTAACTGCATCGTTAACTTCCTCTTGTACAGAAGCTGTATCCCACGTTTTTGTCCTTGAATTAGGTAAAACATTCAGAGGGTTTTTCTTTTATTTATTTCCTGAGTTTGAATTGCTGTGGCGCAAAATGGCCACTGAGATATTATAGTGAGAGAGGAACCACAGACAGGAGAGAATAGAGAAAAGACAGTGAGATAAAAAGAGGTAGAGAAGATTGGCAGTGGTGGACAAAGTATTCAGATCCTTTACATAAAAGGTGCTCCGAGGAACTTTCAGTTTGTGTTCATTCTTGGACCCCTTTGGACAAAAGCGGTTTTTACTACGCCAGCTGTTGTTCCAGGGTGTGTGTTTCCATGACAAAGGCATTAAGAAAAATTAGACTGTTGACTGTGACAGAAATATTTTAAAGTTCCTCGAAGCACCTTTAAGTACAAGTACACTGGTACAAGTCAAGGTCCTGCATTGAAAATATAACCTTAGTAAAAGTATTACGTATCCTAACCTAATTATTGTTTATTCATAAATTGATTGTTTGGTTCGTTTGGCAGCACATCCTCAGATATTGAGCCTGAACCATGGAATCGTGTGCAAATTTGGATAACAAAATTATTTAAACAACTGTCAAAATAGTCAATAAGCTGATATTTTCTGTCAAATGACCAATCAATTTATCCAATAATGTTTCAGCTGTACTCGCATGAACTTTTGGGATGTTTTATTTAGATTTTTAATAGTGAGTAGAAACTAAATGTATCAAATCATTTTTTTAAATGTACAAATTTCCCTCTGTAGTAGAGTAAAGGTATAAAGTAATCTAAAAAAAGATAATACTCACGTAAAGCAGGAGTGCCTTAAACTTGTACTTAAGTACAGTACTTGAGTAAATGTACTGAGTTACTTTCCACCACTGAAAATCGTTAGAGACACACACAGTGGGAAAAAGAGAAGAGCAAAATGTGAAAGAGAAGAAAGGCAAGAACACAGAGATACTGTCGGTACAACGGAGAGAGACGAAGAGAGAGAGAGAGAGAGCTGCTGTCTAGGTCCGATGAGGTTCAACTTTTGCGTTGTGATGTGTGACACATGAAGAACAGAGCCCTCTACTGTATAAGAGGTTTGCTGCCGGAGGTTGGGGGAGTATAGCACCATTGTAAGGGAGGTTTTGGTGAGAAGTTCCCACTCTTGTCACGGTACGAAGAGGAGAATGAACCTGCTAGAACAGTATTGCTGCTGTTAAGACAACTTTAGTGTCGACCGTTCCAAAAAAAAGAGAAGAAAAAAAAAAGACATAAATACCATGGACAAAAAGCTTGTTTGTCTCAGTGAACACTGGCGGAGGCTGACCCCTCTCATTAACACCCCAGACAGGGTTTTGTCATAAGAGTAAAATTAAATAATAAAAAAAGAAAAACGGCAAGACAAGAGTAAAAACCCCCGCTACATAGTACAGTCCTTCCTGGGCTGCTCGTCGGTCGTACATTTTTCAGTCATTTCCTGGCAAAAGTCGACTGTTACCGTGGATTGGTTGGAGTTGGAGTTGGGCAGCCCTGACTTTGTGTACCGGCCTGGCTCCTCTTGGCCGTCTGTGTCTCCTCCGTGCGCCCCGCCGTTCCTCATGGGGGCGCCGTGGTGCTCTGGCTCCGGGGAGTGGCTGGTCAGGTCGATGCTGGTGTTGTTGGCCATGGGGCTGTGGTCTGCTGTGGGGCTGTGGTCAGGCGTGGGCTCCAGGCCAGAGGAGGGCCTCAGCACGGGGCAGTAGTGGTGTAAGGACTGGACCTGCTCCGGGCTCAGCTGGACGTCTCGACACACCTCCTGAGACAGACAGGAGAAGTTCTCCCACAGCTCGCCCATACACGCTTTCAGCTGGTTCCTCTCTGTCAGCAGCTTGTCCTTCTCATGCACCTGAACACACACACACACACACACACACACACACACACACACACACACACACACACACACACACACACACACACACACACACATTGACACAGATTTGAACTCTGACTTCATACAACATCTAGATATTTTTTTTGTTTTTTTTATATTTCTGAAAAGATTCTGTTTAAATGTACAGTAAGTAATCCACTAGGAACGTTTAAATGTTCAGTAAGCGGAATGGTCAGTTTAGCTAACTTCCTGTCAGTTACTGCAGTTAGCAGTCCCCTCCCTCGTCCCCACGTCACCACATTAATGCACTGCGGTCTTCAAAACAGCGAGTTATCTAGCATCCTCTCAGATCCGTAAGTGTGATAAAACATGATAAAAACCATCAACACAGACATTGTGAAGGATTTTTACCTGCTCCGCCATTGTAGGCGCATAAACGTTCACCCATCTTGTCGTTCTGCACGTGCACCGGCAGTGAGACGGGTGAAACGCGCACACAATGTAAGTGATCACTGTATGAATAAAGAGCGATTTAACACTTATATTAACGTACATAAATCGCTTACTTCACCTTTAATGATGATATCTATAAGTTGAAAAAGTTGCACTGTTCACCTGCAGTGTCTGGCATTTGAGCCAGCCTTGGGGCTATATGCTCAACTGTGTCTCAGTCTGAATTACACAAATCCAGTGAATAGTTTTTTAGTACAAAATTCCCTCCTGACTATAGTTGAAAAACTTAAACCCATCCTTTAATGGACTGTTCTGAAATGTCCTGTCAGCATCAGACAGACAGACAGACAGACAGACAGACAGACAGACTGACTGACTGACTGACTGACTGACTGACTGACTGACTGACTGACTGACTGACTGACTGACTGACTGACTGACTGACAGACAGACAGACAGACAGACAGACAGACAGACAGACAGACAGACAGACAGACAGACAGACAAACTGACTGACTGACTGACGGGCATCATTGAAGCATGCCCTCTACAAAAGCTTAAAGGAGGACTCGTCACCCTTCATACAGCAGAGCAAGAGGCAACTGCTTGGCTAAAGGACTTTGCATTCGCTAAATAAAACTGACTGACAGACAGACAGACAGACAGACAGACAGACAGACAGACAGACAGACAGACAGACAGACAGACAGACAGACAGGTATAGCAGAAGACTCACCAGTTTCCTGATCTCACACTCCAGGTTCATGATACAGTCTAGCTTCCTCTTGCGGCAGCGCTGCGCGGCGATGCGGTTCTTGCTGCGCCGCCTCACGTCGTGGATGAACTCCAGCTGCTCGGAGCTCAGCTTGTGCATCTTCACCAGCATCTGGAAGTCGTTCCGCGGAAGATTTGTGATTTGATCGACAGGGAAAGGCAGCTTCACCTGGGAGGCAGAGGAAGAGGAAGAGGAAGATACAGATCAGACAGACAGGACGTTAGAATGGAGTCAGAATTGAGGTTAGACACTGCTGACAAAAAAAAACATTGAGACCCCTCCTTGAACTTTGGGGTGAGAGGCACACATGTTTGTCTTCGTTTCTCATCCCAATCACTGGATTATCTCATGTTTTAACATAAAGGTTAATAAAAAGTATTACATTGCTCTAGTCTATATGATTTATTTTACATCATTAATTGTTTATAATGAGTACAAACTTTATATGTCTACATGTATTATGGAAGCACACAGTGGACATATTCTATTATGTTATAGTATTATATTGACTATTATAGTCAATGAGTGAGATGAATTAAGGATTGTGACTAAATGTAGCAGACACTTGTGAGAGGAGCAATAGGTAACAACACTTACTACATTTGACCACAAGATGGCAGAAGAGCACTGCTCCACATGGCAGGGCACTGCTCCACAGGGCAGGGCAGAGCGAGGTATGCCTACAACTCTCTACCTCTCATCATTTAAACATGAAGCACATTCTCCCACAGAGGGGAAAAGGTGATGCAAGAAAAGAGTGCCTCTCCCATCTGTGCCGTAGCTCCTGGAAAAGGGCCAGGGCGACAGATTGAGGGGGCAGTGACTTGTCAACCTCATACAAATCAGTGTCAGGTGATTCCTGGGGGCTGAACTGTATGTGTACATGGGTGTCTAGCAGCACATGCACGGGCACATTTAGCCATGTTGGGGCCCAAGGCAAACACAGACATGGAGGCCCCCCCCCCCCCCCCGTAACGTCTACTGTTTTCTCTCTTTTCAACCCTTATTTAAGAAAGACCTACTGTACGTGTAACTTCTTTACTTCAGATTCAATGCATTGTGCATTAAAGCATCAACATACTATTTGTCTAATGGACAGAACAAATACTCACATAATAAAGACATTAAACATTAACAAATGAATTGACATATTCATATTATGAATATGGAAGCTGCTCTTTAGTATTGGTGTTGTCAGTAGCTGTAAAAAGGTTATGATCAAAATAAATGTGGTTTTCCTCACGATTACACCTCTTTACAGCAATATAGAGTATGGAATATTCTCTTCATTTGTCAATACAATAAACTCTTTCTTTGTTTAATACTGTAGTCTTCTGCTGACTTACAGTATTTCCGCATATACACACACAGTAAGATCATGTGGAAGTCCAATGTAGTGGGGACTCAGGGTTATTGGTTTACAGAAAGACATAATCAATGTGTGAAAAGTAATATTATGTACCTTAACCAAAATTTCATGAGGCATTTTATGGGGCCCAAATGGTAACTTGGCCCAAGGCAAATGCCTACCATTGCCTAATGTTACAGCGATAATGCTTGTTTGTAAAAGTCAGTGAGTGTCTATTCACCATCTGCTACCTGTCCGCACCGTTCTGAAAAGCATCCAGTGTTAATACCTAACCCAGCTGGTAATAGACCCTGTAAACGGGCATGTTGTCAGCTACAGTGGGCCCCCTTTGCTTACACACCTTTGGTTTTAACATAGCAATTTACGGAGCCTATAGGCTGTCTATTAACACCAGATTTTATTTTCAGCACACACACACACACGCACACACACACACACACACACACACACACACACACACACACACACACACACACACACAAACACACACACACACACACACACACACACACACAGGTGGCAGATCGTGAAGAGATATTTACTGATTTTTGACAAAAAAGGGATTCTATGCAGCAGTGATTTAGCAATGCCATCCAAAAATCAAAGATATACAGTAAGACCATATCAAGTAAGCTTCTATTTGTTTACTCTCCTATTTTTTTTTTACCACTTTGTAAAGCAACAATAATTCAGCCTCTCTCTCCCTAAGGTGATGGCAAACCTTCTGATAAGCACATCACAGGCACATCCACGCCAGCGCTATCGGAGCACACCAGGGAGGGAGCAGTAGCTGAAGGCAGGAGGCCAGTGAAGCAGCTATAGTGTAGAGGCATAACAAAGAGCCAGTGGAAGACAGACAGCCCGGAGAGCTTGGCAGAGATGAGTGGAGCAGCATCTCTCTCTCTCTCTCTCTCTCTCTCTCTTCTCTTCCTTCCCTCCCTGTGGCTGCAGGAAGAACAGAGTCAAACAAAGGAGGAAGTGGAGCAAAGCCCTGGGACTTCTCCCTCTCCCTCTGTACCTGGCTGATGCCACATGCTCCCTGGAGAGCTCTAATGGCTCTCATCACATGACTGCAGAGACATATCGGCTGCAGCAGCTCTGTTTCCACAGCAGACACTATACGTTCTGTACACTCTTTCAGGCTGTAAGTCATTTGGTAACGGCTTTTATCAAGATAAAGTATTTGTCTTCTGTAAATTCAATTCATTAATGGCTTACAATAACCATACTGTACTTCCTATTCAATACATCACTTTTTGATTATTTTCTTCTTATTTGGAACACACATTTGTATTTTTGGAGTATTTAAAAATAATAAAAGATATGAATGGGATACGCTCCACGTCAATATTTAGAAGAGGTACATTTGTCCACCTTAAAATCATATCTAAGACAGCCCAAAAGAGGCAAAATCTGTCTTTCCTGTAAATATGTATTTACCAACGGATTCAGTTTCACTTTCTTACGTCCAGGGTTTATGAATTAGATTGAATTCTGAATTTGATCCAAAAGAGTTCTCCTTCCTTTATGTTAAAGGTGGACTCAGCCATTCTGGACAACGCTTGTTTTCAAAATCACTTTTCGGTCAAAATCAGTGAATATCTCCTCATGATCCGGTAGCCATACCTGTCGGCACTGAAATTGTTTTTTGTGTTAATACAAAGCGTAGGCTCCGTAAACGAGTAAGAAAGCAAAGGGTATCTAAACAAAGGGGGCTCACCGTAGCTAGCAACTTGGCCATTTACAGAGCCTAGACTGTGTATTAACACTGTTTTTTTTTTCAGCGCACACAGGTGAAACAGGTAGCTACTATGTGGACACTTTAACAAGGTCTCATTCTCTCATAGATTGGTTGTTGACAACATCCCAAAAGACGTGTGATACTGTATGTTGAATGTGCAGCACATTTTGAACAATACAGGAGAATAAATATTACAAAGCAATACAGAATGCCTGAGAGCCTTACTGCATTAGGCTATATTCCATTATAATCATGTCACTGGGTACCTGATTGTTGTCTTTCCTTTTGCATAAATAAAGACATTTCCCTCATCAGTTGATTCAGATAATGCACACATTTGTGCATAACAATTCACTGGTATGTAGGAAATGAAGTGTTTGAGGCTGAAAATGTTCTGCCCCCGCGCTTAACGTATCCCTCCCTATGTTGAAAGGAAACCTACTGTACGCCCATGACCTGGTGTAAGCACTGCAGTCAGGGGGGATATACTGAAGCTATAGCCAGGTGTCTACTCATTGAAAGGACTCGCACTGAAGAGCAAATCTAGCTGTCAATCTATCCCCCTGTGAGACAGAAATGAGTTTCCCTCATTAGAAAGGCGCGCAGCCCTCGGAGCCAGCCAGCGGGAGGGCCCCGGCTATTTCTCATCTCGGCTCCCCGACATCTGCATGCAGACACATGAATAAATAATGTCCCCTGGCTTTCAAGGCCACGGTCGGCCCTCTCATCTGTACACTGTGCCAGGGCATGACAGCTCCAGCCTCAAAGGGGAGGTGGGGAGCAGAGCTATAAAACATCAATACGGGGCTGCCACTATCATCTCTGGCTGAGGAGAAGATGACTCTCTTTAGGATCGGATGGCAGTTACAGAAGGGAGTGTAGGTTTTCCCACTACAGGATCTGATGGGACCTTTTTGGCTAAACCAGGCTAGAAGACAGCGGGGAAGTGGGACACTGCGACCTTGTGATGGTTTTAAACCCCTCCCTCATCCACCACCAGTCACTGGTACACTAGGGAAATGGCTAAATTTAGCCACTCCGCCCGCGAGAACCAGTTCAGACAGCAGCATAGGCAAGGGGATGATAGAGTGTGCTTCAACGGCTGGTCATACATTCACCCCCCACTGTTGTGGATTTTAATATTACTTTCTCGATTGTCTTCCGTTGGTCTCTTTCTCTGGGTCATTATGCTGCAAATAAATGGGTAGCAGAGTGAAAAGTGGGGCTCATCTGTTATAAGCCTACAGTATATGACACTGTGTACTGTTAACAGAAATGCATCACTCAAAATCCGTCCACATGTCCGGAGTGACATTTCTGTTGCTACCTCCTAGTAGTAGTAGTTGGACTGAAAAGGCATAATATAACTCAAGCCAGTTGAATCAATCAGGTACATTTAACACATCGTGAATGTACCATGAAAAGCAAGTCACAAGTTGTTTACTTTACAACTGTATGTTATCCACAAAAAACTAATATGAGGTTATTTAAAATGTCCCATTTAGTGCCATACACATGTGGGAACGTTGAGCCCTGGAAACATAGGGATGACCCCACTGGGACAGAACTTGTTTTATAAAAATGTCATTTTGTTCCTTTAAACAAAACCTACCAATACCGCTCCACCATCATGATTCCACATTTTAAGAATGTCACTAATTGGCGTTCTTTCACAGAGTGAGATATCACGTCTGTACCAAATACAGAGCTGGAGGTGGTTAGCCTATAGCTTAGCGAAGAGACTCGATAGAGTGTAGAACAACAGATACCTTGGCTTTGCTTTGTGTTGAAACAATGAGGCTCATTCATTCAATACTGGTGAGGTATAGGATATATTTTCAGTGTGTGCAAGGCCAGGGCAGCTGGCAGCCTGCCGCAGGTGTAGACCTTAGGGGGAGATGGTAGCAGGGTGGACGTCTAGATGGATGACTATGGGCTCACTTTGCTCTGGGCTCATCTGTTGTGTCTTGACCTGCTCTGAAGCTCGAAAATCCCCATAAAAGTACTTTCCCCACTGGCAGCATGATCAAACAAAGGCACTGGGGGCTATCACTACTCTGATTATTATACAGTAGATTGCTGCCTGACGCCTCTGCTCCAGGTTTGTGTAATACTACTTGTCCCTTATTTAATCCAAACCATGATGAGATCTTATCTTGGAAGATGACATTTAGAATGCTGCACACTTGTGTTTCATGGTATCTCTGTAATTAACCCTGCTACATCTGGCATGCTTATAAATAGGATTATGAAGCAGCATCACACATACGCGTCAGATCTTGATAGAGATAGTGTTGAGAGGTTCAGTCGTTAATCTTATTTCCTGGGGGTTAATGCCATTAAAAAATCAAATGTTTCATATGAATATTTGGCTGCTGTGTTGCCCTCCTGCTGACTGATGTTATTATATTATTAAATTATATAACAACCTATACCAGGTTCATAAAAAGCTTTTTTATTTAAAAGCACTCATGAGCATGTATTCATGGGAAAAAGTTTGAATGATTTAGAATTAAATAAGTGTATACTTCTTCCTGCTCCTTTTCAGGCATATCTCAGCAATACAGATAATTTGTTTTCTTTTATTTTTAATTTTTTTTTTATGTGAAAACATAATTTTTGTTTATTGTATTTCCATGCTTTTCATTTTGTTTTGTATGTTTGATATGTCTGAAATAAATTGAATCAAATCAAATCAAAAAAATTTAACTGGCAGCAGCAATGGGAGTTTGTCTGATACAAACACAAGAACAAGGGTCAAGTGAACGTTTCCTAAGGTATTTTCTCATAACTAATCAAACAAACTTTACTCACGGGAAAATGTGATCCCTGGAACACTGTTTGAAGTTAGAAATCGTCCTTAAAAGTAACTGATCCACTGTTGTTTACAGCAGCAGGGCCCACTGTTTCGCTTACAAACATATTATACTCTTACATTTGGTTACAGGCTCCCTTAAATAATTGTTTTTGTTGTTGAATTACATGTAGAGAAAATTTTGTGAAATATAACAGTACACCTTTAACTAAGGAGAAATGTGTAAGAACTTCATCAACAGAAAACCCAGAAAAGCAATATCAGCTAGGAACAAAACTTGCAGCATAGGAGTGTGACTGCCAACTTATTTATTGGAATTCGTTTCAACAACGTAACCAAAATCAACCCGGCAAGAATCTGTCAGGATACCACTGGAAGGTAGCCGCACACTTACCCTGCATTCCAAAATCACATTCTCTTTCTTTCTACTACACTACATACTAAAGTACAGAAGAGTTTAAGGGCCACGGGAGAAAAAAAAGGAAGATTTGTTTTTCATAATGTCGAGAAATGTCAAGAATAAAGATGAATACTGCAAAATGCTATTGGAGTTAATAGGGCATCTAGATATTTTTAGCATACTAAAAATGACGCGCATGCATTGGGACATCCTAAATCTTTTTTGGCATACTAAATAGTAGGGAAGTATGGGGATTGGAACGCATAGTTAATGCATCCTCAAGTCACAGGTATAGGAATAGAATCATTTCTTTGCCCCAGCTGGTCCTGAGGTCACACATACTAGGCAGCACGCAGGGCTGTGCAGTGTATACTCCAGGGGCCATTTTGGGGTAATGAAGAAGCCCTGTATCCCATTACCTTGTAACAACAATGTTCGTACATGCATACACCTACATAAATAAACATTTCAAAGTAAAATGTTTGGGTTAAAAGCACTCCTATTGCTCAATTCAAACAATACTCCTGCAAACTCTAGTCTAGGTTACAGAATAAAAGGCTCCCCCTGTTGACATTAACACATTTGTATACACAATTGCCTTTGTTAAATATAGATTTAAGAAGAAAATTAAAGGGCAAAAATCCCCTTCGCTTTTAATTTGAATAATTCCATATATCACACGCGAGAAAACTTTCTGTATTACTTCAGCAGTCAAATATGCTCCCATTCATCTACACTTTAGGTGTATACGTTCCACTAAATCACTTCAAAACAACTGTATTTTTCTTTGCCAGCTAACACTGATACACGTTTTCATGTTGCTTTAATACATTTTAGTGCCCAGGGAATGAAACTTATTTCACTATGGGTTATGACTAAAATAAGTAAACAGCTCCAGAGCTGACATTATGAATGGCAAATCACACTCCGACCACAGCCACGTCATATCAAGAGTGGTGGAAAGGTTATCTGGCATTTGTTCAGGGTATTAATGTATGTGCACTTCCTGTCACACGTTCATCATATTTCATATTTCGACCTGATGTATAAAAAGAAACCAAAACAATGTGCTGATGTCTAAAGCTACTTCCTCGTTCCTCCCACTCGCTCTGAGATCAATATTTGCAAGACTGCGGCCAGACTATACGCTAGAGTGAGCTCAACGCCTACACTGCAACTGGGTGGAAGACACACAATGAGGTACACTTGTGCTGTAGGGATTCATAATACATTCTCATGTACATGAAAAATAAATGCTAAATAAGATCCCCGTACTGAGTTGAGCAAAAAACTGCTTCATTTAATTGCATATAAATTCATCTTTTTTTTGTAGCAATTGTGAAAAGCTGATTATTGCTAAAACATTAGCACAGGTAATAATGAATGAAAAGGTCAGCAACATTCATCAGTGTAATTGGTTACAAAACAATACCTAGAAAAAGTATGCTAGACGTTTTACTGGTCACCAATTTACTCTAAGACACATCTGAACAGACCCAGTGGGTCAATCCTCTTGAATATCCTCACAAGCTACACTTGGAAAGTAAATATATATTATTTCTCTTCCCTAGATTCTAGTGGAAACCAAAATTCCAACTTTGAACCTGAAAATGAGCCTACTATGTGACCTTTAAGGTGACTGTGTCTGCTCTATGAAGCTGCTGATAGCTCCCTACGCCTCAAGTGACTCTGGCTACCTTGAATGACTATGCTTCGGTCAGACTGGCCTGCAATTTAACAACTTCCTTCCTCATGGGGAATCATTGTGTCCAGCCCACAGGCCTTGGCTGAAGCTATTTATACCTAAGCTTTTCCCCCACAGAAATTTGCTCTGCAAACACAGTTAGGCCAGCACGCCAGTAGACCACTTTGTTTGTGCGGCTGGTTTACAGAGAGAGCCGGTAGGAAAAAAGAGCGGCCCAGGAAGCATGAGGTAGCATTTCGTTACCACATAAAGGCCATAGGGGAGCAACCTAACACTGAGCTAAGTACCTCTCTGTGACCTTCAACAGAACGTCAGGCTAATAAACTGTCGAGCAGGCAGGTCTGGGAAGCACTCATTCATGAAGCATCTTATCAACAGCCTTTGATAGTGAGTGGAAAGCTGGCAGATAACCCCATGTACGGGATTTGGCAGAGGATATAGTGTGTGGAGTAATGGAGTGCCTACAATGGCTGACACAAACATATATAAAACGCAGTCATATCTACAAAGGGAAATGACATAGGGAAGTAAAAGTCTACCAGTCATTTTTCGGGCTGCTCTCCTGGTTGATAGCTCAGCGCTGTAAATCAATCCCACATAATTTACAGCTGCACATTCAGCAGCAGGCCCTTTAAAGGCCCCATCAATCTGATGGGCGATGGGTGTTATGTGCCACGCTACCGGAGGTAATAATTACACATTACTGCAGAGCCTCTTAATCTGCCAGCTCTTGGTTTCTGTAGCGGAACTGAAAAAAGCACAATCCTGTCATGTAGCTCCAACCCCTGAATCTTATCGCCATGGCAACGCAGCACTTTCTCTCCCTTTCTGTGCCCCCACTGCGTATTTAGAGCAAGCCCACTTCACCAAGCTCGTCAAAAATAACTCTACACCTCCAGCAATGGATGTAACATCACACAAGAGTCAAGACTTGCCTGGTGGTTACATGGTCGTATACACCCAAGATCATGTACTGCAAAAGCACAACATATGGTGTCAGTCTAGAGGAAGGCGTACGGCAATGGCAGTGTAATGTGAAAATTCCCATAACTGAATGTAGTGCTGTGTAATTGCCTTTGCTTTCAAATCTCAACCATGGAAAACATATTATAGCTCATTTCCCCAGCTCCTAACAGTATTTGAAAGACATTTTTTTGGAGATACAAGATTTTCCACCTGACAGTAAGTTTAATTCAAGTGAGTTAATGGCAGCGTAACTGCAATGAAGCAAAGCTGCTCTTTGTGAATTGACCTAATTGTCTTTGGCTTCTCCCCTCTGATGGGTCATTTCTATGTTATTACACCTGCACTGTAGCCTGGCACCGCCCGCCCACTTACTTCCGCTCTGTTTCATGGTCTGGTAGGACTAGGCTACCTGCACTGTGCTCCGCTGGTTGAATTTAGAGAGTCCCTCGCTGATCTTTTCGCCTGTAAACAACAACAACAGCAGCAGCGGTCTAGGCTGCAGCTTGTAAGGCCGTCTGTCTGCCCTGTTGGATTACGGGGAGGGCAATTAGGGGATTGGCTATTCATCCTTGACGTGGGATGTAATCCTGGCGATGGAAACCTTAGTTTTCCCTGGTAGAGACGAGACGGTGTGGATCCTCTGGCAGCATCTGAAGTCTTCCTGCATCCACACTATTCGCTCTTTACTTTAGTATTACCATGTAATCACCTGGTCAATGATCAAATTCCTTCGTGATTTTTCTCTACTTATGACATCTATTGCAGCATGTCCGTCCTGGGAGAGGGATCCCTTACTCTGTCGACTCTCCCTGAGATTTCTTCAATTTTTTTTATTCCCGGTAAAGGGTTTTTACTGGGAGTTTTTTCTCAGCCGAGCTAAGGGTGTAAGGGCAGGGTGTCATATTGTATCATATTGTATCATATTGTATCATATATCATATTGTATGAAATGTAAAGCCCACTGAGACAAATGTGTTTGTGATTTTGGGCTATACAAATAAAACCGATTTGATTTGATCCTTGTCAGCACTGTTGAGCTGCATTATACAGTCCCATCATGAGACACAGAGCTCAACCTCTCGCCCCAATCACGTTAAACTCTCTTCAAAGGCTCCTCCAATTTATACTTAACGACCATAGCACAGTGCTGTAGGCTAATGCACTGTATTGGTTGTAAATCTCTTTGTGATGCATCGCACACCTTCACTTTAGCTGCAGGGTGTCAGAGGCGGTCCTTCTCATTAAACAAAGGGTAGGCAATTGCCTTGGGACTCAATCAACTAATCACAAACGTATGGTAAAGAGAGTTTTAAAAACAACAACTTTTTACTACTTAAGTATGTCTTTCTAAAATTCGATACTCTCAAAATGAAATCAGAATGCTTAATTCATGAGTTCATTCATGAGTGCAACTATGTTTACTTACAGTATATATATACATAAGTATACTGTTGCCTAAGTCCTTTATAGATAGATAGAATATATCTTGGGTTACTAAAGTGAGAAGATAATGCACAAGACATGTAGTCCTGAGACAAAATTAATATACATAGTTGAAGGTGGATGTGTGTATTGAATCTTGATGTGTTTAATGTTTGTATGAAACAAAACATTGTGTAATGTTTTTTGATTCTTTATTTTTTCGCATCTTACATCCCAGTGAAGCCATTTGAATTTGATTTGAAAGGTTTTACAGATGTCTTGTGCTTGAATTTGCCCCAGAAAGACTAAATCCGCCCCTTCTGGGCATCACAGCTAATTCTTGATAGATCAGAACTGTCAAAAGTTGTCTAGGCTTCACTGAATTAGAAGATGATTATGGGCAGAGTTCCATTCTACTGGGGGAAACATTGCGAGTTAGTATAGTTGGCAATGGTGGGGACGAAAGATAGTAGAGGGAGGTTTTACCCTGGGAGAATCCTGACCCTTCAGTTGCCTGCAATGCTTCTCTTACACACATTACTCTCATCTAAGATGATCAGCCAATCACATTTTTAATAACAGCAATACAGCCTCCTACATATAAACTGTCCACGTGCATTTGGGCCCAAATATTCAGACTCATTACACAGATCTCCAGCAGTTCATAAAGCAGATTAATAATATCAAAGCACATCGCTGCCCTTTGGTGGTGCTGTAAATCTTGTAGCGAACACTCCTGCTTCAATTACATGATGATTTAATGACTGCTAATGCAGACCTGGAGAGCAGGCCACCGCAATATAATTAGCCACGGCGGAGTTGAGCGTGAAGGTGATACATTGTGCATTACACGGGAGAGACAACGTTTAACACTCACCTCTGGCCCTTCAGGCCGTACATGACAGGACTCACTGTCTCCCTCTGAGAAGGAGCCCGACTCGTCGCTGGAGTTGGTGCCATAGGACTGCTCACATTTGATCTTGGGCCGCACCTGGTTAAACAGGGCATCCCCTCCCACACTCTGCTCCTGCTGGTCCACGTTGAGGCAGCGTGCCACGTTGGAGCACGGTGAGGAGGAGAACTCAAACTGGGGAAGGCTGCAGGGAGAGCCTCCGCTGCCGTCCTCTGCATAGGAGTAAGAGGAGCAGGAGCTGGAAGTCCTGGTGCGTGTCTCACAGGGTGGAGAGCGCGGGCACACTTTGATTGGCACTGGGCAGCTGGTGTTGGGCCGCGGGCGGCACAGAATCGGGGGCTCGGAGGAGGTGGCGCTGGGAGAATAGGCCTGGGAGGTGGGGAGGGACTGGCTGGCTCCAGCCCACATGCTCTTTGGCATGTGCTCAGAGAGCTCCATCTCCAAAGAGTTCCCACCAGGGTAGGAATGCGCTGGCGTTCCCAGACGTTTGCAGGCCCCTGAGGAAAATATGACACTACGGCGGTCTATCTCCACTTCCTGTTTGCAGACCCCATCACAGGAAGCAGACTTGAGGGACAACCCTGCAGGGAAAGCGTCTACTATGTCCTTTGTAACCGACAGAGCCAGCTCCCTAGTGAAAGGCCTGAAGTCTTTTTTATGATCTCCCTGAGAGTTTCCTTTGTCCTGGGGGCAGGCAAGTCTGTTGGCGAATAGCTGCTGTGATGTGTTGGGCAGACTGGGGAGGTCCACCCCTTTCTTAAAGAAGGCTCGAAGGCAGGAAGGGGACTTGGTTCTCTTGGTTCTTTCCACAGATACGGGGTTATCCATCTCCATGGCCGTCACACTGTCCTGATCCCTGACGTCTTGCTCGTCCCCCGACAGGCACAATGAGATGGCCTCTTCTTCTGCGTGGGGTTCAACTTTGATCTGTGCCAGAGGAAGCCTGCCCTGACCCGGCACTGCCCCGCTAACACTGCTCTCCTTTAATGTGCTTGGAAAACCTGAGGTACTGGTGTTTGAGGAGGTGTCGTTATTGTGCTTGTTGCAAGCCCACTGGTATTTCCTGTACTTAGGGCATCTTGGCAGGTCTGAAGCTCCGTGCCGATCAAAGTCCAGCTGGCCGTCCACGAGGTCAGCGGGCATAGCCATCGCTAGCCGATCGTCGTCGGGGTGTCGGAAGGAGGTGAGGGGCCTGGGTGAGGCGAGGGGCCCCGGGGACGTGGGCTTCTCCACCTCTGGCTGCATGCTCTCATCCTCCGAGTGCTTGGCCTCCGGCGCCCCCTTGTGGCAGAGCAGCAGGCCGTCCTCCTCGCTGCGCAGCTGAGCCTCCAGGAAGCGAAAGCATGAGTCCTCCAGGTTGTGCATGCGCAGGAACTGGGCACAACGGATGACCTCCTGGATGTTTTCTCTGCTGAGTAACAGCTTAGCAGTGTAGGCAAACTGCAACAATGGGGCGAATCCCCTGGCAGTGACCTGCGAAAAAAACAGGGAAATTGCCAGCATTACCATCAGCACAGCAATTGTTCGGAGCACTTGGAGTGTGGTGAGATAACCCGACAGCTCCGACATCCATAAACAAACACTGTAAAGTACGGGTTAAAGTTTTTTTTTTTTTAAATGGTCAGCACTGAACATTCTATACAGCGGTAAATAAGAACTCTATAGTGCACTGGGGATGCTGGCAGGTTGTGTGTCCAGCCTCATGGTCATAATAAGAATCTGTGGGACATTACAGCAGTGCACCACTGTCTGCTCTGCGGTCATATCATTGGTTTAGCCTACACACCCACTCCAGCCACTACTGTTTGTTGCAAAACCCTTAATGACTTGAGGTAGGAAATCCAGGCAAAAGGTTAATGCCATTCATGCCTAGCATTCACTGAATTGCTACAGCTGTTGACAGAGGGAATCTGAGTTCTGCCTTATGTGCCTTTTTATCAAGTATCAGTTGTAACAGCTGTGATACTGATACTATCAAATCGTTTTGGGATATCACATCTGACAAAAACTAATTCAATTCACAATGCACACCAAATTTCTTAAAAGTGAAGTCAGTGATTCTGGAGAATGCTTCTTGTCAATATCAGTGATTATCTCCTCACGATCCACAACCTGTCTGCACTTTGTGTGTTTACACTGAAAAAATGAATTCACTGATTTTGACATCAAGCATCCTCCATAATTGCTAACTCCACCTTGAGGTAAGATATTGTTTAGCCAATACATTTTGCATTTTGTTTGGAAAAAAAAGAGAGAGTATCTAGTACTGGTCTCCCACCAAGGCACCACCCTCCCGGCCTCACTTTCTGTGTCAGTGCCCCTGGGCTTCCTCGGGTCAAGTGCTCGTAAAGCCTAATGGTTTGTATGGGGGACTATGGCTTATCCCTGTTGAGGCCATGTGGCGCGGGACGATAGAGGGGAAGCCTTCCATTTAGAGTTAATGCCATAATTAGGTAAACTCCTGAGCCTGCAGTAGTCCCGGGCTGCCCTCTGCTGCTGCTGCTGTCGTTGTTACCCAACACACAGACAGAGAGAGGAGCCGGCTTTAATACAAAGCTTGTGTCTGCTAGTTCATCAGATCAGCATGAGGTTCACACTAGGTGTGTGTGTGTGTGTATCTCTTTACTCAGCCTATGGCCACCCAATCCCTGCAAGCCTTATCCCGGCGACAAACAAATTACTGTTTGGCACTCCAGGGAAATGCAATCAAAGCACACACAAACACACACACACACACACACACACACACACACACACACACACACACACACACACACACACACACACACACACACACACACACACACACACACACACACACACACACACACACACACACACACACACACACACACAGACACACAGAAAAAGGTTAGCTCGTAAAGGCAATTACAAAGGGGGTCACTTTGAATCGGGGAAGGATATTGAGCTGTACAATGCAGCGTTTGCGAAGCTGAGTGATGTAAAAAGTATTTCTTACAAGACTTAACAATGGCCTGCACATGTAAAGGGGATGAGCAGCACAGTGTGCTTTTAATGAGCTCTCTGTTTGTTCACTGATTGTCTTTCTGCCATTGTTGTGGGGAAACCAGGAAGATTAATGACCCTACGGGGTGGAACAGTATGCACCATGTGCTAGTATGTGTGCACTAAAGCAGCTTTTCTCTACCAGACACCCCACTTTGTAATACAGGATTTTCTCTTCCTACGTAATCAAGCTTACAAAAAACAAGAGAATTTTGCTCTTTAGATTTTATCCTGCCTGGAAAAAAACACTAAGGCAGTGTGTGCGAGGAGAGCCAAACACGCCAGTTAAAAAAAAAGAAAATAGCTGGAGGTCGTCTGAGGGTGGCTAAAAATGTATTAAAATCATCAGGCTTGAAAGAAGATGAATAAACATGTGAACTATGTTGCTGCTTTTTCTTTTTCAAAGGTAGAGGCAGTAGGTTATTGGCTTCACCCTTATGTTCACCCTGCAAAACATTCTGTGTGAAATTAGAGATAATAAATACTGGAGGCTCAGAACCTCAACAGCACAATGGAAGATGTGTCTGGGGCCATTTGAAATGAACATGACCCCCCGAATGCAGGATCTTGTGATTAAAGAGCAGTTATGAGAGTTAGAGCTTTAATTTGTGGGATTCCAACTTGACTTTCAGCCCATCTCAGTGATCTGTAAGAGTGCGTGTAATGCGATTGTACTAAACTGGATCTGTGGTTGGCTTATACTCAAGCACACACACTGACATTTATACTGTTTATTTGGCTTGATCTGTAAACAGCATTGTTAGTCTTATGTCTGACCATTCCTCTCCATTTTGCAGTAGTATATATAACACACAGAAAACATAAACTGTGCGTTTCAATATTTAGATTGATGTTAAGATTTAGGTCTAAATGCTCTTTCTGCTTATTGGTTACACTGTCAGGAACACAATGTTGGGAACATACAGAATTGGAACTTTTTTTTCAGTGGGAATGAACTTTTCAAGCTTTTTCAGTGTCTTTATTTCATCACTTTCAAGCACCTAAATGTACATTTTGGACCTTTTATTAATTTTATGATTTTATTCTAAACAGCAAAATAGCAAAATAATCGCTAAATTGACTATTGCTTGAAAAAACTATGTTTTGCCTTCTGTCTAATCTTAAAGTATTTTCTCGTTAGTGTTTTTGCTCAAAAATCCCCAAAAGAAGGGGGTCATATTGACATTAATGTTAGCTGCTTAACCTACAGTAAGTTTATAACTTAAATCCATTCATTCCACCATCCATTCATTGTGTCCATTACGCATTGTTGTCTCCCATAAACCACAGCTGCTTATTAGAAGCCACTACTAGTAACTGTGAGTTGGTTGAATAGCTATAAATACATGTCTTTCTTCTTATTTCATACTGTAAATGCAGCACTGTGAAGCGAGGCACAGCTGTCAGATCTCTCAGTATTTCTTTCAGCTGCATGGGCAGTGACAGCTGGAAACATTTCCCCAGATGGGTTTATACGTTACTATCTGTGGCCCTGTTACCTACATTGCCAGTGATCACATTTGATCAAACATGCTATAAAAAGCTATGTAAATAAGATATGCTCGCTGTGGTTTGATGGCTGATATTTGGGCTCAAATATGAATTCTCATAATCATTTTATTTCCACATCTGCTAACATTCTCTGTGGATGTGACATAGTTACATCCACATCCGAGTCTTTGTCATGTCAAACATAGTATCAGCACCAAACTTAAGGCCAGAGACTGCAGGCAAAAACATCCTTCTTTTAAGCAATGGTCCATTTTGAGATTTTTTTCTTTTCTATTTTGCTTCCATAACATGTCTTCTTTCATAGCAGTATAAATAAAAGGTCCCAAATGTAAATGTAGGTGTTAATATGACTAAACCATTTCTGAAAAAAATTGTATTACAAAAAATAATAGTTTTAATATAATAAGTAATCAACTGGTAAAGTTTCATGATGATATCTATACGTTTTTTTTGTCTCGCCAAACAAGATGTAGGATATGCCCTACAGAGAAATCTCCCTGCATACAGTGTACACTATAAACACTTAATGTTAGATTTCTGTGTATTTCTGATCTGTAGACTGCACTCTGGTTCTGTGTGGCGATTCTACCCCCATCTTGTGTTAAACCCAGCACATCAGTAGACAGCATGCCTCTGGCCAAAAGCACCTTGCACTGGGAATATCAGTCATTGTTGAGAGGAAGCTGCTGACTCCATATCTGCAAAGGGGGGATGGTGTGGGAGTGTGTGTGTGTGTGTGTGTGTGTGTGTGTGTGTGTGTGTGTGTGTGTGTGTGTGTGTGTGTCTGAGTGTGACGGATTGGGGGGAGGGTAGAGGCTTTTGACTGGACTATCCACTCTACTGATGAGCGCAGCACATCTGCAACACTACGGCTGCAGCACCGCTCAGGGACCGTGGACACACACACACACACACACACACACACACACACACACACACACACACACACACACACACACACACACACACACACACACACACACACACACACATTTCTGTACTTGCTTGCTGCAATAATGAGTCTTTTGTATGTTGCTAGTTTAATGCTCGGGATCATATCAATGAACCAATAAATATACTGTATTTATTTCTGCATATCACCAGAATCTGTACAGCAGAGGCAGTGATATCTGGACTTTAAATACATCCTGCATTCCCCATGATGCTAATGCCTTTTCATTAGAGAAAGCTTTCTTCTTTTAACATCCCGTGTAAATCAAATTATGAATTTTTGTGTTTTAAGCGTTAAGTTTTTGAACGAAGAGCATGGACTAATAGAAATACATGGAGCGATCATAAGACTTCACATATTTTATTTAACTCCTCTTTTTAAAGTATATCTTTGTAGATTCAATCCAGTTTAATCTGAATTAAGCATTTGTTCCGGATAACATAGAGATCTTTGCACATATACAGCACACAAATATAAATCAAAACCTTCTCGCACACTCAAATAAACGCTAATGGCATCTCCACACACACACACACACACACACACACACACACACACACACACACACACACACACACACACACACACACACACACACACACACACACACACACACACACACACACACACACACACACAGTTAGTTAGTTGGCGTGGATGTAGACTGTAATGGTGAGGCAGTGGCATCTTAACTAAGGCTGTGGGGCCGGACGGCAGCATCCAGTGTCGCTAATAAACAGCAAAGCTACTGGAGGGAAAAAGTGCTGAGAGAAACCAGGGATCTATTTGCAGCTGGAGTCAGCAGCTGTAGCCTGTGGGAGCGCATCTCTACGCTGGCCCTGCACCGTATGTGATTACTTCAGCATAGTCACAACAAGCACAGCGGCCTAATGAAGGAGAGTGTAAAGGGATGGACACAGTGTGGCGGGAGGGACAGCAGCGTTGCCAAGTCTGCTTTTTATAAGCAACTTTGGGTTTGTTTTAGAAAAAAAGCAGCTTTCAAATAGTGGCCGTACGAGGTTGTGTTTTGCTTTTTGGACGTCTTTTTTTAAGTGCAGTTGCTTATTTTGGCTTGCTGCCCACACATTAAATAAAGTTAAAATGAGCTCTATCGAAAGTGATTGGTTTGAGACAAGATTTTGTATAAATGTTGCAAGTTACAGTACTTTTTAAATGGTTGAAATAGACAATGTATAGGCCTGTTTGCTTTCTTCTCTTGCCAGATATGTGTGTGCAAAGAGGAAAATGACAGAAGGAAGGAAGATGTTTCACAGTTTAGGAAACAAACTGTTAAAGGAGGACGAGGAGTACAGGGAGGATATACTCAGACTGCCATGACGTTTGAAACATTTCAGCTGTTAGCAGCACTTAGTCTGTGAGTTAAATACACAAAGAGACAAATCCATCAATGTGACAGATTGGGGCCATTTCAGGCTATACCACAAGATACCATGTACAAGACAGGAAACTACAGTATGGGCAGTGGCCAATCACTGACACAGACAACTTGGCATGACATACTTGGGAAGCGGGCCAACTATCCTTTCATAAACATACAGTCTGAGCAATACAACACTAACACACTACCCTGCCCTTCAATCTAAATCACCCCCCCCCCCCCTCTTCCAGCGCTGCCAGAGTTCAAGAAAGAAACAAGCAACCATGCCTATAAAAACAAGCCTGAAAGAAGCAAGCGCGCACACACACACACACACACGCACACACGGACGCACACCCACAAACACACACACACACACACACACACACACACACACACACACACACACACACACACACACACACACACACACACAAACACACACATATATAGCCTGCATCTTTCAACAATTAATTTGTTTCTTCAACAATTGCAAATGGCCTACATTCATCCATCATATAAAAACTACAATATCTGGGGCGCCCTTAGCTCAGTTGGTAGGGTGTCCCCCCCCCCCGGGCCGGGCCCAGCAGCAGACCTGGGTTCGATTCCCGCCCGCGGTCGTTCTCTACATGTCAATCCCCTCTCTGCCCCATTTCACCTCTGTCTCTTCTCACTATCAATAAAGCATAAAAAATGCCCAAAAATATCTAAAATAAAAAAGTAAATAAAAAAAACTAACATATCTACAATAATATTAAGGGATTTCTATTGCATCCACTTTATTAACAACGTAATATTTACTTCTGAAATGACTCATATTTTTGAATATAAATACCTTAACTTCCTCTATCATATTCATCGTAGACTACGGAGGGAGAAATATAGGCCTCCTTTATTGGGATTATTTAAAAAAAAAATTTGTATCACTTAAAGCCACTACGAGTAACTTTGTCCGTTGGCGGCCCCTTTGGACAAAAGCGGTAGTATTTTTATGACGCCAGCTGTCGTAAAGCTGTTTTATAGGACGTGCCGGTCGTGCCAGTCTCAATTGATTAGGACGCAATATAGTGCATGTCCGTTTGTTGAAAGTGTGAGGGCACCGGACTCTTTTCGGCTCCGTGAGAGTGGTTAGTGACACAGCATCAACTAATGCCAGTCAGTGCTACACACACCTGATTGCAATGAGTTGATGCAGCAGTGTCACCTAACTACTCCCTCTCACGGAGCTGAAAGATTACGTGTCCTCACAGAAAGCGAATGAACGAGAGGCGGCAGTTAGTATGGATCACGATGAGGTAATGTGTTTATGTTGTTGTAAATAATGACTATTTCAGATAATGGTCATCTGATGATGGTGAAGCAAAGTAAACTTTGTGTTAGTACTGCTCATTCATTTAGGAGTAAACACTGCAGTCTAGTTCACTCCATAGATAGTTCACTCCCCCTTGTAATTGTGTATACGTTGCTTGGCAACGCCCTCGCCTCCTCCCGCCCGTCTATCACTCTCCCTTTTAGCTTTTCTTCATTGCATTTTATTTTTTTTCTTTGATGGTTCAGCCCCGTTATCAGTCATTATGACGACAAATAACTGTCTCAAACAAGGCTCCCGCTCCCCTTCCCTCACCTGGTGGGATAGGCTTTTCAAATCGCGTTGCTGCGCTACACTGAAATCTGCGACCAAACCGAAAATCGGACTGGGTGTGCTACCAGACCAAATGCAGTAATACAAACTATATAAAAACGTCTTTCTTTGCACTGATGGTCTCGTTTGCTGTTAAAGGTAATTTATGACTATCAGAGGAAATATGGGGCTGTTTAAAATATATTTAAATGTTACTCGTAGCCGCTTTAAAAGTAGGCTAACCCACTATTTAAAATAACAAGAAAGATAACAAGAAACTTAAACTTTATGGCTCACACGGGCAGCTAGACCAAATAAGCGACTGCACTTTGGAAACAACCCAGAATCGTTGTATATTTGTAAGTGACTTTGGTCTGTTGTACAAAAGGTATTTGGCAACAGTGTCCGTCACCCAGGGCTCCTCTCTTACGACAGCCTTTCTGCTCCGTAGAAGAGAGAGGGCTAATCTATGCAAATGTCTCCAGTGAGTACCTGCCTGTCATGAATGTTAATGGTGACATGGCATCATGGTATGGACAATAGAGATTCCATTAAGCAAGAGATAAACACTCCATCTCTATTGGAGGGAGCTTTAACATCAGATCTGCTGAGTAACCTGACATTCACCTCTGTGTTCACAGACAGACAATAGGCAGCCTGTCACAGCACTAAGGCTGTCATGACACCATTGTAGCTGAAGCTGTTATGCTGGAGGAGATGACAGGGACAAAGAAGGGAAGAGCCATCAGGCATAAAGAACAAGTCTTATATAAAGACAGCTGGAGAAGCCCATGTGTCTGCCCTACACAGCTCGCATAAGAAATGCATAAACGGTCGACACATTGTATCATCACCTAAGAATGCGTGTTCAATCTGTATCATTGTTTTCAAGAGGCCCATGCCTTCCCAGCATGCATCTTTATACTCAGGACTTACTAGATGAACTCAGAACGTCCTTGAGGTTGGTCCATGTGATAGATCAGCCGTCCATAACTATACTTCATCTGATTTAGTACGTTTCTTATTTAGAACATGCAGAACAATAATACATTTAGTATTTTATTTCAAATGTTTTAAATAAAAAACAAAAGAGATGCAATATAACAGATCATTAGTAGGAAATATCTATATTTGCGTATTCATTTAAACTCAAACAACATAGTCTGAAACACATTAAAAAAAAACGTTAATGTCATTAATCAACTTAGTTCATAATAATAGAATATTTAAGTGAACTAAAAGCACTCCAGCTTAATGTGTGGAGAGGATCCCTTAAGACAAACTTAAGGACAGTGTCATCCACGCTGCCATCAGAAGCTCAGACATGCCCGAGCTGCAAGCAAACCCTCCCCGCTGAAGGTGGATTAAATCAGGTAGTGTACATCCTAATCCTCTCCCACTGTAGCTTACTGTACAGGCCCAGACACATGACCCTATACCTCTACACTATTTAAGACACAAATAGATAGTGCTTTGGCGCTTGGCGTTGCAATCAATTCTATACATTCTAAATGGTGCAAAAAGTAAGGCAAAACACTATAGAAAAGTAACACTATTTACAATAATGCATGTAGTAATAAACTGAAGAAATTGTAAAAAAAAAAAAGAAACGTGACTCTCTGTATCAAGCATTTTCTTTTTTGTCTATCTGCTTGTACAGTGTATTGTATGAAATGAAAGTCTGTGTGTGCCTACTATCAACAACAGTGAATCTATCCTCTGCTTAGCTGTGCCGGGTCCTTGAGGTTAAATGCAAAGAGCATAAACACGGGGATCACACACACCGCAGGCTGTCGCATGGCCAAAGGCTTGGCTGTTCCAAGGTGGCTTTTTCCAGAGATGTGTCCTTGTGTTGGCAGAGAAAGAGATAGACCCCCTGCTAGCCTAAAGGGGAGGCGGGGGGGGGGGGGGGGGGGGGGGTATTAGTGCAAGAATACTCCCACACTGCATCGCATCACTCCTCTTTCTACTCACTTCCTCTTCCTCTTCTAGCACCCAACCCCCCCATCTTAAAGGAAGAGGTGCCCCTGGTTCCACCATCTGTCGTATATGTGTGTGATATTTTCCCCTTCAGATTAGCAGGGCATCCTGCAGGTTTTAGCCTGATCAACTGTTTAACCCGCATTACACTTCCCTGTCTGTGTGGTTTATCTCAAACTCTTTCTCTATAGACTTGTTCCCTCTGAGCGGTGCAGTTCAGTTCGGTTCGGCGCGGCACTTGTTTCTGCTTGCGTTTCCACTGTCAAAGGTGGTAAAGGGTACCAAAATAAGCGAACCACGCGGTATCAATTTGTGTCACCCTTTCGTTGGTGTACCAACAGGGTGGAGCTACTCACTGCAGTCCGTTAATTGTTCAACAGAATCATTTCCGTGCGAGATATAACCGCTGTGTGTAGTCACCTCGGCAAGAGTGAGAGAAAAATGAAAGCGCACAGCTCTTTGTTTAATGTGTGGTGTTTTCTCTTCATTCAATGAATCAGCGGGCTACACTGTGTCCTGCTGCTATCACAATAGTTATGTAGCGACCGCGGCCAGTGCATAGCCTGTTTATAAGGGCCAGAGCCATTCAACCGCGTCATGGTGGCTATCACCGTCCAGCATTAACCCAGCCTAACTACGGGTGCCGTCAGCAGCGGTTATGAAAGCCAGATCTAGGGCCGAAATGTGCTGCTCAGTGGAAATGAGGCATATGATATGGGGTCAGCCAAGCCCACACCTGAACAAAAAAAAATACTTATTTTGGCTGGGCTTTTACAAAACAACCTGTGTGAGTTTCTGATAAGGTTAAAGAGGACCTATGATACTTTTCGACTTTTATGACCTATACACGTTGTTATAATGATTTATAGTTTAACCATACTAGCGTATCAAATAATGACGTACATGCATTTGTACATGACGGCTGTGCTCGCTAGGGTGAGAGGAAGAGTGTCCCGAAAATCTACATGGTTTTTTGTGATGTGATTCGTGTCAGGTTGCTCTATAGCAGTTCTTAACAAGAAATTAAGACAGGAAAAGTAGTATAATAGGAGATCTTTAAGGTTAAGGAAAGATCATCGTAATTTGTTTGATTTGGTTTCGGCCAAGAGTTTTCATATCGGTGCATTCAGAAATATGTTTTATTGTGTGTTGAGAAGAAGCCCTTTATCATAATAAATCCCAGCAAAGAAATGTGTGTGAGTGTTTTCTTTTGTGATGAAATATATGCTGTTTTCCCCCTGGCTCATGATGACTAAGGAAAGACATGACAAACAGGAGGTGGTTTGAGGTCAGTAAACCATGGCTCTGCTCCATCTCAGGGCAGCAAAAATCCCTTTTCCTCCAGAATGAAATATCACGCAGGGCTAGCAATGCTATATCAAAATGGTGGTTTGTCATCTTCTAGGGCCCTCCACTGTCCGCCCATACAGTGGTGTGGAATCAAACATTCCAGCCAGTCACAAAATCCCCACAGCTGGATATCAGATGTGCAAAAAATGCATTAGCCAATCATTGGAATTTGGACTGGGAACTGATTTTCAAAAAATTCAGGTAAATAAAGTTACTCACTCATCTATTACTACAATGTGTCTCTGCTTCAATTAAAGGTGGCGTCAGTCAGGGATCTGGAGAATGCTTGTTGTCAAATCAGTGAATATCTCCTATCTCATCACCTGTCCGTTCTGTGTGTGATGAATTCCCCCCCCCCTCCCCCCCCAGTGTTAATATATAGGCTAGCATAGGCTCTGTAAACGGGTATGTAAGGAGAGCCCACCGTAGCTAGCAACATGCCTTTTTCTCAGAGCCTAGGCTGTGTATTAACACTGGATTTATTTTCACCGCAACACACAGTGGAGATTGAAAAAAAGGTTATTTTGACAATAAGCGTTCTCCAGAATCATGAACTGCACCTTTAACGAATAACAGCCCAATGTAGAGTAGTGAGGATCATCTGATTGGGGCCTCAGCACGGGAGAACAAAGACAACATGCGCTACTAATATGTAGCCCATCGCAGTCTACTATCAGCACACACTGCCTTCCACAATATGGACTTCATTGTGATGACTGCTCCTCTCCAGTGGAGGGCTCTCTTTGAAAAAATTCCTCCCTGCCACGCTCAATCTGACACACTTATTCTTATGAATCTGCCTTTTGTTCTTACACTCACAAGTAATGTGATGTAGGAAAACACTGTGGATGTGTGAAGCCTCCCATGGTCCAACACTGACATCTTGCTCCACTGTTCTTTCCCCCATGCAGCATAGCACCGGATAAAGCAGAGATTGTCTTGTTCCCATGATGTTGTAATGGGCCAACAAAGGCCCTTGCTGAGCCTGGCTGACCCCCCCCCCCCCCCCCCCCGCTCTGCACTGCAAGCCTACCATCACATTAGATATACATGATGTCACTCCGCCTGCACCGGACCACTCCAAGGGCAGCCAGGGCCGATACAGACCAGTGATGCAAAAGCAGGGGGGAAGGTGGCCTTTGTTTCACCATTGCATCTGCATTCATCTCACTCCTCTTTCCCCCCCAGTAGCATCCAGCCTTTTCTAATGTGCTCTTTTCTTTCACATCATTCTTAAATGATCATGTCAAGTAAAAAGTGCTGGAGAATTTTGTGCTGTGATTCGTGTCAGGTTGCTCTAATGAGAAATTAAGACCAGAAAAGTAGTATAATAGGAGATCTTTAAAGAGAGCTTGCTCTCAATGGCCTTCCCTGTTTAAATAAAGGTATATTCAGTATACATCGGTGGCAGCCTGTAGCTGCTTAGTAAATATTCTCCATGACGTACAAGTGTCAAGTGAAGTGATGCTAACCCAGCAAAGCTTAAGGCTGCTACTCTGAGCTGCACACACACACACACACACACACACACACACACACACACACACACACACACACACACACACACACACACACACACACACACACACACACACACACACACACACACACACACACACACACACACACACACAGTACAGTACAGTGAGGGGGCTAGGCAGACCCATCCAAGGCAGGGATGAGTCAGCAGGCTGCAGTCACTGGCCGTAAAGCAAATTGTGACAACTTGACTGTCCACATCAACATCAACCAAATGACACTCCTCCATGATGCTGCAGCGGTGACCTGTCTAGACAGTCAGACAGAGATGTTCTACCTGCTAGAAGAAGGATATTTAAAGGAAAATTCCACATTAAATGGATGAGCAAATGAAAAAGAAGGGCCCTCAAATGTCTTTGTATGCGATGTCTCGCCTTAAGACTCTGATCATCTGATAATCAATCATTTTGGGTATATCAACAAAAACAAAATTAGAAGTCACTGTTTTTAAAAAATATTATGTATGCCCTTGCTGGGGACCAAGAGGACCGTGGACGTTTCTCAATGGCACAACTCAAACAATTCCCCAAACTATCACTGCCTCCCTCTTTAATACATTATCACTTGTCAACTTTAACTTTCTCCATGACGTTTTTTTTTTTTTTTTTTACAATTTGCCTTTTTTTCTGTCACAGTGTTCTAATTTGATCTGCCGTTCACTGGAGGATAGAGCCTGGGTGTGCGAGGTGTCACAATGTGCATTTTTGAGCCAGAATAAGGGGCTGTGATCATGTGATTGCCAATTAGCGCCTGTGTGGGTACAGCTGCAGGTAGCTTGTGTGGAGAGATGAACTCCACCCCGGGCTCAGCCTTCATCGGGTTCAGCAACACTCTCTCCTGCTCACCTCAGCTCCAACACCACACTGTCACTAGCAACTCAACCCCCACTCACACCCCATGAACGCACCTCTCTCTGACGTATTGATGTCACACTCATACTCACACACACACACGCACGCACGCACACACACACACACACACACACAAAAATTCTTTCTCTCTCTCACTCACTCGCTCGCACGCACGCACACACGCACGCACGCACACACACACACACACAAACACACACACACACACACACACACACACACACACACACACACGCACGCACACACACACACACACACACACACACACATGAATACATACATGTGCTGCGGTCGTGAAAAAACTGGGGCACATCCCAGATGTGCTTTGGAGATGTGGTGTCTCCCCGCTACATAGGGCCGGCGTGCATTAATAAGGTAAAGCCTGTCAAAAGACTTTGACGTCGCGGCGGTGCTCATAGAAAGCAAAGTTAGCGTCAGATTGCCGGCTTGTGTAAAATAAGCACCAGGGCCGTTCTTTAACTCAAAGAATGAATGCAGGGAACGGCTCCTGCAGGCTCAAAGCAGGACCCAAGCTTTCATTCACTCACCTGAATAATGCATGAGCCGCTGTGTGTTTCAGGTGTGACACAGAGTGTGGAAAAGTAACATCTTTCAATGAGTGTCTCTTTAAAGTGTGTGTGTATGTGTGTGTGTGTGTGTGTGTGTGTGTGTGTGTATGTGTTTGTGTTTGTGTGCGTGTGTGTGTGTGTGAGAGAGAGCGACTTTCTCCCAGTGAGGTTTTCACCAATCCTCATTCCCTGTATCCATCCCTGTTCCATTTGACAACATTTCACATATTTAAAAAAAAAAGACGTTTTAATCTAATTTGCTAAACTGTGTATAGTGGAGTTAGCTAAGTCATATTAAACATAGTCATTCTAATCATATACTGTATGGAAATTCAATCTTTTTTTGTCAGTGTTCGATCAGCAGCGCAAATGTCGTTGATTAATCATCCAGTACGTGGTGTTGTCAGTGGTGGAGATCACCATGTAGAAAACACTCTGAAACGTCTTCAAAACCTTGATTCAGTAAAAGTACATACAGTAAGTATAATCAAGCCAATGTGTGAAAAGTAAGTATACACATTTTGCCATAGTGTATGATGCAGTATATAAAATATATTTAGAATTATTTAGTTCACTTTTAAGAAAGTAACTTGCGTTTAAGTTTTCCTCTGCATCCACTCTGATGCCCATAGTGAACAATCAGCTATTCCCTCCATCTGTTGGGAATATCTCCTACATGTTATGGCAAAATCGAGGCATTAAAGTTTTCAAAGACCTTTATAGAGACGGTACTTTTGCTACTTTTTCAGACTTGTCTAAAGATTTAAATTGACCTACATCCCATTTATTGATGTATACTTTCAAATTAGGCATCGTGCCTCCTCTCTTTTTTCATGTTATCCCTCCCTCTCTATTAACCAACCATGGTCTCTTTTTTCATGTTATCCCTCCCTCTCTATTAACCAGTCATGGGAAGACCTTCTGACCTTAAAACCCCAGCAGAAATCACTAATATGTAAGATTTATGACAAACTCATGGCGCTGGAAAACAATTCCGCTGTCAAAAGCAAAAATGCTTGGGAGCGTGAGCTTGGGGTAAATTTGACAGATCGATGGTGGGATAAGGCTGTGCATAGTATACGCTCATCTTCTCCTTGTGCCAGGCTGCAGCTTATACAGTTTAACGTGTTACATAGAGTCCATTTCACCAAATCTAGACTATCTGAAATGTATCCAAATGTTGTGGACCAGTGTGACAGATGCCACGCCTCCTTTTGTAACTTGACTCATATGTTTTTTTTTTACTGTCCCAGACTACATAGATTCTGGAATCACTTTTTTATGATCATGTCAAAAGTACTAGGAACCCAAATAAAAACAGACCCCTTCATTGCAATATTTGGAACCCCATCTCAACAGCCCCATATCACAGCCTTACAATCAGAAACATTATAGTCTTCACTTCCCTTCTGGCAAGACGCCGTATTTCACTTATGTGGAAATCCCCTAATCAATTCTAATCTGGCTCAAAGACGTTATGTTCTTTTTAAAACTCAAAAAAATATAATTGACAATGAAAGGCTGTGCTAATAAATTTGCAAAAAAAATGGGATTCTTTTATAACTTATTATAATTCTTTATCAACCCTGGCCCAAGACTGAACCCCTACCCCCTTTTTTTTTATCTATTTTTATACTTTCTTTTAACTGTTTATTTAGTCGGTGCTTGTTTTAGTTTTTTGGGGGAATTTTCCATGCATATTTCTACATTTTTGTATGAAAGCCTACTACGTATTTTTATTTTTTATGATGCATTTTGATTTCATTTGAACTCAGAGACAGTTGTTCCTTGTGTTTGCTCTTGTTGTCCTTAAAATGAAAAATCCAATAAATAAATTAAACAAAAAATAAAAAATAAAGTAACTTGCCATGCCTTCTTGGAACACATTTGACTGAGAACAGTTATTGCATCTTGTTATCTGGAGCTATCTAGCAGAGATTCTCCCATATCAGTCAGAAGTGAAACATGTGAAATGTAGCAACCACACAGTATCTTCCTGTAATATTACGGTTCAAGGTATATCTTTGTGTTTAGTCGTCACTATTAATGACATACAAAGTCCATCACAGTTACCGATCAAAGTGCTTGTGATCAGTATTTCTTGTTTTGAACTCTTGTTGACACTACAGAAGATAAGTGTTCACTTAAGGCAGAGAAATGTGTTGTCAGTCAGCAGAATCTGATTTCCCCTGTAGCGGCCATGTTGTGCTGCTGATGTAAGATGACATAGAGACAAAAGTGTCTAGTGAATAAGATAGCTGTCAGTCCAAATGATTTCATGTTGGTACTATTGTAAAAAAAAGTGTCAACACAAACCCAACAAGGACTAAGGGTGTATTCACACAGGGAAAGTCCGCTAGTTCACTTGCTTTGGTCCAGACCAAATAGAGTTTAGATTTTTTTTGTTTGGTGTGGTCCACTTTCATATTGCCCCTTTTGCAAGTGAACCAGCATTACGAAGCAAAACCACACGTGATCTGAGGTCATTCATTCATTGGACAGACAATCTGGGGTGGAGAGAAGCAGGAAGCACGGAGTAAAAACTGCGAAATATATCATTGATATAATATGGGGTTAAAATAATAAAAAGGCCTACATCTAGCCTATAAATAAAGAAGAAAAAAATCTATGATTATAATATAATATAATGAAGCCCTATGACAATGCCACGTTATGTGGCTTGTAGCCTACGATGTGAAACATGATTTTTACTGTATTTTTGCTGCAGGACGTGCGGCTCGCGAGAGGAGGCTCATGCCACACTCAGGTGATTAACTGACTCCAAACTGACACAGGGATAGTATTGACGGTCCCGTACATGGGAAGCAAAATAAAAACACACACTTCTTGCGCAGCGTGAACCTGTTGTCACTGTGCGGGAGAGGCTCCCCTCTCCTTCATCTGATCGCTGAACACATTCAGCATTTTTACGCGTCCTCTCGATCAAATGTAATATATTGTTCTGGGCTCCCGGTCAAACCACAACTTATCGTCCTAACAATGGCGACGACAACACTTTCCCATAATGTGAAGCTGACGGCAATTTATTAAAAAAGAAAATAAATAAAAGGCACAGTGCCTCCTGCATTTGGGTCGGAGGGTGCAGATTCATCTGATTGTACCTTGTACAGTTGTTGAAGGTGGAGTCAGCGATTCTCACAAAACAGTGAGTATCTCCTCATGATCTGCTACTTGTACGTACTGTGTGTGCGCGCTGAAAGAAAAAACTGTGGTAATACACATTTTGACAAAAAGTCTTTTTTAAACCAAGCTTTCTCCAGAATCGCTGGCTCCACCTTTAATGATGCTTTGGACACAATCGCCTTCCAAATAAAAAAAAACAAATATCAATGTAATAAGCAAGTATGTGTTACACCTCAGCTGGATTACAGCATGTAACCAACACAACACATTTCCTAGTCCTTCTATGTTTTGTTAATGTGCTAAAAAATATAGTATAGACCACAGTACATTGAACTACTATTTAAATGCATCGGCCACTGTTCATCACTTTGTGTGGCTATTGACGCTGGGGTATACGGTGCTGAGAGAGCTTGGATTAGTATTGCTGTTGTAGCTGGTGGTCAGTGGGGGTGGTTTTAATGTTGCATTGTTTAACAGTCAACAGTCTGCAAGAGGATAACTGCTGTTTGATTGACGTACCTCTTCTGGAAGGCTGAGGACCAGTCCATTCTGGCCCACCAGTGTCTGGAGGAAGTACTCACTGCAGGCAGCCAGTACGGCCCGGTGCCCGCGGAACTCCTTCCCCTCCACCAGCACCGTCACATCACACAGGACGTCCTGCTTGCGCTGGTCGTTGAGGCAGAGGAGGATGTTGGTACAATGCACCGTGGACTCATACACATACATGGGGGCTTCTTCAGGCTTCTCATCCACGGACATTCCGCTCACGCCCTGGAAATAGAAGCACAACAGAGGGGAGAGGGGAGGGTTAGGGGGGTTAGCTTACAGCAGCGAAAGCCGAGAGAGAGAGAGAGAGAGAGAGAGAGAGTGCATACCGCAGGGCTGACATCAGCCTGCAGACGGCCCTTCATGATTCAACACATATACAGGCCCCGGCTGACTGACTGACTGTTGCTCTCCGCTTCACGTGCACACTCACTCACTCCTGTAACTTTTTAACAGCCAGCAAAATGTAGTGGTGCATGGTCCCTGCTTGCTAAAAAACTTAAAACTTCCATTTTATGAATCACAAAAGAGTCCATTTCTACAAATCTTCTCTGACACACATTATACTGTACATTCGGATCACACACTGTATGCCCCCCCACCCCCCCCCCCCCTCTCCGCACACACACATACACACACTCAAGACATAAAAATATAAAAATGTACGGAACATTCTTTATTCGAAGCCATTTAAAATGAAAGGTAGACGCAGAGCTGGTCTCCAGTTGGCTGTGCTCTTTGCTTTAGAGGGGCACATGTGTTAGTGATCTAAGAAGGACTCAGTGTAAAGGTATGCTGAGAAGCTTTGGTAAAATCACACTCAGAAAACATGAGCTGAAGAACGGATAGAACAGCAGACGTACAGGAGCAACTTACTGCACGAGACAAACCAACATGACAGACAGACACTGAAGACTGTATTTAGCTTCAAAAGAAACACTGCAGTTTTACTTAAAGGAATACTTCACCCATACGGAACCAGCGTTCTATCAGTATAAAATAACTATTATAATATAATGAATGAGGTTTTTCTTCCCTCAGTCTTCCCTTAGTCTTCCCTTGGCCCAGCTGTCCTGCTAATTCTAACCCTTACTGTGATGTCACAGTAAGGAAAAGGTAGGGTTAGACAGTGAGACCATAAAACACTCTTTCTGCCTTTTTCTCAGGCTAAGATGATCCGATTACATTTTTTTTTGCACATTTATACTAAATAGGATCTCCGAGTTCAATACACCTTCATATTCCAACCGGTGAAGTAGGCCTTTAATGTTGACAGATTATTGGTCTTGGGGGGGCTTCGTTCAAAACAAACAAACAACCTAGTATCGCCCCGGTAACTGAGTAACAAACATTATTGTTTGAGGGTTCAGTGTGCAACAGAGATTTCCTGTTTTACATTATATACTATTTATTTACAAGTGGACTGGCTTTGTGAGGCTATTCACTGAGCCATTAAAGTAGTCTAATATCAGGTCATTTGAGGATTCAGTTGATTTGACAAAGTTGTACTAACGATTTGACTGGTGAAATGTACTGCTTTACAACAGACTGTCTGGTGTGTGTGTGTGTGTGTGGGGGAGGGGGGGGAGAGGGGGGTTGGTTGGAGCTGTTGTGAATCAACTATGTTAGTCCCAGACACTCCTGTGGTTCTGGCCCTCCCCAACCGTTGTATAGTTTGCTTATTTTCTACCAAACATCTCTCAGTTGGCTTCCTTGATAATGACCTGTCTTCCAAGAATAATGTTTCCAGATGTGGTTGCGAGGCTCACAGCAATCCAAACATGCTATTTCTACCTCTGGAATGCACATGCGCTTCACTTTGGAACTTCAGACACATTTTCTCAGACAATCCCTTTTGCAGTAAGAGGGCAAAATGCAAGGATGACACAAACACAACGCACGCACGCACGCACGCACGCGCACACACACGCACACATATACAGAGCATGCATATATTCACAGACGACACACATAGACGCACGGTTGCAATAGGAATAAAATGCAAGGATGACACACACACACACACACACACACACACACACACACACACACACACACACACACACACACACACACACACACACACACACACACACACACACACACACACACACACACACACACACACACACACACACACACACACACACACACACAGACGAATATACCCAGAAACACACACCACAAAATAGCAGGTTGTGGCAGAATTCTGATTAGAAGTGCTGATGGATGCAAACAATTTTTTCTCTTTTCTCTGCGGGGTCAGTTGTAGACGGCAGCCTCTTTCTGCCTACACCTTCTCATGGGATGCTTACATTCCAGTGTAGATCAACACATAGCGTGAGGCTGGTGAGCTGAGGAAGACTAATGCAGCTGGGGACCTGTTAGCTCTGCACTGCCCATTACAGCAATCTTCTTCTTGTGGAGCTACGGTGCATCACTTGTGTGTGCTTGTGTGTACAGCAGCCCACACACTGCTATGCTAAGGTAAGTTGCATATGAGAGGAGCATGCTTAAAATGATAGTGCGTAACTTCTGTCGCCCCATTGAGGAATTCTGAGTCATTACAACAACACTGTCGGCGTATCTACATGAGGTAAGCCTTTGGTAAATGCGATTTTGGATTTTATACCGTCTGCTGTACGTCCAGGTTTTGTCTTTATCAGTAGAATCAACAACTGAAACATTTCTTGGGCTCTTCTTGGGATCTTTCTGAGCTCAAGGGGACGACACAAGTTTGTAAACGCTGCCATACTGAGAAATACAGAGAGAGTTGTGGAGCCAATAGGCTCACTCAACTTTGTGTCAACTCGATTGGAGATGGCTTGAATGTAAGGGACATTCATTTATATGACAAAGTTACGCACTACAACTTTAACAATGCATGTATTATGTTCACCTGTCACTGTCATAGGCCTCCCTGTGTGAATGAAGGGTCTGCGCTGACTGTATCTGAAGTGACATAATGATTGTATTCGGATAGATTGATGGCTTACAAACACCACGTTTTACCACACAATATAAAGATTTGTTAAATGGTAAATGGTATATATGGTAGGCTATATAGCACTTTGTCTCTGAATCCTCAGACTTACATTTGCATAAATTATTTATAATAATAACATTAAAATAAATATAAATAACATTTATGAATGCCGGTGGGGAAGGTGTGCCACCCCTTGTTTATGGAAAACCATAGAAGAAATTGGAAATGTGACCACATATTTAAGAAGAGCCATCCATGTGACTCATCCTGTAAAGAAGGGAGAAACATGGAATGAGATATAAGCACATTTAAGCTCAAAAAAAGTTGTTTGCCTTTCAAAGTAAAATTTCCATGATCAAGGTTTATTGTGTCTGAACAATTATAGACACGTTTGAAAACATTTGACACATTTTTCAGTGCTTTAGTATACTACACGTTGTGTTTATATAGTTAGCACGATGTCAGCCCTAAACTGCTGCATCATGCTTATTATTCAAAATTCTGGGGTTGGGGTGATTTGTGCCAGAGGACCTGGGGTGATTTATAAGTAAGTAAGTAAGTAAGTAAGTAAGTAAGTAAGTAAGTAAGTAAGTAAGTAAGTAAGTAAGTAAGTAAGTAAGTAAGTAAGTAAGTAAGTAAGTAAGTAAGTAAGTAAGTAAGTAAGTAAGTAAGTAAGTAAGTAAGTAAGTAAGTAAAATGTATTTATAAGAACACATTTATAACAGTTTGCACTGTCCAAAGTGCTGAACATAGTGCATTCAGTAGGTAAACAATGAAGGTAAAATAGTAATAACAAAAATAAAAGACATAAAGCCCAGACATCCACATATAAACAAAGATAGTAGTGCAGAGGTAAGATAGTTAATGGGGAGGAAAAACCAGGGTGTACAGATGGGTTTTGAGCCTTGATTTAAAGGCAGCAATGGAGGGGGAATCGCATATGCCAGGTGGCAGTTTGTTCTGCAAGGGCGGAGCAGCTAGTGCAAAGTAAATGTCTGAGAGTTGTGCCATTGCATGGCTGTATACGCTGGTCACCAAAAGAAAGTTATTGTCTGCAGTAGCTCAGAAGAGACTGACATCTCCATTCCACTTAACGACACCACTGATGAGAGTTCAGATGGCCAGAAAGATGATGATGGTGACTTTGTCATTGTGAGCTTTGCAGGTAAAACCATTAGATATGCTAGGCCTTGTTTAAGAAAATTGTCCTATAATCTTTGTAAAATATTTACTTTAAATAAACCTTAAATAAGTGATTGTCTAATGGATTTGTCTTGCATTACAGTTTATGAGATATATATCAGTGGCACAATTTACCCCATGGTATTCTCTCTTGTGGCACAATTTACACCACACCGGGGGCAAGTTGTGCCACAAGACAACCTTTTTTCTGAAAGCAATATTTCTCAAACAGTTTATTTCAGATGCAAAGTTATTGTTCCCGGGGATGCACAACACCCTGAAATATATGTACATATTTGAATTGGAGACTTTACTGTCAAGGCCTCACTTTAAAGTCACTTTGAGTAAAAAGTGGCACATCTCACCCCACTCTCCCCTAATACAAAAATACTAGTTGTTTTAATGTAAGCAATCAACCAGTTTCATGATTGTTTCATGATGAATTTGATCCTATTCACCTGCAGTGTCTTGCCTTAATATTAAATTACATTTCATAAATGGAGTTCTAATTATATTAATCATATATATAATTGTCAACAAAATCAAACAAGAAAATCATCATCAACAAATCATCACATTAGCGAAGCTTGAAGAAGTGAATGAACCAGAATTGTGGTTATTGATTCATAATGTGTACCATCTCCTAATGTTTGGCTCTTGCGCTCCATAAATTAAATTACATTTCTTCAATTATCTGTTTTGTTTCTTAGTAATGTCATGTTGACTCACTGATTATTGATAAATCATTTTCAGCGCAACAAGCCAGCACAGCACATCAAGCTAGGATCAGGACTTTAACGGGCCCAGGGAGATAATAAGAATGTAGCAGAAATACAAATGTTTCTAAAGGGTTGTGTTCACATTATTTCACATGCAATACACACAATACAGATTGTCAGCCATGTTTTTTCTCTTTCTTCTTGCGGATCAGCAGGTCACATATGCCACTGATTATTACCATGGAAATACAGATTTTGGGGCGGTTCAGTTAAAGGTGGAGTCAGGGATTTTGGAGAACATTTGTTCAAATTTGTCCAAATCTTTTTTGATCAAAGTTAATATCTCCTCTGGATCCGCTAGATGTCCTTACTGTGTGCACGCTGAAAAATAAATCCAGTGTAAATAGACAGCCTAGGCTCTGTAAACAGGCATGTTGGCGAATACTGGGGCCCCATTTTTTAACATATCCTTTGTTTATATACCCGTTTGCAGAGCCGAGGCTGTGTATTAACATCAAATTATTTTTCTACACACAGGTAGCCGATCGTGAGGAGATATTCACTGATTTGAAGAAGAACGTGATTTTGCACAAAAAGCGTTCTACAAAATCGCTGACTCCACCTTTAGCTCTTTACCGTATAGTAAGTCAATCTTGATTTCATTTCTTTGCATCAGTTAGTTCACTAGAAGAAGCAAGCTAAGAGTGGTCTTCCAAGCTAAAACACCAGTAATGAAAGAGAGGGGAAAAACAGGATATTTGAGTCAGCTTTGGACTGTCTGCACCATATGACGTTGTGGTCTTAGCATGGGGACTTGAGTATGAGGGGGAGTGAGGTGTGTGACAGTGTGTGACGGCAGTGTGTCATAAAGTGCTCTGTGACGTGTGTTAAAACAGAATAATGCGTCATGAAGGAATACCATATAGAAGGAAGTGAGGGCAGACAGACAGATTCCCTATAGAGGCAGCCATCACGATCACTCCCTCCAGTCATAAACAACCTCATTCCAGTAAATTGATATATTCTGTATACAACACACTCCTCTCAGATGCTCTCCTGCACTAGCCTGGTCCTACCAGACCATCGCACTTCATTTCATTTGTACAGAAGGTCTGGAATCGCTCAATTGTTAACTCATGTGAAGGCGGGTGTCTGTTTAAGTTTAAAACTATTGGATCTGCCAACCAATCGCATAACGTTTGGTCGTGACGTATGTCATGCGCCGGCTTCTCAGCCTGATTGGACTGCCAAAAATCTGGCTGTGAAAACCCGCAAATATACCGCGGACCCAGACTGACTACTGAAGGGAAATGAAAATTGAGCAGAAGTAGGTAAGCCAGGCTACTCCTGCACGTCTCTGTGTACAGCACAATGATGGGCATAAAAACAAGTTCTTCTTTTAACACGCATTTCCCATTGAATCCAGACCAACACTGATAGCCACAGTATGAAGGTGTCCTGGTGTTTTTCGCTCCTTCAGGCAACTAGGTATTAAAGAGCTCTGCAACTTCCTGTAATTCTAGCATGTCTCATAATATATGCTCTCCTCTAGGCAGGGGTTGCCAGTTTAGATTGACACAATAAGGAAAACATTAAAGATGGATGAAAATGTAATCGTACTTGGATAAGCAGACTGACGGTTCATTCTTGAGCATTGGGAACAGTAATATACTGTACATAATAACTCACTGGGCTTGTAACCTTACTAAATGGTATTGCTCGGTTTTTTTGATGAGTTCAGTAGATGTTACAATCTTGCTTATTGACATATATAGTTCAATCTTCATCTTCTCATGAGGACTGTGTGATACCGACACCATAGAAAAGAGTGAGGAAAGGATGCGTGGAATCTGCATTACTATCGAATATGCTCAATATACTGGCTGATTCAAAGAACTAAAGACCAACCTATAGACGCATCACATGGATGTCCTTTCCAACCTTCTTAGATCTTAACTTTGTGTGAGACTTGGCACTGGTCTGGAAAACCTACCAACACAAGCAAGACAATACATCCCGTCAAGGCGCCTTTGCACTGTAAAAGTGAGAAGCTTGGTAGGATTATTCAAACAATTTTTGGAATTTCCTCTTGGCCTTTTTGCCATGTTCTCTGATTCAATGTCATTATTAGATTTCCATAACATAATTAGGACTGCATAATTAAATAAAAAAACAGGTTGTAATAATAGGGACTATCTCTTAGCTGTCGTGTCAATGATCAAATTAAATGTTCAGATCGAAAGGTCTACTGCACATCTTACTCTAGGACAATCGTTTTAACATGTCTTGAGTTATTGGGAAGATTTTGTCCAATGGGAAGATTTACTCGTCATGATGTAATGCAAACCCACCCTGTGGCCCCAATGAAATAAACAAGGTTAGTCTAAACTGCTGCTACTATGTTCCTAATGACATTATTGGCTTAGCCCATACAGTCGTAAGGGAGACACTGTGCCCCTGTGCATAATTTAGGGGGTGGGCTCCTGCCGGATGACTGTAATTACACTGAGAGGAAACATGGTTTTAATTGGAATGATCAAATTAGGCCATGGCAACAAAATGCTCTTGGTGCGGCACAAGGCGGCACATGTGGACATGGATGGTGATGATGATGGGTAGGTAAATTGAAGCCCTAATCCACAGTGTATATTACCATGTCAAGTTCAAATGAAAATGATATTCAGGTCTGCTTCATTATGACAGCATTTGACCAACACTTCCATTACAGGGTTATTTCAAAAGCTAAATGCATTTCATTCACATGAATCACAAAGGGGGAAACGTAATGTGTTCTGTCCAGTTAAATTGCATACAAAAAAATATATTGAAATCTGGTGTCGCACATCGACCATCGGCATTGGCTTAAGCATGTATCCTCCAAAAGAGAATCAAACACTTTGATTACAAAATCATAAAAGCAGTATTACAATTCACAGAAGGATTTATGGATTTAATAAAAATGAATAGTGAGTCATAGTTAACAAAAGTACATGTAGTGAGTAATGGATGACATGAAGCAAATACAGTAGGCCTATAGTGTTTGGTGTAGGGATGCACTGGACTAGTTGCTTACACGCTTAAACGTCCTCTGCCTCACTAGTCTGCACCAGAAATATAGTCGGTTAGTCATTTATTGCCCATCACTTGGACTTGAACATCAAATGTGTGAGAATGAACGTGTGTGTGTGTGTGTGTGTGTGTAGGCCTTAAGGTGAGAGCACAAAGCAAAGCAAAAAGGTTTTCTTGACCGCTGCCTAAAGGCCTGCTGTGTTTACTCTCGTTCGTCAGCCGTTTTATCTTTTTCCTCCCGTCAGCTGTTCTAATGCTGCCTGTACGCACGGCGGTGGAGATGTACCCAAACAAGCGGGACTCGGCGGTCCGGTGATAAGGAAACAGTAGCCTACACTAACGTTTAACAACAAACTTTATAAAGACACACTTAAAATAACAATCTCTGCCCATAGAAAAGTTGACGAAGCGATCAATGTGTATAAATCTATCCGGTAGGCCTGCGACTAGTCTAAAGTAAAACTTCCATTTAAAAGTTGGAGAAATGAGTCACTACCTGCATCCCTAGTTTGGTGCAGTATTCAAGTCTCACACTTTGTGTTGATTGGGTTTCACTTCATAGGTCGGACGTGTTAAATGAATAACTGCATCCTACATTTCCCATGATGCAACGAGAAGCACATTTTCTTTTAAATCCTCCATGCCTATAGTTTATGTGGATGACATGAGATATTCAGTTTGAAACAACCTTTCAGCTCATACTTAAGATGGTACCAGCATCTTGAAACATGTGTACATCTAGACACAGTACTTCATCCATTTAATGAACCATAGGTGGGCTCCTTTAATAGTGATCACAGCATGGTGCTAATCATACACCCAGGATGGCGCTTCCCTGTAGGAAAGACTGCACAGATCATCAGAGAGGAGGTAATGGTTTATTACAAGTATCAAATAGGGACATCGGGCACAGGGTGGGCGATTAAACAGAGATTGCTATATCTGGACTGACTGCAATAGAACATTTTAATGAGGGTGCACTCACTTTTTTTTCAAAATGTCTCCCTGGCTGTTCTGCTATTAAACCCCATCTCTTGTTCTTTTATTCTTTAAATTCACAGCCATTGTTTAAGACTCTGGTCTGAATGTTTAAAGATTGTGAAAATATTTTTGAAGATTTCATGATCTATACTTCTTTTTTTTTTGCAACTTCAGTAGGATTACATGGTTGTCTTCATGGCTTATGACACCATTGCAAACCCTTCTTTGATGCAATGCAATGTGCACGGTCATCAAGAATTTTTTTTTACCCAATGGAAGATTACTCAATGTGTTTTTCATCATTGAGACATTTAGAGAACAGTCTCACTCAGCAGAAACACTTCCATCTGATTGGATCACAAATACATGATGTCTAAAGGAAAGGCCAATCTCAGTAGCGCTTGTGGTATCGTTCAAAAATGTGAATTTATTCATACATATACGGGTACGTTGACTTACAATACTGGTTCCCGATCGATACTATTTTCGATAGCAATCTAATGGAAAATGTTTTAACAAGATGACATTACACATTATGGTAAAATAAATAAATAAATAAATAAAATGAACTTTTATTGTTCATCCCCTTGGCATTTTTACATTATATCAATATGTAAAACTTTAAATAAGCTAAATTGGAACTAACTGCCTTCAGATAGCACAAAGTGGAACAAAATGGAAACAATGAATCAGTGCCAACAGTGCAAAATGAAAATTGTTGCCTCCACACAGCCAATCACCGGCACTTTTAGATCTTGGCACATCAAGCATGCTGCATGCTTATTGGCTCACTGACGATAAGACTAACCCCTATGATTAACCCCTATGGACATTTGGTATTGAGCGTCAACACATTTGTCGATACTCGATGGAATGGAGACTTTCAGGTCGTTCAAACTTGGATACCCAACCCTTAATCTCAGTATGAGGAAGGAGGCTGTTGTCATTGCAACAACTGAACTGTAATTGAGGAAGTAGCACAGTCATGAATTATTTGTGGTTTGAAACACAAAAATACAGAACTAATCTGCTAGTGGTGGTGAGATGTCCCCATGTGTTTCTACACAACTTCAGTCTTCAACAACCTAATTCACATCTTTAGGAAACAGAGATGAATGATCATTTGTTTCGAATAAGCTCCATATTGTTCTACATAACATTAAAGGGATAGTTTAGTATTTTTGAATTGGGGTTGTATGAGTTACTTAGGCATAGTTAGTGTGTTAGCGTATAGAGTTGGTGGTCAGTGCAGTCACTATAAAGAGATATGGGGAGAAGTCGCTTGAGTGGAATTCCGCCTTGTACTGTTGCAGAGGAAGCCAGAAGAAAAACTGATTTTTACCAAATATATAAATGCTTGCCTTAAAAAAAAAAGGTTTAATTGTACGGTAAATGAAGCGTTCTTTCACTACTGATACACTGCACTGCGCTTGAAGACAGCTGTTTGTTTTTGCACTTTTTTCAAGCGTAACCCGATGAAGTATTACCATGCCAACTTACAGTGGCAGTGCAGCGTATCACTCCGCACACGCCTTAAAGTGACTTCAATGATGGCCATCTCCTTAAAGGCCTACTTCACCGGTTTGAATATGAAGGTGTATTGAATTCTGAGATCCTATGTAGTATAAATGTGCAAAAAAAAAAAAAATCGGTTCATCCTAGCCTGAGAAAAGGCAGAAAGAGTGTATTTTATAACCCTATATTTCTCTTTCTCGTGACATCACAGAAAGAGAAATATAGGGTTAAAAAAAAACTTACTTTGTAAATATTACTGTGATGTCACAGTAAAATACATCACAGTAATATTTACAAAGTAAGTTTTTTTTTAACCCTATATTTCTCTTTCTGTGATGTCACAAGAAAGAGAAATATAGGGTTAAAAAAACACTCTTTCTGCCTTTTCTCAGGCTAGGATGAACCGATTTCAATTTTTTTCGCACATTTATACTACATAGGATCTCAGAATTCAATACACCTTCATATTCAAACCGGTGAAGTAGGCCTTTAAGGTAACTAAGTACCTCATACAACACCACTACAAAGATTACTGAACTATCCCTTTAACAGTCAAGTATATTCCTCCGTTGCAGACTGTATGAGACCATTGAAGCTGAGCAGTTTTTAAGGGCTTTCTCAGTAGGACCACAGAACAGTTGACTTATCATCCACGGCTCGATCTCCTCATTCTCCACACGGCTGATAAGGTAAAGGACCTTTCAGAAGGTCACTGGGTTGCTCATATTGATCCTGAGATAATATATTCTAGTGTGTGAGACAAACTGCTGATGCTCACCATGGCTCTGCTGATTACACACTGAGGTATGTGGGAGCATGAGAGTGTTTCTTTCACATTAATCCAAAACAGAGGTGTTCTCATGAAATACACATTCCCTGTAAAAAAATGTTGTTGCGTAAAATCAAAAGATTAGGTCCCTCGCACTCGCACACACACACACACACACACACACACACACACACACACACACACACACAGAGACAATGTTCCAAGAAAGTTCAAGGTAAACCTGACGTGGAGGACACTGAGTTATCCCGGGCTATGGCTGGAGAGTCCATCTTTGAATGGCTCTAGATCTTTTCACTCCAGATAGGAATCAATACTGTCTCCCTGCTCTTCGATCCAGGGGACTGAGCAAAGACAACACTGCATTCATTTATGAAGAAGAAAAGCCTGACCAGACAAGGTTACTGCAGGATTCAAATGGAATCCACAAATGTTGTACTTTTCTTTTTAATTTAACACTGCAGGTGAATAGTGTAGAATTAGGGGACACCTATAGATATCATCATATGATGTTGCCAGTTGATTGCTTATATTAAAACAATGTATTTATTTCATTTATATATTATAATAAATATGCAAATTAGGCAATGTCTCATTTATATTCATCTAACTTTAATTGTTATCATTGTTAGAACATATACTGAACGTTTTCACTGAAAGTATTTTGAAAAGAGCCCTTTTTCATTTTATAGGCTGAATCAAAAAAATAATAGGCTATGTAAAGCTCTTAAAAATGTACTTTCGGCATGTTTTTAGGAAGAAATTGTATCATAACGACGCAACGTATTTACGCCGATGCTGTGAGTGACAGTGTGCAGTGAGAAAGTCAGGCAGACAGACATATAGACAGAGGCAGAGAGGCCTATATTTAATCATTTTGCTTTTAGACCAGAAATGATCATAACTGCCAAGTGATCATCCGTCATTAGACTGACTCCCGCTGGCTGGGCCGTTGTCGGCCCATGAGCCGACCAGCTGTTTGAGACGGAGATGAAAAGGAAAGTGAAACTGAAGGTGGAGCAGTTAAATAGTTAAATGAATAAATATTGTAACCAAATACAATACTGTGTTGTGTTATCTGCTTTAGTAGCCTACAGTAGCTCACATCACCCACAAAAAAATAATTTTCCAAACTTCTACACGTTAAACGTGCGTCATGATGAAGGACCTTCCATTTACGCAACATCCTTAGCAACAGTCAGGTTGGGCTTGTTCAGATGTGGTAACCAAGGGTAAGGTTGAGCCCCCTGGGTCCACAAGGCTCAGAACCATTCTTCTGTGTTCCCCAGCTGCTTACACTGATAAATGGGACCGGCCCAGAATGCACTGGGAGAGGCTACACAAACTCTTATCTATTTGCAATCCGCATAATTAACAGCGGAGCTACTTCGTCTCCCAGCGATGGAGAGGTCCAGGCAGTGACCTCAATCATGTGGATCAATGCTGCAAACCAGCGCAGAGATTTACCTTTTAAAAGGAAACAATTATAGTGGAGCACGGGCCGCACACAACCATCAAACAGCTGGATTACAGGCAAAGAAAAAGCAGGTTTATGTCTTTGACATCAGGAAATATATCAAGATTACAGAGTGACGGCTTGAACATAAGGCGAGACATTGCAATACTTTGAACACAGAATCTCAACTTCTAAAGCACTTACATCAACTAAACTTTTCTACTTCTCAGCGCTATTCTGAAGGTTATTACAGAATGATTTGTTCATATGGTGTATACTGTCTGATTCATGATACATTTTGTTCTTAAAAACATGTCGAATATGCATTTTTAAAACTCGCACACATAGTGTTTTCTGATTATCTCAAAAAAATGTGTGTAAAAACTTTGGACATTAATATGTTTTAAAAATGAAATCAAAATTTCAACTCTGGCTTTATTTAACATCTAGATTTTAGTTTTTAATAAGTAGCAAATGTACATGTGTAAAATGTCATTCGGTATCTATAAGTTCAAATATGAGATTCACCTGCAGTGTCTCACCTTAAAAAAAAAAAAATAAGTCAACTCAAGTGTAAGGTCAAGTCTCTAAACTCCCAAAATACTGTAGTGTCTTGCAGCTGTATCTACAACAACACCAACACTCAGGAGGCTATTATTAGCTGTATCGTGCTAACTACCGCTAATCATTGGTGAAATACATGCTCACTTAAAAGAACAAATTCAAGTCAAACCATACAAAACACCATCCTTAACTATTGTTTGTTATATGCAGCCAAATCGGTTTTACTTATAGGCAAAGATACGTAGGCTATCGAGGAATTGTGTGTGCGTGTGTGTGTGTGTCTGTGTCTGTGTGTGTGTGTATCGCTGCAATGTAAATGAGTTCCGCTGAAGCTACCTGTGGCATTGGACCAGACTTGACCTTTTGTATCTTTTCCATCTATTGCACTGTCACATAAAAATAAAAATAAAATGAGCTTCGAAAGCATCAGCTGCTAGCGTACAACACACTTTGGCATTACCTCAGATGGGCATCAGCACAGATCCAGTCATCCTGTTATTCCAGTCTTTGCTCTTGACAACTTTCTAATGTCTCTCGCTGTGTGTTTTACCGACACAGCATCTGAGCATATCAGTGTGTGTGGGTGGCGAGTATGACTGAGCAAGTGAGCTATGCGTAAGCAGCGTGTGTGTGTGTGTGTGTGTGTGTGTGTGTGTGTGTGTGTGTGTGTGTGTGTGTGTGTGTGTGTGTTGTGTGATGGCATGCCAGAGTATTTTTGGGCCCTGCCTGCTTAAATGCAGCTTGCATGAATCATGACTTCCCACATAGTAGGTCAGTGAGCAGGGGGTGAGTCATATTGCTCGTCTTATATGGTAACGCTGCGCACATGTGATAGAAACACACGGGGGTTATCTATAGACCGCCGCTCGCTGCTTCTAAATGTCTGAAGGTTCCAAGCTCTGTCCTAGCCTTCAAATGATATTAAAGGAATACTTCACCCATACGGAACCAGCGTTCTATCATTATAAAATCACTATTATAATATAATGAATGAGGTTTTTCTTCCCTCAGTCTTCCCTTAGTCTTCCCTTGGCCCAGCTGTCATGTTAATCCTGACCCTTACTGTGATGTCACATTAAAGGCCAGGACACACCAGCCCGATAATCGCCGTCGTCAAAAAAAAAGACGAATCTGTTTGGTGTGTGCCGTGACGTCGGCCGACGTAGAGGTCGTCGGGCTTGTTTTGAGCCTGTCGGCCGCCGATTGAACATGTTCAATCGGCGGCCGACCGTCTTTCATTTGGAGCAATTTGATTGGTGGAGGGCTAGCGAATCAGTGAAGCCCGGAAGTGAGGCGGGTAGCACAAACAGCTAACAACAGCTAGCCATCGTTTTAATGTGTTTGTTCGTTTCGTTTTGAGAGTACTCACATGCATCAACCCTTGTTGACTGCTCGACACCATGCTCGACACTCTCTGCTAAAAATTGTGCTCTTATGGTCCATAAATATAAATACGTATTTCTATCTATGTTTATGCTCTAGAGAGATGTCCAATCATTTCCGGCTTTCGTATTTTTTCGGGCCACAATACAGATTAGCGCCGCCTGCTGTTGTGGAGACATTACGTCCCGTGAGCGTACGGAAAATAAACAGTCGTCTCGGTGTGTTCTTTAGCAGCGACGGGAAGCTGGAGCTTCCTGAAACGGCCGACTCCATTTTTTTTGACGACGGCGATTATCGGGCTGGTGTGTCCTGGCCTTAAGGAAAATGTAGGGTTAGACAGTGAGACCATAAAACACTCTTTCTGCCTTTTCTCAGGCTAAGATGATCCGATTTCAAAATGTTTTGCACATTTATACTAAATAGGATCTCCGAGTTCAATACACCTTCATATTCCAACCGGTGAAGTAGGCCTTTAAACAACTTTCACTTGAACATTACATGTGTGACAATGCATGTGTGTGTGTGTGTGTGTGTGTGTGTGTGTGTGCGCGTGTGTGTGTGTGTGTGTGTGTATATATAGGTGTAGCTTAGTAAGTGGTAGAGAGATAAAAAAGGTGAGAGCACAAAACAAAGCACAAAGTGTTGCTTGATCCTAGCAGGAAAGGCACTGCATGTCAAAGCAACCCAGACCAACAACTCTTTCACAAGCTTTATTGAATGACTTACGGTATTTTATTTTGTTCACTTTTGTGTGATTTCTTTCTCCATGTCATGTGTTACTGTTCATAATAAATGGCTCATAAGTGGCTCAGCTGACAGCGTAAATGTATTTGGTTTTAAATTATATTTCTTAACTTCAGTCCGTTCCCATGTTTTTCTAATGTGCTTAATCTTAATAATAAACGCTGCGTCAAACTTTACAATGACATGTACATTACCGGCTTGGTCAGTTTATAATGGAATGTTAAGGCTAAAGGGCTACTAAAACCTTTTAACCTTAACGTTTACATTTGCTTGGCTTTCTCAGGGTTTCCTTGCTAGTCGAACTAGAATTGCGTCGCCATCCCTATCTTAAAACGTGTCTCAGTCAGAACTGATATCCTTTCAGTTCTAAGCAATCAGCCGAAACATCTTGGCGTGACTCAACACAAACCCACACCCGTGTATAGGTTTCCATTTGACGTAGCATCAGCCTAAAATGTAGAATACCACAGCGGCCATACATTACTGCACAGCATGCACAAGCGTCACCACAACGGACACAAATATACACAGTCTTTGACACAATCTAGCAAGAATAGCCAATTCTGCTTACTGCGTTTCCTACCTTCCCATGCCTCATATTTGCACTGACAACACACACACACACACACACACACACACACACACACACACACACACACACACACACACACACACACACACACACACACACACACACACACACACACACACACACACACACACACACACACACACACACACACACACACACACACACACACACACACACACACACACACACACACACACACACACAGTTAGTCTAAACCTCTTCCTTTTTAGTTGGGTGTTTGCAAGTTGGAGATGCACCGTTCCACTTTTTCCCATTACGATCCAATATCTGGGTTTTTGGACATCGGCCGATACCGATACTGTCCCATATCAGAATTATTCTACATTTCTTTGTTGGTGGCGATGTTATTTGTAAGGTTAGGAAGGCTTAATAAAAAAAAAAAATGCATAAAGGTTTATCTGAACTTTACTTTTTCCATGGCTAAATTCTTTTTAACGTCTGCTATATCACATAGCTATAGTTTTAAAATCAAAATTATGTTAAATTAATTTTTATTTATTAAAACAGACTATGGAATTCGGATGGGTACATGGATCGGAGTTATCAGTCCGATATCCTATTCGTAGATTTCAGCCAAATTGGAACCGATACTAGATATTGGATCAGATGGGTCCCATCCCTAATTGCAACTAGAGAAAAAGCACCTTTCGATGGTAGCCGAATACCCCGACACCATCACTGCCAAGCAGGAAAGTGGCCTTTGAAGGATTGGATTAGGATATTTGGAGTGTTTTTTTTTCCAGCAGTAGCAAGGAATGGGAGTGCTAATTAGGCCCAGTGATTGGCAGGCCAAAGGGGGCTTGTGCTAGCATGAGGGTGCCTAAGACATGGATCACGTGCTGCATTATTAATGGGGCCCGGTGGAAGCAGATGGGAGAGGGAGAGAGAGAGAGAGAGAGAGAGAGAGAGAGAGAGAGAGAGAGAGAGAGAGAGAGAGAGTGAGTGGGGGGCAGGGTTGAGGTGGTAAGAAGCATTTATTCTATCAATTCAACGTGTGTACAAAAGTTTTCAATAATTCAACCGTTACATTTCTGAAAAAGAAAAATCACACGTAGCTATATAGAGCGCTTATGGAAAAAAAGGTCAAGTGGAAAAAAAAAGTCTCCCCACAGAGAAGAGTTGACAGAGGCAATCGCCCACGTCAAAACCTTCAAAAGACAGTCTGTGCGCATATGTGTGTTTGTGTGATCATGTGTGTATGTGTGAGTGAGTGGGTGGGCTGGAGGAGGGTACACGTCTGGTGAAATGGCAAAGAAAGCTCTTCACAGGTTTTTCTTTTTTTTTTGCGTGTGCCACGTGTCAGGTTTTTAAGAATACGTACAGTACAAATGATCTTGTTGTTGTAGCAAGATGCATAAATAAATAAATAAATAAATAAATAAATAAATAAATAAATAAATAAATAAATAAATAAATAAATAAATAAAATGGAAAAGAAGCAGAGCTGTATGGAATACGATATCCAGCTGAGATCAAAGAGCATAGCAGCTTTGAGCGAGATGAAAGATAACATGTACTGATGTCACTGATTGCAATGCACAAAGAGAACCCCCAACAACATGTCTGCAAAATCTGGACTCATGACAAATTCCTACCGGTTTATCTGTGTGTGTGTGTGTGTGTGTGTGTCTGTGTGTGTCTGTGTGTGTGTGTGACTGGGCTGTTGTCTTGTTCTGCAGCTTTGGTCGCTGTGAAAGACCACACACACACAAGACCAGACCTCCGACCATTCACAAAAAAGCGTGTGTAACTGCCTTTGCACTTTGCAGTTCTTGTTTTAAAAAATCAATGAAGAGGTGTCAGGTGCATACAGCTGCCATTCATACTGGATGTTAAACAGTGACACCAGCCATCCTATCTATCTTTAGTACATTACATACTGTATGTGCTGACAATACATCTTCCTTCCACTGAATTCAGTGTATTGTATTGACTGAAACCTTGAAATGGAAATACATATACACAGGAATACCTAAAAAAAGACATCATAGGACTTCAGAAGACTTCTGATTACATTTTCCCTCCCACGAGTAACTGAGTCTGAGAGCAATCCTTCAAGAGTGTAACTTTGTGAGGAGGGCATGAGGCAGGAGGAGAGGGGGAGAGGGGGCAAGCTCCCTCTCTCATTACCCAGCCAGAGAATGGCCGTACCAGGTTAGATGACTGACAGTGTGAGGGAGGGATCTAATTTAGGAAGTGTAAGGGTGAATATACTTACACACAAACACCCACAGGCACACACACACACACACACACACACACACACACACACACACACACACACACACACACACACACACACACAAACACCCACAGGCACACACACACAATATATTTGGTACAGTAAGTACCCAAAGCTCAGGTATTAAGTTGTCACCTGAATCAGAAACTTTAAAATACATCCATGCAACCCCCCAAAAAAAAATAGACAACGTTTGAGCATGGCAGTTATTGCCCCCCCTCCCCCTAAAAACAGCCTTTTATCTGTGTTCTTCTGTTTTTCTCTCTCTCTCTTTTTTTTTTGTTATCACATGACTGAACTGAGCCATCTCCATGACAACTAAGTAAACTCCACCGGATGAGCGGTTATAAAAAGCTCGGAGAGAAAGGTTGCAGTGATCATGAGGTTTTTTTTAAATTTATAATTGTTTTTTTCATCCTATTTGTGCATTCTAATGAAAAACATAGCCCAAAAATTGCTTAATATTTTTTGTTCACAACACCAGGACTTAAAAGAGTCTTGGAGGCATGTGCGCCCCCTCCCCCCCCCCCCCCAGGCTCATCTGCCCAGCAAACAGCAGCACAGTTCAAGAGTTCAACATCTATTGTCTAAACTAAAGAACACTGTGCTATTGGTGACAGTGTATTGACTGCTAGTGGATAGTGATACACTGCAGTATCAATGAGCCATAGTGCACACACTGTATAGCTTGTTCCTGCTCTGGTCTGCCTGTCATCTCTCTCATCTCAGTGGTTTCTCTCTAAACCGCTGTGCTCATTTCACACGTCTCAATCATTGTGCAAGAGTGTTGCTATAGCTTCACACAAAGCGATCATTAGTCAGCCGATTTCACTGATTTGAATGCAGGTTCCTTCCAAAGGATACTGCTGACGTGATGGAGAATCACAAAATAGCATGTTATGGGGCCACAGCATTTTGTCATAAAACATGCACTTGTCAAGTCAACATATGTAGACCGTCTCTTAAGGTAAGACACTGCAGGGGAAAATCTATTTTTTAAAAGCACTGGTCAATTGTGGCGATTTATAAAGTATAAATAAAAGGTCCAACATTTATATTTAGGTGTTTATCTGTCTAAACCTTGTCTTTTTGCGTCTTTTTATTTCTTCTATAAAACCATCTTTAACAGCCATTATCTCGCCATTGTTCTTTCAATACTCTGAACCAAAAATTCTCAACTTCTAAAGCAACTAAATATTTCCATAATCATTCTTAGCACTGTCCTGAAGAGAATTAAATAAGGATTTGTTCATATGTTGTGAATTGTCTGATTAATGATACATTTTTGTTCTTAAAAACAAGCCGGTAAAATGCATTTTTATGACCTGTGTGCATATGCTGTAGCTTTTGATTTACAAAATGAAAAAAAGGCTGTATGCAAAAATCTGTAATTAATTAGTAATACGCATGTCACCAAATCTCATGCAAAGCATCAGTGAACATGATGCTCCACAAAGGTCATTGAGAGCTCTCAAAGTACGTCAACAATGGACTTCATCAAAGAAGTGCGAGGGCACGGAATGAAAAGGTTACGGTCTGGAGTGTGCGCAGACACAGTGTGGTTTAGTGGCTTTTTGGGCACAAGTCACGATGACTCAACTTGAGAAGAGAAAGCTCTGCTCACTGATTGGACGCCTCCGCACGCCCCACGCATCACAAGGCCCAGTGGAAATATCTCACATGGGAGGAGGAACTGGAACTTTTTTCTACATTTTTTTGTTGAATAACATTGCAGTTCTTTTTTTTAAATGAATGACATGCAAATCTACCAGCATTATTGCCATCTACATATAATTATCTATGTTTACGCAGACATTAAAAGCTGTCCCATCAAATGAATTTTCAAAAGCAATATCATATTTGTATTTTTTTTTTAAAGTTTATTTTGGGGCATTTTTCTTCATTAGACAGTTTTTGGAGTGACAGATTAAATTAAAGGGGGAGGGGGGGGGGGGGGGCACTCTAACCACTACACGTCAAGCGCCCCTGCAATTTTATATTTCTCACTTGCATTTTGACCCTCATTTCTGACCTTATATTGTAAAATTGTCCACAGTTACACCCTCGTATTTGCACCCAGACAGCATTGAACACCTTACACAAAGCCTTGCCTCTCTGCTAGTGTATGTACAGCCCCTTGTGTGTACGGCTATAAAGCTGCATGCTCACTGCTCATACGACTCCTAGCAGACACAGTCTTGGCTGTGCAGAGATCAATATTTAGCTCTGGCTCTATTGATTTCATCTTGATTTAAAACACTTTACAATGGTAACAAGTTCAAGGAGAAAAGAGCCCTGAGTGCAAACAGCAGCTGGTGGTGTTCTAAGGCCTAAGTCACTCTCGTCAGCCAGAAACCTGAGCTCACACACACACACACACACACACACACACACACACACACACACACACACACACACACACACACTGGGATGGTCCAGTAGTAGCTTTATGCTGTGGATGACATTTTCTTCTCTGAGCGATGCGCTATTGATTTTTCCACCACTGCTGGAAAAGACTGATCCAATAATCGGTTGAATACACCATATCTATAGGCAACACACATACGCACACAGGCACGCACACACACACACACACACACACACACACACACACACACACACACACACACACACACACACACACACACACACACACACACACACACACACACACACACACACACACACACACACACACACACACACACACACACACACACCGAGTCAGAGCGGGCACTATTTGTTTTTCATATATTGATCCTTCTTCTGATGGCATTTACTTTGTAGCACACTTAAAAAAGTGTTTTCAGGGCAATGACTTCAACATAGAACGACCATACTCCTTTGTAAATTATTAATATTTAAGTTAATTCAGATTCATACATTATTCATTCATTATTATGAGGTACTCAATGCATGTGCAGCTAGTGAGTGTTGGAGACTTGCCTGCATTCTGCCATTTGTTAGTGTCATTATGGCTTAAAATAGCAAGGCTGGCTGACGAATGCAAAGGAGAGTATGTTGATATGGCAAAAAGGCATTCAGCACTCACCTATCTTCTGCATGTACATTTCCTATACTAGAGAACATTTTGATTTTAACATTGGATGAAATGTCTGTGTCTGGTGTGATGTAAGAAGGGTTGCAGACAACTGGTCAGCATGCATGCAGTTGAGTGGGAAAACTTGTAAATACGATGTTGGTTACATTAAGTTAAATGAATAAAGCATTCATAGAAAAAACCCACACGACTACAGGCTGAAACAAGCACTGGTCAATTTTGAGATTTCTGGCTATTTTTCTATAACATATCTTCTTTCATAGTAGTATGAATGGAAGGTCAAAAATTTATATTTACGTTTTTAATTTAAAAGATTTATGTTTTCTTAAAAGATGCAAATTTACACATAGTAAGATATTGCAAATGTGAAAATGTGTATTCCAACATTTCTGATTTTTAAATACAAACAAATAACCGTTTAAATAATGGACTTGCAAAGTTCATCTATAAGTTATAAATGATTGACCCGCAGTGTCTGGCCTCAATACTTCTTTACACTATTTAGTTATCCTGCCCTGCAGTGTGTCGCTGAAGCTTTTCCACTGCTCTCACTTGCCTTAAAGTCAAGTGCAGAGCAAACTACAGACTGTCTGACAGAGCAGGGCCAGATTCCTCTCTCTCTGATCAGTCCTGCATGTGGAAACCTTTCAGGGGGTGGGGGAGAGAGAGAGAAAAAAAACGCAGACGCAAGCTGCTGCTGCTGCTATTTGAGTCAGCGTTTGGGCTGAAATGACATGTTGGGACCACGGTCTGTGGGAGAGGGAAGGACATTGGCTTTTTCTAGTGGCACACAGTTCTTGGAAAGGCATGATTGATATACACATCTCTGTTGGGGAGGGGGGGGGGGGGGGGTCCCTAAGCGTTTTAAGTCTGGTCTGTGGCCACACAGCTGCCTGCCACACAGTGGACTAGACGCCCCAAACAGGGCGAAATAGCCCCAGCTTTATCCTGTCCACTACGTTTCCTTTTGACTGAGGTCAACCGCAGCAAATGACTCCCTGAAACGCTCGCAGACTAGGACAGCGGAGAAATTGCCATTTGTTTTGTTTATGGCTCAGACTGTGCACTAAGCCCTCTATCGTAGAGAGGGGCTATATATAGCAGGCCTAATCCTTCAATGGATTCATAATGACCCAGACGGGCCGGATGACAGGAATACACATTCAAAGCTTCATGTGAGAGAGAGTATACTAGGTTTATGTCTGATCTGTCATTATTCTTTCGCCATTTAAATTTCCATTATGAAAAAAAAAAAACATCATGCAGTATATATATATATACATGTCAGACTTCAGATGGAAGATGTGAGCATTTCTGGGACAGAAAGCAGATGATAATGTATGATGATTCAGAGGAGGGGGATTTCAGCAGCCAGTGCCAAGGTTCTTTGCACTATTCAGAAGTTATTGAAGGACTTTTTCATATGGTGTTAATTGTCTGAATGAAAAACATGATATGAAATATATTTCTAAGACATGTACATTGTATTTTTTTGTTTATAAAATGTAAAAAAAAAAAAGTGTGTTAAAGTTAATGTTAGTGATCAGCAGGCACATTGTTATGATACTATCTGTAGGTTTTGACCCTATTCACCTGCTGGTCTGGCCTTTGAAAGCCACAGCTTCTGTATGGAGAGCACCTGATTCATTTAGTTCACAAATGCTGGACTGGATGGACATTGTGCTCAGCTAAGCATTAACCAACAGCTAATCCTCTCTGAGCTGAAGAGGGGCTAACATGACCACACACACTGCATGCACTCCCCCCCCCGCTCAGCCTTTTTTTTATCTTACTGACTGTCTACAACAATCATACAAGACATCAACATAAAGAGCGCCATGGGTTGGGCCTCAACCTCTTGCCCTTTAATAGCTTTAAGGACTGACACACTGGGAGCTGGACCCCTTGTTTCCCATCATTATCCATCATTACAATCCTGCCTGGAATGCTGGCTGGCCTATGGGGATTCTAAAAATGTCAAATCAAGCACATATGATGCATGTTGTTTTCCAACATATTAAACATGACGCTTACACACACACACACACACAACAATGGTGTGCTCTAAAAAAGCGTAGCTCAGCTTATCCTTCCAATATTGTGCTGCCCATCAAGCGAGCAAGGTGTAAAACCTCTTATAGTATAGCAATAGTAAAGAAGGCCCTCTTGTACAGCTAGCCCAAATAAGCCACTGCACTTTAAAAACAAGCCAAAAGAAAAACACACTGTATATAATCCTTAAGTGATAAAGAAGGAGACAATGAGCGCACACTCAGGGATGAATATGATAGCATGTGATTCATCTTCCTGGTAGTTGATGAATGGCTGCTGTTCAACACGTCAGAGGTTAGCAGTCTGCCCTATAACCAGCCACTCTCTCTGCCCTCTGTCCATATAGCACAGTGCTACACATGGCCCAGTTTCCTGCACACGGCTCAATACGCTCACATGTAAAGCCAGCCATTGACTCCCAGCCTATATGAGCTCAATAACTGTGTGCACAGTGAGTGTCACGCAGTTGAGGTAGACTCCGGTTCTTGGGGTCAGGATTCCATTCTAAACCCGTTCAGAACCAGCCCCTTTTCAAAACCATTTCTGGATTCAGTTCAAAGGAGGATTTCAGGATCCCCTCCAGTCCACTGTGTGCTAAGAGGCGTTCTGCCTGTCTGTCTGTCTGTATGTCTGTCTGTCTGTCTGTCTGTCTGTCTCCTCCAGTCCACTGTGTGCTAAGGGGCGTTTTATGGCAAATTATGGAATGAAAACAAATTGAAATCCATGTCTTATCTATCTCCGCTTCAGTCAACATAACAGGCGGCAGAAAAAATACACATTTAAAAAACAAAAACAAAACGGTGACACCAGTTTTTAAACGCTGCCATACTGAGAAATACAGAGAGAGTTTTGTGGAGCTGATAGGCTCAACTTTGTGTCAATGTATGAATGTTCAAGGTAGCCGACATTCATTTATATGAAAAAGTTACGCATTGTAGCTTCAATATATATATATTGTGTGTGTGTGTGTGTGTGTGTGTGTGTGTGTGTGTGTGTGCGCGCCAACAGGTCCTAGATGCCTCATTAAGGCCAAACAGACCTTGGGCTCACGCTTTGGAGTGATCCCCCCTAACACAGTATGGACATTTCACATGGGTGCATGCATTAACATGTGTGTGGCCCTATGCACTGCTCTGTATCTGTGGGAAGTGGGAAGTGAAAGAGTCCAAATGTCCCCACCACCACCACCACCACCGCCTCCGTCTGTAGAAGAATGGGAGGGGGGATACATGTCCTGCAGCAACCCCGGAGCTTTGTGAGCTGTTTACAAGTCTCTCTCACACACACACACACACACACACACACACACACACACACACACACACACACACACACACACACACACACACACACACACACACACACACACACACACACACACACACACACACACACACACACACACACACACACACACACACTCACACACACACACACACACACACACACACACACACACACACACACACTGCCCCGGCGCCTCTCTCCAACTCACCCACCGTTCACCTCGCTCCGGAGAATTTATTGTGACGAGTCTGAGCAACTGTTAGAAACAAGATTAAGACAGTCACACAGGATGTGAAAGAGTGCCGAATATGTCCGGGTTTGTGGCATTACAAGTATACAGTATGTTTTCCCATGTCAAAGGTGCACTATGTAACTTCAGATAGATGAACATTTTGTAAGATATATTCTCACAACTGAATAAACAACATTTACTCAGAGAAAAATATGATGGAACACTGTTTGAAGTTAGAAAGCTACTTAAAAGCAGCACTGGCCTAGCCTGGCATTCCCAGACCTGCCACTAGGCGCTGGCAAATTAAATTCGCTGCGCCTGTTGGTCTGGACACTCTCCATTGAAGCTTTTTCAAAAAGTCCAGAAATCCGGACTCACGTTTCAATTGGTTCTATCTAATATGGGCGGGCCAGAGCCCTTTATATGGTGCTCTGGGGAGGACGTAACCGGATGACGACAGTGACGTGCATGCACCGTCGAAGCCGTGATAGTAAACATCAAATATGGCTGCGGATATGTTGTTTGAGTTTGAGACTGCTTTGGCCTCGACCCTTTATGATTTGGAAGACGGCACTCAAATCTTTCATTAGCAAGTAAGTGGAATGTTGTTTTGCCGACCAACCACGGCAAAAGTTTAATGTAACAGTTGAACAGCTGTTCTCTAAACGAACGGGGCTTAATACGTCGCCTTATGCATCGCTCTGATTGGTTGTAGTGTTATCCAACTGCGTGCAGTGGCATATGATATGCACGAGTAGGAGCCGCCCCTTGAGTTGGAAATTACTATTGATCGTGGCCAAACCCTCTATCGTTCAAGATATCAGGGTCTGGATTTCTAGGCTAGCACTGGCCCACAGTTTGGTTTAAAAACATATTCTAGTCTAACGTTTGGTTCCAGGTGCCTAAAAATAATTTTGATTTATGATGATAGAATTATTCCATCAGTGATTCTTGAGAAGTGGGACAAAACAGGGTACAATGTTGAAAAAATACAAACCCTATGTTTCGGCAAATTAAATTACATGTTTGTATCCAACATATACTAAGCTACTGAGCTAAGCTTGACACAACCTCCCAGCTTTTGTTTTTTTTACCGTCATTGGCCTATCACCACCGTCAGATGTCAACTCCGTCAGATTTCCTGTCTGACAGTGTTGACATATTTAACGTTTCTTAAACACAACAAATGGAATTTATCTAGTAGCCATTTGGTTTTTCTGTTGATGTTAGGAGCTAGTATGAAGTACTTCAGGAAAATAAAATGATAAAACAATTTCAAATAACTTCTTCAGAAATTGTAAGTCGGTGTTGACATATCATGGTTGTGACACAGGACTTTCAAGATTCGGAATGTAAAATATTCTAAAACTACAACACTTATCAGAGCCTGTCTGACTCTAACTCTGCAAAGGTAGAATTTGACAAGAGGTCCTTCATAGTGACAGCTGCCCCTTATTTCGCATTATTTTTTATTACATTTTACATAATGAAATGTCTGACGGTGTTGACTTACAGTACAGACGGCCTTTTGTTCCAGTTCTCAAGAATCACTACTATACTAAGAATACTAGTAGAGAAAATATGTTACGTCAACTAACTGCAGGCTCTGCAAATGTGAACAAATCTCTGAAACAGCATAGCGCACCTTTAACATTGCCCAGTAGTTTGACTGAGGTTGTCCAATTCATAGAACACAAGCAAAGAGAAGAAAAACACCCACAATGTATCTATCTGAAAAACATAAATTCCGAGGGCAACACAACCGCAGCAGTCAGTTGTTGTAGATGACGTAAGCTCTTACCTAAGCAACCTTGAGTCAGTGGAGGGCTGACGAACGGACCCTGACTCACTGGGAGCTGTTGCCCTGGCAGGTGTTTTTTTTTATGAGTGCTGTGAGCTGCGGAGGTGAGAAGTTCACCCAATGAAGCCAGTCAAGACCAGAGGCAACTGCTGAGCCAGTAAAGCGCTCTCCTGCTGGACGCTTGTGTGCAGAGACCCAGCTATACTCAAGACACTTTCCTCAAAACACACTTGATTGGAATGTAGAGTGTCATGCTTTAAGAACTGCTTCCTAGTGCAATTCATACGTGCAATGCATTTCTACTATACAACCATCTATAAGGGTCATTGTAACTCGACGTCATTGAAAATGAGGGTCACCCCTCAATTGGTCTCTCGAGGATAAATAAAAGTTAAATGAAAAATGTATCATCATTCGTTTTTTCAATATTCCGAACCACGAATCTCAACTTCTAAAGCACTTAAAACCACTTAACTTTCCAAAATCATTCTCAGCACTGTTCTGAAGGTTTTTACCGAAGTATTTGTTCATATGTTCTCTGATTTATGATTCATTCTGTTCTTAAAAAAACATGCCAGAGTTTTTTTTTTTTTTTTTTTTATTCAACGAAAAAAGGCTGCATCCAAAACCTTTGACTCTAATATGGAGTAAACATTAAATTAAGATTTTAACTCTGGCTTAATCCAACATCTAGAATTTTAGTTTTTTTTTAAAGATGCAAATGTACGCATAATTAGTGATAGAAGATATTGCCACATATGATATTCATTCAAACATTTCTGAAAAAGTTGTTAAACAAGAAAGAACTGTTCTAATATAGGTTTCAATTGGCACACTTTCATGATGATCTGTTACCCTTTTCACCTGCAGCTCCTGAAAGTTAGTTCACCACACATAGAGATTATTGACTTGTTTTCAGGACTCATTACGGGACAAAATATTTGCATGCAGGAGTAAAACGCTGTAATAACATCAGTTTGAATGAAAAATATAAGCATTTTTTTTTATGTTTTATTCTCTGTTTCTCTAATAAAAGCCCCAATAGGCTGCTATATGCCTAATGGCTCCTGGGTGGTTACAGGACTAACACTCTCATTAATGCATGACTTTTCATGAATCCACAAACAACTCTATTTTTCATGAATTTCACTTCCAAATGTTTGAATGGATAATTCACTATAGAAACCAGATGTACAGTCATTTCTTGGAACAGCCACAGCTAAGGGATCTACTGTTACCCAACATTCTATCAATCCAGTACAGACTACTTGCATCTGCCTTTCACTACTTCACACACACCAAACTAACTCGCCAGTGCTCTGCAGCTCTCTTACACACACACACACACACACGCGCGCACACACACACACACACACACACACACACACACACACACACACACACACACACACACACACACACACACACACACACACACACACACACACACACACACACACACACACACACACACACACACACACACACACACACACACACACACACACACACACACACACACACACACACACACACACACAGAAGAATGCTCTGAAGTCTGATCCTTTTTTTTCAGCCTGTGCCTCTGAGTCATAATATGAAGGAGGACGCCAGGAATGAGTCAGAAAATGTTCCACAAGCCTAATAGTACATCTCTCTCTCTGCTGCTGTATGAATGAATCTCTGGGGCTGTTTGTCCCTTGGCACAGTACATAACTCCAGGGACGAGACTGAACCTGCCGTCTGGTGACAGGTCTTTCTCCCTTGAGAAACACTACCATTGATAAACAGTGATTTTTGCAATACAGAAAAACCTGAACTGAGGTTTGCCGAGGTGAACTGCATGGCTTCCCTCTGCCTCCGATGAGGTTATTGATTGTGCAAACAGTTCCAATACAAAGCCAATGCATGGCCCTGCGGTAAAGCCCTGACAAATATACAGCTCTGGAAAAAAATGAAGAGACCAGTCTGGATTTTCCTTCAATCTTCATCTCTACATTACTTATATTAATGGAAATGCTCTTTAATGACAATATTTTTGGTGGGAATTTGGTAGAAATGCTGTCTGTAGTTTGTAGTATAAAACCAAAATGTTCATTTTAGTCAAACATATGCATAAATGGTAAAACAAAAGACACTGAACATTTGGAGTGGTATCTTAATTTTTTCCAGAGGTGTATATGGTCCCCCCCCCTCTACAGTCACTCTTTGAAATTCTTCTCTGTGCACAAATGAATTGGCTTTGCAGATGGAGGAGACATGCTTTGTTAAGTGCTGAACTGAGAAGGCTTAGCTGAGGAGCGTCACATCAAAGCTCCACCAATTATGACGGGTATCCTCACTCCGTTCACCGCCAAGGGGGGATGGGAGGAAGAGTGGAGGATTCTGGGTACTCACTCTGCCAGAATCCCACTGACAACAATACGCTTTATTTCTGCCTCCCCGATCATTTCCATTTCTGATAATATATGTCCATAGAGTTAAGGCAAGACACTGCAGGTGAACAGGGTAACCTTTTTAACTTATAGATACAATCAAGCCTTTTCTAATGTTTTAAATCAAAATATACTACAGTACGGGTCTTAAAATAGCATTTTCTGCATGTTTTTAAGAAGAAAATACATCATATACATCAGACAGTTACCGACATGTGAGCAAATCCGTCTGTAATACGTAACCTTCAGAATAGCGCTGAGATTAGATAATGATTATGGAAAGTTTGCTTGATGTAGGTGCTTTAGAAGTTGAGATTTTCGGTTCAGAGCATTGAAAAAAAACTGCATGTTGAGATAATGTCCATTAAAGATGGTTTCTATAGGAGAAATATACAGACGAAAACAGAAAAGGTTCAGTAAAAAAAAAAACACTTAAATTTACATTTTGGACCCTAGATTTATACTAGTATGAAAGAAGTAGCCAACAAGATGTTTGCCTGCAGTGTCTCGCCCTAAACTATAGGCAAAACCCATCACTAAGCAGAGTGTTGAAACATTCTGCAGAACCCCAGAGCACATTTAAAAATTCAATATGTACATCGAACCAAAACACTTAGTCAGGCACACATTGTGGTTACTGTTTCACAGAAGCAAACATTAACTGCTGGATTGTAACTTTGCCACCTAAAGTGCACACTAAATCCCAGACCGAAACATAAGAGCTGGATGTACATAGCCTCATCTGTTTGTCCATAATCCTGTATCCCCAATTCAGACGGACGGGTGTTCTCTTCCATTTTTTTCTTCAAATCACTGGCCCACTAGCAGATGACAACTAAGAATGACCTCATCATAGCTATCTAAACAAATAAACAAGGAGAGTAGATGACAGGACTGAAGAGATTACTCAAAATAATGCAGAAAATGTGCTCATTAGTGCAACATTGAAGTTCTTAAAGAGGCACAGGAGGCTACATCATCAGATCTCATTAAGTGGGAATACTGTACTTACACTAAGATGAATCAGCTTGAAGCAGCACCCAGAGGGCATCGGCACAAGCATTCATCTAAAGAGATGACCAGACTGGCAGTGGCCTCGCTCACTCCTGCCTCTGTGTCTCATTTCTTGTCGACGGAAGGATTCCTATGATTTCTATCTATTCCGCTACAGCGTGACCCACAGGGGAAGTGCAGCTATTCATCAAACTGCTGTAGTATGAAGCTCTTCCAACTTGGCCGAGGCTATTTACTCATCAATGAGTTTGCAGTGATGCAGGGAAAAAGTGACACCATGGAAAGGTAAAATATGGGCCTGCATCTGCATCGTATGGAATCAGGAATTTAATGGCTGCGATTTTAAAAAGACAGTCAGATCTCGCACGGCAGAGATTCTTTAGGTCATCCAAACTAAACACAACAATGCATAGCTTGAATACCTTTACTGCCAGATGTGTGGGTTCGCTTGAGGTCGTCTGCAAGATGTTTAATCTGGTTTCGCAATTCACAGTATTTGGCGGATATATTTCCATGCAGATCCTCTATAAATCTCACAAAGAAAATCTCTTAATTTACCCCTTTCCATTGTTAATTCATTATCGACAACAGTGAGAATACAGTATGTCCAACAAGCTCTGTGAGGCTGTTCAGCTGTACTGCACTCTAATGCTATTATCAGCACGTGCACATGTTCGCAAATTCAAACTTTAACATGCTAGTGATGTTTACTGATGAGAACATTGCATTATCATTTTTTCAGGTATTTCAGTCATTCACCAAAGCATTTGATGAGTTCAAAATCATGGGCTCATGAGTTAGTCCAGAGGGGTTACAAATGGTTAATGGTCCATCAAACAGCTGTTGAATATTTCACCAAAGACAAACAAAAATGTCAACGTCATGGTGGCACTATACAAAACATATGGGGAATCAAGAAAGTCATTGGGATGCAATAATGGGCCACTCCACGTTGTAGATGTTGAGATATTTCACTGAATGAGTGTTTCATTCCCTGGATACCATGGATGTCTGAAACAAATTTCATGGCCCATTTGTCAAAGACATGTCACTTTCATTCACAAATGTCAACTTCATGGCATAGTGCTAATGGAAAAAAGTCAGAGGATAACCAAGGTCATTATGATTCTTCCTCTGGGGACCTTGGAAGTCTCCACACAACCTCCACTAGATCCCAGCCAGTATTTGTCAAGGCCAAAGGTGTTGGAGCGACCACTGGCCTTCCGTCAGTCCTAGAGCCACATAGCTAGCATGGCTGACAAGTTCATTTAAAATTGCCACACATGTTATGCTATCTTAATTTGTTGTAAGCTATAACACAAACAAATAGATTTAGTTTGAAAGATAGGGGTTGCTCTCCTTATTCCATGACATTGTGCATATATTTCATTTGGTAACGAGCCTATTCCACACTTACCCGGTGAGGAAAATGAAAGCTTTGGTTGTAAAATCATCAGGCGTCAGTGAAACTCTAACCTTCCACAACGAAGACCACTCCATCACCTACATGAATCGGCCCCAATGCAACCTCAGTGATTTACTCCCCAATCCAATACAAAGTGGTGAAGAGGAGGGAGGGAGTCCATCAATGGCACAAACCGCTTAGATGCAGTCGTATTTCAACCCCTGATCGACAGGTCTCCTTGTCCTACCATCGGCAAGCAGGTAGGGTCCCCCCTGTCCATGAAGTATAGGTATGTCTCTACATGGAATGTCCAATTGTGCACAGAGGCAGAAGGGACCCATCAATGAATCCCTTTCTCCCTGTGAGAGCCACTGTTTACTCAGCACAGGGCTGGGCGGGGAGGGATAGCACAATGGTGTTTGCTGGAGCCTCTGCGCCTACTATTGATGTCATACTACTCATCTCCACATTAACCCTGCAATTGATTAGTCTGATCTCAGTCGGAGAGCAACAACAAACAGGGCTCTTTTTTCGCCCTGTGTTTGCCGTCCCTTTCCTACTGACTCACCCACATGCTCTGAGAAGATACTGAGCCCATTCTATTACTGCCAGTCTCCTCTCCAATCCCACCGCTCCCTTTCCGTTCATCGCTTATCGATCAAAGACATGTCAATCACTGCTGAGATTCAGAAAGTCCTGAAGTGCAAAATTGCACAGAATGAATAGAAGCTTTTCATCCCACATTGGCTAGATAGTTTTTTTTACAGTAAAGGGGATCGTTAGCAAGACCCGGTTTGGTGTTCATAAAGCAACAGCTTACACCGTTCATTGTGTTTCATTAACTGAAAGCAAGAGTAAACCGCTCAATGGCTAATTTAGTGTTTATCTGTATTCTTACGTCACCACATGACAACATCTGAATTGAATTGAGCCAACTTGTGTCGAATGGAATCATGAGCTCTCTTACAGTGATTTTACTTTGTACCAGAAAAACCTTGTCGCATCATGCTAACAGCTAACCCCATTACTCGCACAGAACCCTCAGCTGCCAGAAGCTGTACAGTAGGTGGAAAATGTGAATCAGCCACTGTAACGCTTCAAAATCAGTGGAAATGTAGGCTGCACCCACCACCCCTCATTGTTTCCACACAGGAACATGTATGATATCTGCCTCCACTGAGGAGGGAAGTGGGCAGAGCACCATTTTGGATCTAATGCATGATGAGTAACTTTATGGCATTTAGCAAAAAGCATCTACACATTAAAGGAAAGACCAACATAAAGTGTGTTAGAAAAGTTTTCCGCCAGAACATCTTCAATGACTGGGGCAAGTCTCTGAACTGAAGGGAGGGGGACAGCATTCTTCCAAAAGACATTTCCTCATGTGGTGTTTTGATGGTGGTGGTGAAGAGCATTTGCAGTGTCCCTTCCCTCTGTAAGGGCTACGTGGACCCCACATCACAACCGAACCATGTCAGATTTGAACCACATTTCAACCTCTAATAAATAGAAATACAATGCAATACTCAATATCAAGTTGAAGCTCTACTCTTATGATGACACCTCAGCCTGTAGCTCTGTGGACACCTTTCACTGTGTGACACACGCTGGCTGGCCGTCTGCCTGGGCTCCAGTTGGCTTTCAGCCCTCCCCTCTAACGTCAGTGAGTCCCATGTCTTATCAGCCTATCTAAGGTTTCTGGTGGAGAAGGTGTAGTAGTAAAAGGATCATTTGTGCCTCCGGTGTCTGGCCCTGGTCACAGTATCTCCCCTTGAGCTAAAAATATATACAGGCCTGGTGTGTCCGCCTTCATACGTGTGTCGAGGGAAAACCCGTGGAGGATTACAACCAGTTTATTGATGACGGAAAAAAAAAACTAAAAGCAATGAGAACCATCTCTGAGTAGCCTGGGGAAACAATACACCCCAACGTGTGGAACTGTACCTGGAGCTGTCAGGTTGGCTCACTCTGAGAATTCCTCAAGCGGTATATTTTTTCATACACATGATGATGCCTTCATTGAAGCTGAAATAGGGCCTATGTGTAAACTGGCAGGACGTGTGATTTCTAGGGCTGTCAAAATGAATGCGTTCATTTTGGAGATTATTTTAAATGATGTAATGCGTTTGAAATAAATGAACGCCGTTAACGCAGTTTTGTTTACTTCCTGTCACGTGTTTGCGTGTGCAGCCAAACTACACAAAGCAAGCCGTCTGATTATTAGAGGACAGTCACTGGCAACATAGTCACTCCCCCCCTCCCATCCAGAGTCTCCTGGGCGAGTGAGTGTGATGTATAGTCTGCAGTGCACGTGAAAACAACGAGAGGGTGGGGAAAGAAAAAGATGAGAGGGCCTCTTATGACGACGATGGCGGCCGCCGTACACAGCATGGTCCTTATGAGAGGAAGGCTACACCCGGGCTACACAGGCCAACGAGCGGGGGAGGACGATTACTCCGACTTCACGGACAGTTTTTGGTCACATTACCATGGCAGCACATTTCTTATGGGCAGCACCAAGGGAGGTGCACACCGTTTATGGTGAACAATTAGGCTAAGGGGGCGGCAGTGGCGAAGTGGGTAGGGAGTCTGCCTCTGGAGTGCAGGGTCGAAGGTTCGATTCCCCGCCTACCCACATGTCGAAGTGTCCCTGGGCAAGACACTGAACCCCAAATTGCTCCCGATGGTTCAGACAGCGCCTTGCTTGGCAGCTACTGCCATCGGTGTTTGAGTGTATGTATAAAAATGTGTATTGTGAAGCGCCTTGTGACCCTGGTCTGTGAAGGGCGCTATATAAATAAAGCTTACTTACTTACTTACTAAGTAAAAAAGTCTATGTAAAGAAAATCTGACTGTATTTTTTTATAAAATTATTATTATAGCCTAATTATAGAGCAAAACTTATTCTGCATGTAAAGTGATATCAGTTATGGGTGCTATCTTCAGGGGGTTAGTGGTGATAAACAATGAGTTAGTGGTTGTAATGAGTCATAGTCTTCCCAGTTTACAGATTAACAGAAGATGGAAAAAGAATCATTTGTTTCCAAATAACATAATGCTGGATCCATTGTATGGGAGTGGTGAAGGATGTGGAACTATCAATAAAATGCACAAAATATTTGCCACGTGCTAGTTTCAAATTGTTCCAAAATAAAGCACTAAAGGATATTTGAGCCCATGTCGCCCTTTCCTAATTCTACATTAATTCCATGATTTTACTCAAGTAAATATCTGTTACAAGCTTCGGTCTTAAATAGAGAAATGAGATTAATCGCGATTAATTTATTGATAAATGAATAGAGATTAATAGAGAATAATCTACATTAATTACAGAAAATTGTGAGAGGAATTAGTAACAAAAATGTAATCTATTGACAGCACTAGTGATTTCACATCTAGCAGATGTACTCATGCAGATATGTGATGGCCACTTGCATTTTGTCCCCAGAAGGAAGGTGAGTCCCCACAATGTGTCAACAGATTTAGGTCCTCACAACATGGGTAATACAAATACACACGCACGCACGCAAACACACACACACACACACACACACACACACCTATACACATACACACAAACACAGTTGCCGTGTCTCTTTAAATATACACCTGGTTAATTATTCACAGCCCTGAGGGGTCTTCAGCCAAGCAGAGTAGCTGCCTGCGTACGGACCTGTCTTTCCTGATTTTGATCTCTCAAGATTTCGTTATTGTGGGCACAGAGTCAAAGATAGGCGCGTCATCAAACATTCTTCTGGTTTCTAGGAAGGGAGGGGAGATGAGGGGAGGAAGGGGTCACATGCAGAGCAGTTAAACCGACAGAACCTGCAGGCTTAAGAATGGCGATAGTTGAACGAGGCCTCTGTGCGAGTGTTGAGCGGCGGGGGGGAAAGGCCAGCCCCACTAGGCCCCTAATGGAAACAAATGTCAAACGGGAACTTGTGTGTTTAAAGTCTCTCCTCTTTAAGCAGCTTCCTGGAGACTGGGTCTGCCTCCAAAGGGGGCCGACCGGAGAACTGCTGCCTCATACTTTACCCTGCTCAGCCTGTGACCTACTTTCTGCCGGGATGTGGAGAGTCAAAACAAAAAAAAAAGTGCAACAAAAAAAAACAAAAGGCGCACTCACTCAGTTTCTGGTTGATTGGGAAAAGAAGGCTCTGTAGATGTGTCATGGGGGAAGAGTTGGGGGCCAGCGTCTGTCTATTTTCTAGCTGCTCCTCTTTATCCATGGGCAAAAAAACACTGACCAAGTTGAAATGTCATTCAAGGGTGAAAGTACTTTGAAAGACCTTGAGCAGCCCCAAAGCAGCTGTTATATCAGAACGGAAGCATGCTAGATAAAGACCGGTGAGGGGGTCACACTGGTGAACTACTGATCATGTGAGGCTTTTTGTCAGATACAGAACATGAACCGACGCTTCATCTCTAGAAATAAGAAGCTTGTGAGGTTATGATAAAGACAAGGCGGTACAGCAATGGATCCACGATCCAGGTTCACATCTGCTCATTGAGTCCAAATGCTTTTTAAATCCCTTTAAACTTTCAACGTTTGTTAAAAATAACTTAAACCCAATAGGTTCAATTCTAGTTTCTAGGCAGCCTAAACTTTCAAATCCGGCTGGCTGTGCTTGATCTCTGCTCAGTCACTGTCACCTATCAAGAGAATTGGGGCAAAGGTCCTCTGTAGGTAAACTCTGCCTGTTCCCTCTGTATACCCTTTTCCCCCACATCAGCCCCCTGGCACTGAGTCTCTCCACTCTGTCAGCTTGTTCTGACTCACACCTTGCCTGCTTTGCCTGGGGCAGGTGTAGCAGTAACATCTGGCTTCCTCTGGTTAAGAGTCAAGACACACACACACACACACACACACACACACACACACACATACACACACACACACACACACACACACACACACACACACACACACACGAACAAACACACACGGCTGCAGCATGGAACTTGACTTTACAACATCTTCATCTCCCCAAGTGTTTACTGCCCTTTACTACCTGTTGATAACTATGATGTATAGCTACAGGAGGACCAACCGGTTTTACTGTCTACTCGGCCAAGAGTGGACCTGGTTTCACAAACCACTCCAGTGCAGGGGTTTATGCCCTTTGTTCATGACCACAGGCAATATTATCAACACTTCAATATAGAAAAAGAACAGGGCATTGACTACAAGCCATCATGTGAGTGAGCAGATGGAGTAAAAAGAGTTCAAGAAAGAGACCACTACTGGAGGCAGTGAAACACAGACAGAGCACATGGACGGGTTAGGGAATGCTGTTGCTATAATGTGTCAGCTTTGAATGTCAATGTGTGGTTTTGAATGGGAATACATATTATCCTTCATTACCAGAATAGATGATATTTGGTTGGCTTCATCCAGTGTCTGCTGCGCTGCATTCAGATCAGAAGCCGTTGACATTTCACCAGAGAGAGTTATTGACATGCAGAGAGTATCACTGACAAGAGAACGTTGGATTCCCACAGAGTCATGGATCATTGTTCTCTCATCAGATCAGTGACAGCTATTCATCCAGACACATCCTCTCAACACACTTCTCTTGGGACGTGACAGAGAAACTGTGACTCAGTGAAGTCTCTCATTGAGCATTTATTTGATAATAGTTGAAGTGGACTACACAACATGCTGTCGTGTAAGGTTTGGTTCAATTGTTAAAGAAGGGCTGTGCGATATTGACACACACTCGATATTTTACCGATAACTATTATTGACGATATTTTCATCCCTAAAAAATGTGTAAAAGAAAAACTTAAAAAAGTAGTTTGTGAAAGCCTTGCATATGGCTGGCTTGAGGTTTCCGTTATGTCCATAGTGGAGGGCATGTCATTGTCCCATTCATAATCCCTACCTTTTGTTTTCTTGCGTCTCTTGAATAAACCACGCTGCAACCGAAACGAGAAAAACATGGCAAGTACATGCTGCATGTGTCCCAAACTCCTCATAGTGACTGCGCTGATCACCATCTCCATATGTTAACAGACTAACCATGCTTCAGTGACTCATACAAGCACACTTAAAAAAATACTGAGAACAACTAAATACTGTATGATGGAGAACATGTTTTCAGTATACAATGCAAGGTTTGTCTGGGTTCAAGATTAATCTTAAACCCCTAGTTTAGATTAGGAAAAGTGCTGCTGAAAAGGTCGACCAGAGGATTAACCTGTTAGAAGTGGCCTTGGAGGAAGGGTTGGGTCAGCTGCACTCCACAAACTAATGAGTATTTATCACAGAAGGCGCCATTTGGGCACATCCTGTAACATGGCTATACAGACTCTGCCCAGCTTGACTCTCTTTCCCTGCGTTCCAAATATCTACATACTACATCTGATCATAAAAAAAAGTATGTATTTGCAGTAGGCATACAATCGAGGCATACTTTTACTTTAATCATAAAATCGCACCTTGAACTTGCTTATACGTATATCCGTGGCATGGTTGGTTGTTTTAAACTTGGAGGCTCAGTGGATGTGACGTTACTTTCGGTGCACAGTGGTTTGTGGGTGCAAATTGCAAAACAACATGCTGGTTTCCCCACTAAAGATTCTGACCGGATTTCATAGGGCATCCGCAGGTATTTTTCCATCATGCTACATCTGACGACATGTATTGGGACATCCTTAATCTTTTTCTACCATACTAAATAGCCGGGAAGTATGGGTATTGGAATTCAGCCTTTTGTTTTGCACTGCATGGTGAGCTTATGACCTCAACGTTTGCAGCCAGAGGGGGCGAGCAACAGCTAGGGTGAACAGGGTTGAATGAGGTCACTCGGGATATAAGGCCGAAGATGTCAAGCCAATGAGAAGCCCAAGATGTGGCGGGTCTGTCAATAAGAATATGGAAGGGGAGGGGTAGAGCAGGCCAGGAGCATTAGGGCTAGGTTAAAGGGAGAGGGGAAGTGGGAGGGAGAGGTGGGGCTGGACTGGGCCCATGGTGGAAGCGGCTGACTCAGGCAGAGGGGTTCACTGAGTTCAGCTAGTAAATAAGTGACTGACTCTTCTGAGTGCATTCCAAGGCTCCACCTCACCACCACTCCCTCCCGCCCCAGCACAGTGTCTTCTCGGGGGGATTCCTGGGGTTTCTGGGGCTGCTCTCTTCCCGTGCTCTGTGTGTCAACATTTCCAGACCCTGCTGCCAGGAGCCAATGGAGGGGGGGGGGGGGGGGGGGCGCTGCTGCTGCGTTGCTCATTCACTTTTAGCATGTGTGTGTGTGTGTTGCAGACGAGGAGGGGGGAAGGTCCATATCCTTACCCCCCCCCAACCCCCCCCCCCCCAAACAAAACAAAAAAAGCGTGGTTCCAGTCTATCGGCTCGCCGCAGTGTAAATGAGGCGGTTCCGCCCATAAACCATCACATACTTTTGAAAAAAATAAAAGGACTTTCACACTTCCATTCAGTCATTCAGCACACACAGAATCATGTCTCACAGCCAAACATGTCTGTCAGTCAGTTGTATGTGCAGATTAATACACTCCCCTGAAGCAATGGGGAATCATAGCTGTGGCACCATCTGCCTTGGCTTTTGCTAATCACTTCAGCCAGATGGGTAAGCAGATCTTTAGAAAGATTGTTTTCCTGTTCAATGAAAAAAATGTGCCACATCATGCCTTGTAATGTAATGTAACTATGTTTGAACAGAGACAGTGTACAAAAGAAAGATTAACCTTGTTTAGAGCAAGGAGAGATGCATTGTACCAGGTTTTAGCAAACTGCTATTTTCTACCTGTAGTCCCTGGGCAGGTAAGAAGAATAACAACTACTAAACTAAACAAGACACAATAATATCTAGACATGGGATTAAACATTAAGGATAACAAGATACAATAATATAAATACATAGGATACAAAAAGTTTACAAAAAACACTACCTTACATATTTTATACAACATATACCCCTATCCTAGTAGCACACAATTCTATATGTATGTGCAGGTCTGTTGCGCAAGCAACCAAGCCTTTGTCAGACGGGAGAAAGAACACAGATATCTACATAAGTGTTTTTCATCTACAAGGACATTGGTAGTATACTCATTTTTGCCTATAAGGCGAGACATTGCAGTCAAAAAACATGGTTTTTCCAAGCACTGGTCGATTATGAGCTTTTTGTCTATTTTTTTCTTCCATAACATGTCTTCTTTCATACTAGTATAAATAAAAGGTGCAACATTTAACTTAAGGTGTTTATTTGACAAATGATTGTCTGTTTGCGTCTGTATATTTCTCCTATACAACCATCTTTAACGGCCATTATCTAAAAAAATTTTTTCAATATTCTAAACCAGAAATCTCAACTTGCAAAGCACTCATCAACTAAACTTTCCATAATCATTCTGAGCACTATTCTGAAGAATTACTTCATATGTTGTTCATTGTTGGATTTATGACACGTTCTCTTCTTAAAAACATGCAATCTCACAACAATGCATGTCTCAGCCGGTCCGTAGATACTAGTATTTTTTTTTATCTAAAATGTTTTAAAAAAAGGCTGTACTTTGGACACAAATATGCTGTAAAAAAAAATACATTTAGTCTGACTTCATCCAACATCCAGAATTTAGTTTTTTAAAGAAAAGGAAATGCTCTGATATGTAATTAGATATTGCCAACCAAAGAATTTTTTTTTATACAAAAAATATTTGTTTTCAGGTCAGTAATCAACTGGCAAAGTTTCATGATGATATCTATATGTTAAAATGTTACCCTATTCACCTACAGTGGCTCACCTTAAGCTATCCTACATAATAGGCTACAATATTGCTGAGCTTTTCAGTTTAAGAACCTATACCGCCAATCCAATACCAGAGGGAAATGTCTGTGAAGGGCAAAAAAGGTAATATCACTGTAACAGGGGAAAAAAACGACTTCACATTCAGAGCAGTTCACAGTCTGTTCAGTAGGTAAGGCTGAGTTAATACACACACACACACACACACACACACACACACAGCCCTGAATCAGCAGCACTTTCTCAGGGAAATTTGAATATCAGCAAATTCGCTGCGTATGAAGTCTTCATCTTATTTAGGGATTTTTTGCAACATCAGGAAAAACATGCATATGGTTATTAAGCTCAGCAGCAGTGCAAATCATTTTATTCCTCAGCGGGAAGTCAATATTAAAAAGTTCTTCCCTGCTGTATGACACATTACAAATGTTTTTAATTGAATTCCTCCTGTGTAAAAAAAAAGTGAGAATTCAGAGGCTTTGGCAGTTTTTTTTTTTTTTTTACATCCATTGCATGGGAGAGACAGGCTATAGGTTGAACATTCCTGAGCCCAGGCCCTGAAATCCTGAGAACAGCGCCTGAAGTAAAACTAGCTTCCAGAACAATGGTGAGAGGTTGAAGGTGAGGAGAGTGGGGCCTTTGCGGCTACTAATATATTCCAAGGAGATTTCTAAAGTGCTCCGACGCCAATTGCCCCACATAATGGTTTCTATGGCGACGGGTCCTTGGATCCAGGGCTTGTGGTTAACAGAAATGAACCGGCAAGAACAATGACCCCCAACTTCCACCACGTTACGGATGCTTTTTTTTTTTTAAAAGAGGGCTCCTCTTTCCGTTCTGTGTCAGAAGGTAAGTTAAGTACGATTTACAGAAAAGAAAATCCGCTTTTGTCCCTGTTTTGCGTTTCCCATCTCTGCTGTTCCCATGCTCCATGGCTAAAGCCCCCCAAACCTCCTAATGCTTTTATTCCCATAGGCATCCTTTCAGCCTACGGTCTTGACAACACAGTAGGAATTTGCATGCATCAATAGCTGGGAAGAAAACAACATCCTTAACTGAATCGACGAGGATAGAGGACCACATCCTTTTGGAAGAGTCAGAAAGAGTACAATATTTGAGAAAGTTACATTTATTGATCTGAAGCAGAAAACAACTCTGAACTTAAAATGAACTATTTACGAATAATTTCTTCATTAACCCATTGAGCAATTCTAAAGTTGAACATTTTTAAATCCAACAATCCAACATATTGTACAACAGAATGGGAACAAAAGGTAATAATTCCAGTCTTATGAGAAAAAAGCTAGTTGGTTGCTGCAGAGCAAGTTTGTGATATCACACTGAAAAAAGGGAAATATGGATACGCTGTGAGCACCATACAGACCAAAGGCATAGCTTTGGCACCCACGTCTCACGTCATGGCTTCCTTGGTTGGAGGCTGTGTGTGAACAGGGCTGACAGCTATAGGGAGACATCCCCATTATGCCTTGTTTCCAACGAGTAGAGCGGGTCTGGTTCAGTCCGGTAATTTTGGCTTTCCATTTACTAAAAGTTGGGTAGGGTACAGATATAAGCGAGCCTAATCGCTCTAAGCCGCTCCCATTTTCGGTACTCCTCCGTTGGGGTACCAGCCGCCTGAAAGGGTGCCGAAAAGTTGGAGCTACACACTGCCGTCCGTTGATTGGTCGGAAGAATCATTTCCGTGTGTAGACACCTTGGCAAGAGTGAAGAGAGTCTTGTGTTTTGGCGAAAAATGTGAACACAGCACTGTTTATTGTGTGTTGTTTTTCCTCGTCATTAAATGTATCAGTTGGATACACTGTGTCCCACTGCTACGACGTCACGTAGCTGCCGCAGCCAGCGCTGTTCGCTCACTGTCCCTATCAGTTGCACCGAGCCGTCTCTGTGCTCACAACAACACCGGGGGAATAAATAAAGCGGCTGGTTTGACCAAGCAAAAACAAGAGACCACTGGCTTGACCACAGTTGTTCCACAGCCCGATAGTTTGACCCATATTCTGGCAGCGGCTATCGCAGTCCAGCCTGGTTTAGGCTAACAGTAAGGGTAGGGTCATAAACCCCGCCCTAACAGTAAGGGTAGGGTCGGCGGTGGAAACAACACAGAGATTCTTAAAAGCGAGCTGTCCCGCTCTGAGCCGCTCCGATCCGACCCGCTCTACTCGGTGGAAACAAGGCATTATAGTCCTTCTGGTCACAGTCAACAAAGGCTTGATACCACTCAACATCAAACATAAGAGGACAATACATCTGATGAAGACTCAATACTTTGGCTGTCAAATGAGACATTACTCATTGAGAAAAGGTAACACCTCCTCTTCGCAATAGCAAACATTATGCCAACCAGTTATAATGTGCTGCAACCTTGTGTTGAAAGGCCTTTGTTAGAGTTCATGGAAGTCCGGAGAACATATCATTACACTGTCATTCCACAGATTTTACACATTCAGGGGCCGTATAACAGAAACTTCCTAACTCACATGTGTTGTAACCATTGTCAATTTTGAGTTCACTTACAGATTAAATGTTCCTAAATCAATGTTCCTATCCTTTAAAATAAAGTCTACTAACGTCATGATAACCATTGGGTCATCCTAACTTTTTGGTTGCTAGGGAACACACCTTTAATGCAGCAAACCTCTGTTGAATTGAACAGTCAGGACTTCCTAACAGACTTGAGATAGGATCTGATGAGATAAGAGAGTAGAAGTAATAGGGCCCGACCCATTTAATCGGACGATTATAGGACATCTCCGAAAAATCGGCAATCGGCAAAAAAGGACGATTTTTTATTTTTTTTTTAATTCAAGCAATCATGTTGAGTGAGATTCATTCTGCCCCGGAGGTAGCCTACATGCATAGCATTAAAGTTATAGCCTATTAACAGCAGCAGCAGGTGTTCACACTTGACAGTTCCCCCTGACACCAATAGCAGAGTCATTGGTAATTTTTTTGACTGTTAATAGTAATTGATATAATTTATATAGTGCTTTATTGGAGGTCATTCAAAGACACTTTACATCAAACATATAGAAAATCATACTCATAGAAAAAGAAAGCAAAATACAGACAAATTAAAGATAAGATTTGGAATGGAGTCAGGTGTAATTATGCTTTCTTAAAGAGGTGAGTTTTGAGTTGACTTTTGAATGAGTTTATCTAGTCTGAGATGCTGATGTTTGCAGGGAGGGAGTTCCAGAGGGTTGGGTGCAGTTACATAAAATGCTTAATGTCTGAGTTTAAAAATGCGTCATGTCACTTTAGACATATTTTAACACTTTATTTTATTTTTTTAGATAATGCATATTTCAATAAATAAAAAGTTCCTTTACACCTATCGACAGTAACAAGTATTTATATATATTTAAGGGTTCAAAAAAATAAATATTTTCAATATATATTTTGGGGATTAAAAAAAAAAAAAACGGACGAAACTAACTCTGAAACTAATCGGCACTCAAAAATCCATATCGGTCGGTCCCTAATAAGTAACACGAAATCTGAAAAAACATATCTGAGACTATTCTATCTTAACTTGTGTCTTAAGATAGGTTGTCTCATATGGGACCAGGTTTACTCATGGTTAGCCAGACTCAGCCTTTGAAAACAGTTGTGAAATGACTTCTTTGGCTCTGGAGGACCTTTGTCAAGTCTGACCCCTTATGATGTAATGGCAATGTCGTTAGCTTGGCAAGAGGCTTCAGACTTATAACAGAAAGCATGCGTTACAAATGAAGGGGGGGCGTTGAGTCGGAATAAAGTTGACCTTTACCAAGCGGGGAGGGTCCAAAGACTGCACCAATATGTGACAGAGTTCATCAGCATGTCCTTGCGAAATAGGAGGTGCTGGGGAGCTTGGTGAGGTAATGACCACTTGCGAGGCTATTTGTAGAACTGCTGTGGCTGGAGAGCAAGCCACTAACAGTGCGATCACATGTAGCCCACTGATACAAAGTAGTCAGGCAGTCCCTGGCATCTGGTAAATGTGTAGCCCTGTAGGTGTATTGTTTTGATAATGTCCTTCACATGATCTGCTCAGCCTCAGACATTACTGTTGATTTCTGTAGCCGACTGTACTACACAAGAGTAGTTGTAGTTTTGTTAATTGTTTTCTTTGTTTATACTGTATATATAATTGACTCCTATATTGAAGGGTAGGGTCGGCGGTGGAAACAACACATTGTCAATTTTGAGTTCACTGACAGATTAAATGTTCCCAAATCAATGTTCCTATCCTTTAAAATAAAAAGTCTACTAACGTCATGATAACCATTGGGTCATCCTAATTGTGATTGCAGTGGAGTAGTAAGTAACTCAATGATTGTATTCATGTAGGAATCAAAAGGAGCAGGATTATCTTTTGCTACCCACGTACGAACACACTTTGCAGCATAGAATATATTTCCAATAATATAGTTCTAAGAGACAATCCCTGCGTTCCAAATCACAAACTCTCACATACATGCTTTCTTTTCTCTACAATTGGGACATACTTTTACTTATTATGTCATCATAACATTGCACCTCGATCTTGCCTCTTTCTTTTATATCTTTTGCATCCCCGGTTGTTTTCATACGGAGGCTCTGTCGATGTGACAACACTTCTGGTGTGCACTGGATTGTGGGTCAGAATCACCCAAAATTGCATGCTGTTTTCAACTCTAAAAATCTCGGCCGGACGTATCCGGATATTTTAAACATACTAAATCTGACCACAAGAATTGGAACATCCTAAAAAAAAAAAATTCTACCAAAGTTAATAGCAGAAAGTATGGGGATTGGCACGCAGGGAAAGTCACATATTCACAGACGGAGGGTAGACAGCCTCTTGACAGCTCTAATGGCAGTGGGAAGACAGGCTATAATGGAATCTAAGTAACACTTGTGTAGGGCTCATTAAAGTTGCCCTGTGTGCTTGGTCATTAACTCTCCTCTTGAGTGACCTCCATCGCTCAAGGTGGGGTGGAAAGAGGTTGCCACTGCAGCGTACAGCATGGTTTCCAACACGCTTAAGAACACCCGGCAAATACAGACTGTGCTGATCTATGTCCAGTGAGAGTGTCGCTACTTTGCGTTGGCTATGAACATGATTAACCCCTACTGAATGTCTTCTAAACAGTTTAATTCCACAACACAAAACATCTGACATGTAAAAAAAAAAAAAAAAAAAAGCGGATGCCCGTTCCTAATACTGGTGTGAGAGAAGAATGTTAAAGCCAAATAGATATTAATTTACTCTTCTTGGGGTGGATTTTACACCCAAGCACTCATTGGGTATCACTGCCACTCTGCTTCCAGCCGTTAAGTCAACACTTGAACCTGATAGTAGCAGCCAATGCACTTGCAACTCCAAAATTAGCTCAGATTCAATTATTGATGCTATCTAGTCATGCTTTCTCTCCCTGCCTTTAGTTCCAAGAACAAGACTGAGAGTCCACAGCCATGCCAGAACCTCAGGGGGGCTGTACTTTGACACATTTGCACTGAGTTACTGTACATATGAATGTCTATAGGCTATACAAACATGCTCGCAAGGACACTATTAACACAATGTAGGATTTACTATTCTTACCATCATAGTTTAGAATGTTTGCTTTCTAAAGTCTACTAAAAAGCAAAAGAGCACAACTTAAGATTGTTGGGAATATCTTTAGATGTAGGCTACAGGTTATTTGGGCATAAACTATAGTACTGAACAAATTAAAAAAATTGACCTGATAATGATGCTTGGTCCATGATTGACTGTAACAAATGTCACTTCAATTTTTCCAATGGTTGTTGAGACACTTCATCCGAAGTCAGAAGCATGGACATTTTTATACAGCAATCCATCCAATAGTTGTTGGGTTTATTTCAGTCAGAAGCAAAGTGGTGGACAGAGCAGCGTACAGGGCTATTCCTAGAGCCATCCCGTGGCTAAAACCAAAGGGGAAAAAGAAAATGGACACTGGCACCACAAAACCATCCTCAAGCATGACATTTTTCTCTATGTTGTTTCTTAACTATAAGTGCTAGTGAAAGGCTAGTCATCTGAATCAACAACACGCAGTCTAAAACAACATGAAGTCTTTGTCCGGACTTAGACTTCATTCATATAATGCTAACTCTTTATCCTTTAAGTTTTTAATGATCTTGTAGGAAAGATGACCATCTAACTACAGCAATATAGGGAAAAGTCTAATATTGTTGTAACCCCTCCCTCCCCCCATTAAAAACCCCAACTTGAGAATCCACTAATTAACGCATATTAAGCACAATTGAAAACATTTGCAGTTTCTAGCTGCTCAGTTATGAAGGTTTGCTGAGTTACTTAGGCATGATAGTACATTTTCAACTATTTACAATCACTCATTCCCCCCCCCCCCAAAAAAAAATTAATTAATTTAAATTATGAAATAAATCATTGGTTGCAGCCCTAACAGTATGTCATTTTCCAGGTAATAAATCTTTCATTTCACTCTTTAAAGCTGATATTAAAACATGTGTTTGCAAAGACAAATTCTATGAATTACGAAGCCACAGCAGAGCCCCACCTTTGTGCAGTGCAACCACCCTAAGGCAACTACTCATACTGTTTCACTGCACTGCTAAATACAGACCGACATGCCAAATTCAGACCTCCCTGCAGGCCACTTAACTCAAAACATGCATCCGTCAGAGGTGCTACAGTCCAGCTGTACACACTGTGAGGAAAACAAGAGCAAGCAGCATTCAGAGGGATTTTAGAAACAATCCAGTCTGATCATGCAGAGTAAAAGGTCAAACTTTGACAAAAACTTGCCTCTTTTCAGTGTTTTTTTTTATTCGCCTGCTGTGGATTTGCCTACTTAAAAAAAGTCCCGTCTTATCCGAAGTGTGACAGTGGTCCTGGGACGAGCTGGCAGGCTAAACATCCCTCCCCCCAGAGCATGGTGAGACCTGCCGTGTATTAAAAGAAATCTGTGCACACGTCCCACCCCAACACGCTCGCTAGACATTACCTTATACAAGGCTAGCAGCAGCATGTTCGGCTGTCTGCTGGCCCTGTGAGCAGATTTTAGCTGCCCCCCGGCCTTAATCCACCCCACCTCATTTACCCCATAGCTCTCCCCCACCTCTCCCTGTGTTTCTGTGTACATGACTCAACAAAAACCGGAGCAAGGCTGTCCCAAAGTTTTTTTTTCCCAAGAGGGGAGTAGAACGTTGACTTTGTGGAGGGGATTTGGAGCGCTGCCCTCCCCTAGGCTC